>NC_041728.1:61616403-61919434 GCF_004115215.2 Ornithorhynchus anatinus
CAGATTTTATTATTTCTCATGGGGGTTGTTATTCATCATGCTTTAGGAAGAAATTGGGAAAGGTACATTTGAATTCAGAAGTTGCCATGTGATTGGGAAGGGGACAGGTAGAGGGAGTGGCCTTAAGTGACTTGATTTGGAAGTATTGAACAGTAGACTGAAACAATTTGAGGAAATTGGCTTTGTTTTCAGAATTATGTAACTACTGAAGCAGCTGGTGATTATTGCCGAGTTTTCTTTTGCTTTGTATACATTTTGATTTAATGTATTATGTTTTCATAGTGCTTCTATAGCTAGAGGTGAGCCCAAAGTAGGACAGGGACTGTGTGATCATATTATATTTGTGTCTCCCCTTAGTGTTTAGCGCCGTGGGTGGTGCAGAGTAAGGACTTAATAAACCTCAATTCAAGGATCTAGTTAAGGATACATATTGTTTCATATTAAACATTTCAATTCACATTATCTTTTTGAAATACATCATTGACAGCATTTGAGACCTCACTAAGTATAACTCTGAACTTGAAGCTCTTAGGGAGTTATAAAGAAAGTGGAAGATAGTTCCTACTTTCAAAGAGCTTACAAGGAACCAGCAATAAGGATATGTGCACAAATATTAAAAATAGAAACATGTAAAACATAAAAATGTGTTTCATTCATACAGAGCTAGTCATAGGAGTTGAAGTAAGCGAACCCACTTAGGGTTAGCCTGAAAATGTTCCTGAAACAAGCAACTCTTAAGTTGTAATAGACAGATGGCGCTGTGGTTGGGTAAATTGGTGTGGGGGAAGGGCATTCAGGGAAGAGAAATTACCTGGTAATGGCTCAGAGGCATTTGAGTGAGTTGCTTATCGGAGTTGGTAAGTAGACCTGCTTGCCTGAAGAGGCAGAAGCTGGAGGATAGTGGGAGAGAAGGTCGAGAAGAAATATGGAGATATCGAGGAGAGATAAGGTCAATAGTGAAGCCATTCCAGGGGTCCAAGTGCTAGTAGGTAATCTAGATTGTAAGCTTATTGTAGGCAGGGAATGTCTACCAATTCTGTGTTGTACTCTCCCAAGTACATAGTACAGTGCTCTGCATGCAATAAGCATTCAATAAATATGATTGTATCTGGGTAAGAGTGGCGTCTGAGGGACTAAGGACCAAGGTACTTAAGGGCAGCTCTGTGAGAATCTTCAGTGTTCAGTGACTTATGTGGATGCTCGTTGTGAGCAGGGAATGTGTCTGTTTATCATTATATTGTACTCTTCAAGTGCTTAGTACAGTACTCGGCTCAGAGTTGAGGGACTCCATTCCTCTGCTCCCTCCTCTCCTCTTCTTGGGGAAAGTTTTGGCCAATATGCAGATCTGTAGGTAAACAGAAAAAGAAATGAAAGCAGAGAATGTTTTGCTTCTGTCGTACTCCCCTACATACATAGCACAGGTCAGCGCTGTGCATTCCAACACTCCGTAAATGCTACTGATTATAAGGGGCAGAATTTCTCTTGCTGTTTTCTGGGGTGGTGAGTAGTTGTTTTCTGAATCATAGTGGAAGTTTTTGGCTGGGTAAGGAGGAAGAATTTTGCATGTACTAGAATTCTGGAGGACTTATTTTCCCCCACCATCCCAATGTCACCAGCTGGTGGTCATTGAAATCATATGAAACATCCAAGTCAGCTTTTGCTGGAACACACCCACCTAATAGTCAGTTCTTATTGAATTCCATTGGGCTCCGTGAGTAGTTAAGGCCCCAGGGCTTTTTAGGCAAGGTGTGAGTGGCCCATTCAACACAGGCCTATCAGAAGGTCTGCTGTTAAAGGGAAGTAGAGAGATACTCTCTTCTAGGGTCCCAGGCTACCTCCTGATCAGCTGTCATAATGAGTCCTGTGGGCCATTTTTGGGGAGACAGAAGGGCATATGTATAGGACAGAGTGTCCACTGCTAAAACCAGTCCATTGATAAGTACCTCTGATTGATCACAGAAAGCAAATCTAGCCCATGTCTTAACTGACTCAAGTATACCCCTCCCTCCCAATCATAAACCAAAGTACAAAGCAAGCAGGCCTTACAGGTTATCAGATGCTCAGGGCTATGTCCATTTTCTCAAAGAAGCTCCTCCCCACCCCCCCATTTAATTATTAGTTAACCCTGCCTGCTTTCCCCCCTCACTATGGAATGTAATTAAAAAAACAAAAGTAAGCCATGTTCACACTGTCTTGCATTTACTCATTTTTTAAGCAAAAAAAATGCTTAAATTAGCTTTAATACATTTATAGTGTGGAGAAAATTATGGTGATTTGGTGATTGATGGGTACAATGGGTTTTTATCATGGGTGAGGAAAGCTACTTCTTTACCATTTTATATTTCTAAAATACCATTTCAGAAGCTTAGAGCACATAGATTTGGAAGATCCTTTCGGCAAAGTGTAGAGAGGTTGTAACTTGCCCATGGGTAGTTATGTAATGAGTCATTGTTGGGAGTTATGAATGTGATCTCTCTCTCTCTCTCTCTCTTTCTCTATTTGTATGTTGAAATTCTGTGACTGTGTATGTAGGTGAGACTGAAAAGGCTGTTCCATGACCCTTAGTCACTTTGATCATACTAAAATTTGGAATTTGCCCTTAGATTATTCTGTAGTTGCTGTTTTCAGGGCATATAGCTTTTTGCCATTCTGGGTTCTATGATTTCTAATTGGCATGGAGTTTTGATTAAAATTGATTGTTTCACACCAGTATAATTTGCACTAATGTTGTTTCTGTAGCTGCCTGCTGCTATATTAACATTGTTCCTATCTATGCCCTTGGTATATCCTTGGTATTGCTTCTGACCACTCTGAATATGATTGCCCTTTATCTCACCATAGAGCAGTTGATTTGCTTTTTTGTTTTGTTCTATAGTTCACCTTGTAGCTAAATAGTTGATTTCCTTTTGACTGAATGCTTCCAGACCTCACTTTCTGAAGGTTTTATCCTAACCTGTCATTTTGGTAAAGGTGGCCTAAAAGTGTTATTTATGACACTTGTTGAGAAGTTGGTTATGTAGTTGTTGGCAATTCTGGGTCTCACATGTAGTCGTAATAACATTTATTGAGCCATCAGTGGTTGTAATTCCCTGCAGTAAGTGCCTGGGAAATATAAAACAGTAATGCTTAATACATGCCATAACTAATAATAACAGACACATTCTCTGTTTACAATGTAATGGGGGCGACAGACATAAAATATTTATAGAGTAATCTAAATAATTGAATGTTCAAGTGAATAAGCATATATACCAACGTGCTGAGCCAAGGTTAAAATATTCTCATAGTGCTACGTATCTCATGGATTTATAAGATTTAGGGTGCTGTGAAATAATCCCAAAGGACCTGTTGGAGGCTGGATTTTAGCTGTGTTCTGATGGATTTGGGGAGGGAGGGAGTTGCCAGTGGGAAATACAGTGTGAGCAAGGGGATAGAGGAGAGTCAAGGGCAAAGTTGCCTTGGGAAAAACAAAGAGGGTGAGTTGGGGACAAGCAGGGGAAGAGAGCAGATGGAGAAGTGGTGTGAATTGATGAATAGCTTGGAAACTGCTTGGGATGAGCCTCTTTTGTTTGGTGGAGAGAGACTAGGGGAGCCTGTAGAAGGTTTTGAAGAGAGGGGAGGTGGGGGCCAAGCAAAGCTTTAAAGAGATGATCCATGCAGTGTCAACAGCATGTATTATAGTTCGGAGGTAGGAAAATCAAGCGAGGAGGCAGATATAATCAAAGGTCTTGAAATGGCCAGATCTTCGATGAGAATGGTAGCTGCTTGTGTGGAAAGGAAGGTGCAAAATGAGGAGATGTTGTGTAGAAGAACTGGCAATAAATTGGATGTGAGAGCTGGCACTGGTGAGCTCAGAATGGCCCCATGGTTGCAAACTTCTAAGGCAGGGAAGATAATGATGTCATCAACTGACATGAGAGGGCTAGGGAAAAAGACAAATAATTCTGTTTTAAGCATATTGAGTTTGAAGTGCCGGTGGGATCTCCAAGTGGACATGACTCCCTTAGACTGTGAGTCAGTGTCCCTTAGACTGAGCCCCCTGTGGGACAACTGTCTGATCCAATTATCCTTTACCCCCAGCCCTTAATACAATACCTGGCACATAGTAAGCACGTAACATATACTATTATTTCTTTTATTATGTCATAGAGACAAAAAGAGATGCGGATCAGATGAGAGCTCAAGGTGACGGGGTGAGATTTGGGAGTCTTCCACCTAGAAGTGGTAAGAGTTGAGTAATCAGATGAGCATCCTGAGAGAGTAAAAAAGCAAGAAAAATAGAAGGTCCTTATAAGAGCCCACAGTGAAAGGATGAGGCAGAAGAGAAGGCAGCGAATAG
The DNA here is from genome assembly GCF_004115215.2 of Ornithorhynchus anatinus. Classification (NCBI taxonomy): domain Eukaryota; kingdom Metazoa; phylum Chordata; class Mammalia; order Monotremata; family Ornithorhynchidae; genus Ornithorhynchus; species Ornithorhynchus anatinus. The sequence goes on from NC_041728.1 coordinate 61,620,743, forward strand.
GGCTGAGAAGGAGAGATCAGAGAGGTAGGGGAAAACCAGCTGAGTCACAGTGGCAGCAAACCCAAGGCCTGATAGTATTTTGAGCAGGGAGTGGTCCTCAGTGTCCAGAGCAGTTGAAGGTCAAGGAAGATTAGGACAGAATATAGCCCTTTGGATTTGGCTTTAAGGCATTCATGGGTGTCCTTAAAGAGTGCAGTCTCAGTGGAATGTATCGGTTGAAAGCCAATTACAGTGGGTCGAGAACAGAGGTGGTAGAGAGGAAATGAAGGCAGAGGCTATATACGACCCTTCAGGAAGTTTCCCCTTCTACACCATAAGCTCGTTATGGGCAGGGAGCTAGCTCATCTGCTAATTTTGTTGTACTGTGCTCTTCCAAGCACTTAATACGGTAGTCTGCACATAGCTAGTGCTCAATAAATACCATTGATTGAGCGGAATGGGGGCAGGGAGATTCAGGCAGTAGGGCTTTTTGAGTATGTAGAAGACTTTAACCTATTTGAAGGTTAACTGAAAGGGAAGGGAGGAGAATAGGGGCAAGTGATTTTTAAAAGGTATGGGGATAGGGCAAGAGGCACAGTTAGAGGAGCTGGAGTTAGAAAATAAGAGGGAGGCCTTGAGAAACAGCTGGGAAGTAGGATAAAGATAAGGAAGCAGCAGTAGAGTAGTGAGGGGGTGATAAAGAGACTTTGGGAAGTTCATGCCCCATAGCTTCAATTTTACCAACGAAGTAGTTGGTGTGGTCATTCACCAGTGTCATTGTAGGGTAAATTTATAAATGATGCCTGTTACTTTTTTATGGTATTCGTTAAGCACTTCCTAAGTGTGCCAGGTACTGTACTAAGAACTAATATTACTTGGTTAACTTAGAATGTTGTCTGCTTCCAGCTCAGTAGAACCAATAAAAATCTTTGGCTTTGCCTAGGTTTTGCTTGGTGCAGGTTGGATAGAGCCTTATTCACCTTTGTGCTGATTGAGAATCCGTGGGATTATGTTCAAATTGGCAAAGTAATCAGGAGCCATCTTAAGATCTGGATTTCTTAAATGCCTCTAGCTAGCCCTATAGATTGCAACTCCCCCAAATTCTGAACTGGAGCTTTACCAGAAGCTCTAGGGTGCATTTCCCAGGCTCCAGGTTTTGTTTGATTTTTAAAGACAAGCTTTAAACTTAAATACAGGATAAATTTTCCAGCCAGCCTCAATCAATCAATGGTATTTATTGAGCGCTTACCGAGTGCAGAGGACTGTACTAAGCACTTGGGAGCATACACTATAACATAATGACCTCAAAATCTGCCTAGCAAAACACTGATGATATTAAGATAACTGGACAATTGATTGAGAAATAGTAGGAATAAGGTATGAAAGTATCCCTTCCTTTTTATCAGTCAAAACTTAAATATGAGCAAGAACAAACTCACTGGCCTATATAGTGGTCCCTGCATACAGGTTGTGTCTTGGGCTGCAGTTCTATCTGTTACTTGGACTGTAAAGTCAGAGAGGGAAAGGCACCCTAAGAATCACCACAGTCCAGCACTACATTATTCTATCATTATTTTCATCTCTCTGTTTTACTCCCTCTCTGTTTTCTCTCTTGTTCTCACTGACCTTCGTATCATTCAAGTCATCTTCTCCGGTTTCACATAGATCCAGTTCTCCTAGGATCTGGGAGTTGCCTTCTTGCAAAACCTCAGGCAAAGTAAAACCCGCCACTGTAGTACTCGCCGTATCCATTGCCGTGCATTTGCCTATTGCTTCTGACCCCTCAGCAAGCTATATCCAAACAGACCCTTGCTGTTTACCAACTCCTTAGCAATGTTTGGGTCTCGTGTTCTGGCCGAAGCGCTCAATAAATTTAATCGATTGATTGTTCTTCCGAGACTTTTTTGACCTTGTCTGTTCCGTTTATGTGCATTTCTCAAGGCATTCACATTAATGACCTGTGTCCAGCTTTATTAATACAGCTCCAACTGAGGATGGTCAATATTAAACGTTGAATTGACAAAGAAAAGGAATATAAATGCATTTAACCCGGAGGAATTTGTTCACCTCATCCTCGTCCTTTTTACGTTTCGGTTAGGGGACAGCAACTGAAGGAAGGATGGTTCAGGAAAGGAGCAGAGTAGCCTGTTGTACTCGGTTCTTCGCCAGCACACTTTGGGCGTGCCGCGAGCAGGCCTGCTTCCCTTGAGTCTTTGCTTTCCGCCATTTTCTGTGGTATTGTATGAATCGAGGTAAGGAATATACGGCCCGTGGACCAGACCCAATCTGCCAGGCAGGTTAATCCGGCCTGGCTCCCAGCCCAGAAGAAGCTGCTGCAGGCATAAATGGGTGCACCTACACACCTTTAAACCCTTCTTTTCCCTTTCCCTAGATCCTTGTTCAGCCTCTGGAATGTGGCCCTCTGGCTGCAGTCATTTCCCACCCATGATGTAGCGATTCCCCTGTTACAGAGCCCACCACTTCTGCCCCCTTTAGTAAAACAGAGGCATCCAGTTGGCAATGAGGAACCTCTAAGAGAGGTGGGGGATTCAGAGGAAAAGCCAAGTTTACCCACTATCCTTTCAGTGGGCCTTTTTTCCTGGGTTCTCTCGGAAAGAAAGCATTCATTCAGTGGCTGCCCCTGAAAACGTTTTAATTTCCCTCCCCCCCCTTCCTTGAACCTTGGATGATTCAAGAAAGCATTCCTGGTAGTGCTCTGTCCTTTCCTTATATTCAAACTTTACTGCAAATGATTAACAGGTGTGTTCAACCCTGAGGCATTGAAATATCCCAGTCCTATTTAAAATGTGCTATCTGGCTGAATGTACTATATTCTGATTATTGAAGCAGAATAGCATCTGTTCTTCCCCACCCTGCTTGGAGTGCAATTCTTTTTCAGCCATATAAATGCATCTGGCAAAAAGCATTTAAATTTCTTTGAAATACCATTTGAATTCTGCCATCTCCATGTTATACTGGTTTAGTGGTAACAAATACCACTTTAAGGATACTGTTCTGGATAAAATGGAAGAGTTCTTTTGTTGGTTTAATTTAAATTTGTGTGCCTTTCCTATTTTCTGAAATGCCTGCAAGATCTTTCCATTTTATTAATTTAGATTACATATTGTCCTTCCCCTAGCCTGGAACTAACTCCCTCTCCTTCCCTATGCCCCAGACCACAACTCTCTGCACCTTCAGAGAGTGTAAATATCTGGAATTCGTTTTTATTAATGTCTTTCTTCCCCTCCAGGCTGTTAGCTCCTTGTGGGCAGAGAATATGTCTGTTTAGTGCTATATTGTACTCTCCCCAAGCGCTTAATACAATGTGCTGCACATAATAAGTGCTCAATAAGTACTACTGACTTCAGAGCATTATTAAGGCCGCATCTCCTCCAAGAAGTCTTCCCTGATTAACTCTTCCCTGGTCTGCTCTCCCTTCTGCATCGTCTATGCACTTGGATCTCCGACCTTTGAACATTTGATATTCGCCCCACCCCAACTCCACAGTACTTATGTACATATCTTTAAATTATTTATGATAACTTAATTTTAATGTCTTTTTTCCCCTTCTAAACTATAAGCTTGTTATGAGCAGGGAACGTGTCTGCTAATTCTGTCATATTATACTCTCAAGTGCATGGTGTACTGCACATTCATTCACGGAGAAGCAGCGTGGCTCAGTGGAAAGAGCACGGGCTTTGGAGTCAGGGCTCATGAGTTCGAATCCCAGCTCTGCCACTTGTCGGCTGTGTGACTGTGGGCAAGTCACTTAACTTCTCTGTGCCTCAGTTCCCTCATCTGTAAAATGGGGATTAAGACTGTGAGCCCCACGTGGGACAACCTGATTCCCCTATGTCTACCCCAGCGCTTAGAACAGTGCTCGGCACATAGTAAGCGCTTAACAAATACCAACATTATTATTATTATTCATTCACTGTCATATTTATTGAGTGCTTACTGTGTGCAGAGTGCTTTAAGTGCTTGGGAGAGTAAATATGGCAACAGATAGACATATTCCCTGCCCACAATGAGCTTACAGTCTAGAGAGGGAGACAGACATCAATATAAAGAAATAATTTACAAATTTTGTGTAAGTGCTGTGGGGCCAGGAGGGGTGATGAATAAAGGGAGCTAGTCAGGTGATGCAGAAGGGAGTGGGAAAAGAGGAAAGGGGGGTTAGGGAAGGGCTTTTGGAGGAGATGTGCCTTCAGTAAGGCTTTGAATGGGGGAGAGTAATAGATTTGAGGAGGGAGGGCGTTGTAGGCGAGAGGGAGGACATGGATGAAGGGTCGTTGGCGAGATAGGCAAGATTGAGGTACAGTGTGCAGGCTGGGTTGTAGTGGAGAGTAACACGGTAAGGTAGGAAGGGGCAAGGGGATAGAGTACTTTAAGCCAATGGTGAGGAGTTTTTGTTTGATGTGGACGTGGATGGGCAACCACTGGAGTTTCTTGAGGAGTGGGGAAACATGTCCTGAACGTTTTTGTAGATAAATGATCCAGGCAGCTGAGTGAAGTATGGATGCATAGTGAGTACTCAGTAAATACCGTTGATTGATATTGCACCTCTCCCTGCTAGATTACTTGTCAGCTGTGTGACTGTGAGCAAGTCACTTCACTTCTCTCTGCGTCAGTTCCCTCATCTGTAAAATGGGGATGAAGACTGTGAGCCTCACGTGGGACAACCTGATTACCCTGTATCTACCCCAGCACTTAGAACAGTGCTCTGCACATAGTAAGCGCTTAACAAATACCAACATTATTAAAGCACTTAGTAAGCACTTAGTACAGTGCTCTGCATACAGTAAATGTTCAATAAGTACGATTTAATGAATTAATGGTCAGGATCGTGTCTTTTAACTCAGTTGTACTCGATAAATCCTGTTGCTTAAGATTACTCCCTTGTTTCACTGCATGTACCTTTTGTGGGCCCTAGTGAAATTACCAAATGACTGAGCCAAGAATGTGATGAATGTCATAAATAGCATAGAGTTATGTATCAGCAACAATAACCAGTCATTTTTTTTGAGATTTAAGAAAATATTGCTTTTCAGTTTATAGAACATTTTCCCCTTCGATTGTAAGTTTACTAAGAACAGGGGTCATGTCTTCTAACTCCATTGCATGCAAAGCACTGTAAGAATCACTATGGAGAATACAATAAACATTCAAATATGATTACTTGTTTGAAGTCAGTTACCCCAAAATACAATTGCTAGATCTATTTTTCCTTACTGTTTTTTCCATTAGTTTGCCATCTTGATTAATCTAAGTGTTAATATGAGCAAAGTTTTTATTTATTCAGTTAAGGGAATAGATATCTTTGGCTTCGTGTAGTACTGACATTAATTATGCAGGTCCTATTCAGAAGCAGGTCCTTTGACTTTGGCATCCTACTACAGTTCCCTCCACCACCAGTGTTATTTTCCAAGAAGTATTGTCAGCTGTCCATTACCTTTGCTAATCAGGAAGGGGAACTAGTGGGATGGTAATACCAAATGAGGAAAATTGCTTGGGTCCTCAATGGGTGAGGAGATGACCCTACCACTACTCAATCATTTGTATTTTCTGAGCGTTTATTGTGTGCTGAGCTCTGTGCTAAGTTCTTGGGAGAGTAATATAAAAGAGTTGGTAGATACGTTCCCTGCCCACAATCAGAAGCAACGTGGCCTAGTGGAAAGAGCATAGGCCTGAGAGTCAGAAGGACCTGGATTCTAATCCTGGCTCTGCCACTTGACTGCGCTCTGCCACTTGACCGCTGTGCAACCTTGGCAAGTCAGTTCACTTCTCTGCCTCAGTTACCTCATCTGTAAAATGAAAATTAAGACTGAGCCCCATGTGGGACAGGGACTGTGTCCAACCTGATTATTTTGTATCTACCCCAGCTCTTAGTACAGTGCCTGGTACCTAGTAAGTGCTTAACAAATGCCATGGAGGAAGAAAAAAAACCATGAGAGGGGCAGAGGGAGGAGGTACCCAAGGATGATGATGTCAGTTATACTCTCCAAAACACTTAGTACAGTGTTCTGCACACAGTAAATGCTCAATAAATATGATTGATTGGGAGTTGGTGTTGCTATAGGAAGGGAGAAAGGTAAAGGAAGGTAGATTGACCACCAATGATGTCCTTAGAAACTGTCTGTTAGGGATAGTCTGGCATTTTTTATACTGTGTAGCTGCTACTTCATATTTCCCCACCTCTTTGCATTTAAGTAAAAAGAACACTAATGAACAATTATAAAGTATTTCAAAAGTTTTTATGGGCCAAAAATATATGAACTCCAGCTTCCTAATTAAGAATTTGCCTTTATGGTTTATTTTTAATACTTATCCTTTTCGGTACTTCAGTAATTCTTAGAAATTTTCTTTTATATCAAATAATGCATTAAAAATCATCTTTGCCTGCAATTTGCATAATTGCCAGGGTGGGTCCACCATTTGCCTCACTCCTTTTTCCGCCACTGTTGTTCTCTTCCACCATTATTCTTTCCTCTTCATTTTCCCTTCACGTTTCATTCTACCTCCTCCGCCACTTTCCAGTCTATTCCCATTTCTCCATCCTCTCTCCATCCTCCATTTATACAGTGTTGATATGAAAAATTTGAGCCAAAAATTTTCCCAAAAGTATAAAGCCATTGCTTTTTAGGCTTGACTGAAGTGTGTCTTTCTCTGAGCCCACAGCTAAAGCTTCACCGTAAAAAATGGGTCTTTGATTTAGCCCTGTGTTATGCCTAACTCAGCTAAACAAATTTATTTAGCACCCAACAGAATTCCATGTTCACGAAGACATTTTTCTGAATACTGTTAATGAGTAAATTCCAGTTATTCCCTATGGTGTGGTAATCATCATGCACTCCATTCTGCCAGACACCAGATTTTGCTCTTTGTTTTGGATAGGCTGCGAAGGCATGGTTAGGGAATGTACTTTTACTGGGTTTATCTGTCTGAATATAGTGCAAGGTGGTGTTGAAGGACCGACTCTGTGTACACTGTGTCTGTGGCATTGAACATGAATTGAGTGTGACCACACCAGCTTTCCTTAATGTGGGGTTGAACAAGACTGAAACCCTCATTATGGGAGAACCTCAGGATAGTTAACTTCTTCCTAAATGAGGCATATTAGAAATCTCATCCTTGCGTGCCAGCTACCTTTCCTAGTGATGTTTGTATAGAACATAGTGCATGTTTTTGTTTTTTAAAGAGAAGGACTTCTGTTGCAAGTGGAACAGGGACTATGTCCGACCTGATAGTTTTGTATCTACCTAAGCGCTAAGAACAGAGAAGGAGCATGTCCTAGTAGAAAGAGCATGGGCCTGAGAGTCAGAGGACCTGGGTTCTAATCTCAGCACTGCCAGTTGCTTGCGCCTGACTCTGGGCAAGTCACTTCACTTTTCTGTACCTCACTCCAGCCTAAATAACTTGTATCTACCCCAGTGCTTAGAATGTCGTTTGACAGACAGCACTTAATATATACCATAAAAAAAGTGCTTGACGCACAGTAAGCACCTAATAAATACCATTTAAAAAATGTTCTGAGCCAATCTCCAAAGAGAAAAATGCTTTTCTGCTTCACTCGTCATTTCAGCATAGCATTCAGATAGTTCATGTGTTCTCCCAAGTGGTTAATAAAGTGCTCTGTACATAAGTAATTGTTCAGTAAATAGGATTGATAGCCCAGTTGACTGATTGGGACCATTCAGGAGGTCGGATCATCAGTGATGAACTGGCTGCACGATCTCTTTCATTGTAAGTCCTCAGCATGGCCAAGTGGAAAGAGCATGGGCCTGGGAGTCACAAGAATCTGTGTTCTAATCCCTGCTATCACTTGTGTGCTTTGTGACCTTGGGCAAGTCACTTAACTGGTCTGTGCCTCAGTTACCTCATCTGTAAAATAGTGATGAAGTGTGTAAGCCCCATGTGGGACAGGAACTATGTCCAACCCAGTTACCCCAGTCCATAGTACAGTCTGTGGCACATAATAAGCGCTTAACAAATATTATGATTATTATTATCATAACTGGCACTTTTTGCATACTCTCTGAATATATGGCACTTCCCCCAGACAGCAGGAAATGCCAAAAACAAATTGGGTCTGGCCCCTTCCTCCAGACTTTGTATTAGAGAAGAGAAGGAGATAGTGGACATTTATGCAATTAACCATTCATTCAATAGTATTTATTGAGCATTGTACTAAATGCTTGGAATGTACAATTCAGCAACAGATAGAGACAATCCCTGCCCAATGACGGGCTCACAGTCTAAACCAGAAACATTGATATCTCCATCCAAATGGATTAGGGTGGAATGAGGGTTACAAGAACAATAGTCTAATAAGGAAAGTCTTCTGGAAGGTGATGGATTGTACAGTGAGAAAAGTCACGGAGTGGAGCAGAAGAGTTCTCGGAAAGTATAGAATTGTCCTTCATATTGGAAGAAGATACCTCTGATGGGGAAATTCACCTGGGAAGGTGTGTGTGGCCGAAAATGCAAATGCAGAGCTCCCGGTCCTGGCCATCTTGTCCGTACCAAAAAATTGTCTCTTGTTGTTTTATCCTGTTTAATGTTTGCAGCACCTGAATGCTGTTTATTCCTCTGCCTCCATGTCTCATTTCTTGGGAAGCTTTTGCACAGAGAGTGTCTCCTTTCATGAAGGCAGTGTGCCATGCTGGCATGTCCTTAGTGGCTGACTCCTAGTTTGCAGCCGAGATGCAGCAGCAGAGTCTGAGGCCTCGTTTTACCATGTCGTTAAAACACTTCCTCTGCCCTCCTTGCATCCAATTTCCTAATTTCAGCTCTCCGCACAGCAGCTGCTATTCACTCCTCTCACGTCTCACCTGTTTTAGCTGTATTATGGTGAAATTAGTTTTGATGCTATGACTCTATGTTCCAGCACTTCATCGATTGTAGATTGTCTTCCTCATCGTCAATGGTATTTATCGAGCGCTTATTGTGGGCCGAGCATTCTACTCAGCACTTGGGAGAGAACAACAGAGTTGGCAGACGCGTCTTGCTGTGTAATAATGATTTTTGCCTGGAAATGACACTGAGGGAACTGCTCAAGGAGCTGGGGGTTGTACCTGTGTGGGGTTCAGATGTCACAGTCATAGAGAGAATGGGCCTGGGAGTCAAAAGATTATGGGTTCTAATCCCGGCTCTGCCGCTTGTCTGGTGGGTGACCTTGGGGATGTCACTTCACTTCTCTGGCCCTCAGTTACCTCATCTCTACAATGGAGATTGAGACTTTGAGCCCCACACGGGACAGGGATTGTGTCCAACTCAATTTGCTTGTATCTACCCCAGCGCTTAGTACCATGCCTGGCACATAGTAAGCACTTAACAAATACCGTCATCATTATCATTATTATAATTATTATTATTATTATTACAGCTCTGTAGACTTATCTTGGCCTGGAGCAAGATGCCTCACTGCCGCCACATTATAACAGCATTCCAGAGGATGTGCCTGCCTTCCCTCTAGACTGTAAACTCCTTGTGGACAGGGAGCATATCTACCAACGCTGTTGTATTCTCCCGATCGCTTAAAGTTAAGTGCTAAGTAAAAATCACAGGCCTGGGAGTCAGCAGAACCTGAGTTCTAATTCCGGCTCTGCCACTTGTCTTCTCTGTGACCTTGGGCAAGTCACTTGACTTCTCTGTGCCGCAGTTACCTCATCTGTAAAGTGGGGATTAAGACTGGACCCCATCTGGGACATGGACTGTGTCCAACCTGATTTGTTTGTGTCTACCCAGTGCTTAGTAAGCATTTAACAAATGCCAGAATTTTTTAAAAAAAGGATTGATTCTTGATTCTCCAAAACTATTCTGACAGTCTCCTTAAAGATTTGCTGGCCTTCTTAATTCTCCAGAAGTAGGGATTAAGAAAACCACCATGATCAATGTGAAATCTGCTTCCCAGTGCCAGGTAGAGGATTCAGTGGAGGACTTTAAGAGCATGTTGGTTACAGAGGCACTCCAAGTTTTACAAAGGGAAGGGAATGAATCAAAATAATGTTTGAGAGATGATTCATTCCATTGGGCTGAGGTGAAGTTGGAGAGAATAGAAGCCAGAGATAAGGAGAGTGGCAAGAAGTGGTCCCCTCATGTTGGAGTTGAGGCGGTTAGGGAACGGACTAGGGCAGTGACAATGAAGAGGAAAAGCTAGAGCTGAAAATTTACAGAAGAAATCAGCAGGACTTGGTGACACATCGCTTTCTTCAACCCCACCCCCACAGATGGTTAGCAGCACAGCCTGTGGTGAGTGAGTGGGGAGGAGAGCGTGTGCTATCCTCTGTCTTCAAAGACGACAGCGCTGACATCAGGACCCCTCCACACGCACGAGTGCACATGATTGTACAAGGAAGATATAACAAAGCAGCGTGCCCTAGAGGATAGAGCTTGGGCCTGGGAGCCAGAAGGACCTGGGTTCTAATTCTGGCTCTACCACTTCTCTGCTGTGTGACCTTGGGCAAGTCACTTCACTTCTGTAGTCCCAAATTACCTCATCTATAAAATGGGGATTAAGATTGTGAACCCCATGTGGACTGGAACTGTGTCCAACCTGATTACCTTGTATCTAACCCAGCACTTAGTGTCTGGCAAATGGAAAGTGCTTAACAAATACCATTAAAAAAAACCAAGGTATATGCTGATGTGGAAATTCAGGGGGCCATGCATTCACAGATTTCTCTGACTCTCCCCCATAGGAATGCATTTCAGCTTCATCCTACACACAGAAAGATCCCACCTTACAGGAAGGAATTTGGGGGACCACCTACCTGACCATTCTCCGAGACTGCCTGTGGCCTAAAACTGAGGCTTAAACTTCAGACTTGTTCCACATCTACCCCACAGAACCCAGGCTCTCCAGTAGTCAGTAACATTATCTTTAAACCGAAGAAAACAAAACCATGCTTACATAAATTGAAAGCAAACTTTTCATCCTTTCTTCAATTCCTGGTTTCTTGCAGGAGACTAGGAAATTGCAGCAGTTTTTTGGCCTACCAGCCCCAGAGTGTCAAGTTATCATAAATCAGAAGACACTCTAATATTCATATAGGTGGTTTATCATGGAAAATTCAGTTTAACTGTTCAATCAGTGACATTTATTGAGTACTTACTAAGTGCAAGAGCACCAAACTGAGTGTTTTGGGGAGTGCAAAAGAGCGAGTTGACAAGATCTCTGCCTTCAAGGAACTTACAGTGAATTTTTAATGTAGAAATAATCACAATTTATAGTGTTTCAGATCTATTTAGCCATGAAAAGAGATTCATTTCATAATTATATTTTGTTGCTGTGTAACTTTAGTTTTAGAAATCTCAGAAACAAGTTTATTTCTTCAAAACATCAGAACTCTTTCTAATGCTCCAGAAATTCACAGGGTAATCTCCATTTTTTAGGGGGGAATGGGAGGAAGGCAGTGGGCCTTGTGGTGTTATGTGTGTGTGTGTGTCTATGTGTGTATGTATTTCTGGGTATTCTGTTTATACATTGATTTGCTACAGAACAGGAAAAATACCTGAAATTTTTCATAAGTCCTAATATTCAAGTAGTGAAATATTTGCTAATAACTCCAGAACAAAAACTTGGCAGGGACTACTTTAACCCATATGCTTCTAGAAGTTAAATGACTTGGTAATTGCTGATCAAATTCCTGTTCAAATCATTACTCTTTCCTAATAGTTGTCATTCAACACCTCTTTCTTTGTTTTCCTTTTCTTTTTAATGATATTTAAGCTCTTATTTTGTGCCAGGCACTGTAAGCACTGAGGTAGATATGTACTAATCAGATTGGACGTAATCCATGTTGCACATGGGGTGCTATAATCCCCATTTTACAGATGATGTAACTGAGGCACAGAGAAGGTCATGCTGCTTTGTGTCTGATTCTTTTCTGGTTATGAAACTAACCATTGTAGAAACACTGGCAATCTATAACACAGTTTTGTTTCACCCTGGTATGCTTATGTTGCCTTGTGTCGAAGGCAGCTGAGAGGGCAAGGGGGATTAAGATGGAGTAGAGGCTGTTGGATTTGGCAAGAAGGGAGATCATTAGTGAACTTTAAGTGGGCAGTTTCTGTGGTTACTGTTGATCTTAAGGTTTGCAGTCTATTCTAGAGTAAGTATTTTCTTCTCAGTATGTATAATGTCTACTGTCACTCTTCAACTGAATACAAAATAAATATTAGGGGTTTGGTTTTGTAGCATTCGTTTTCCCAAGTAATTGTATCGTTTGAGTCGTCTGCCTAGTAACCACTTATTAGTTGAGTCAGATGGCCTGGCATGTCAAAAACTACTCTGAGATGCACAGACCATGTCATAAAACTCAAGGCTAGTTATTAGGTTCCTATCTGTTGCACACGCGTGTCTAATCACTGTGAAGTCTGGTACAAGCTACGTTCAATGTTACCTTTAACACAGCTCTAGCATTGGTATTTTATAGTGTGCTAAAGCAGGAAGCTGTAAAAATATTTTTCTGTCCTTATTCTGCCATATTTACCCTCCAACTGGCCAAATGGCTGCTTTTCTTTGGATAAACTAGCTATTAAATCAATGAATCCTTGGTATTTATTGAGCACTCTCTGTGTGCAGTTCACTGTCCTAAGTGCTTGGGAGAGCACAGTGCAATACAATTAGCAGACATGTTCCCTGCCACTGACAAGCTTATGAGTCTGGAGGGTGTGCTTCTACAGGGAATTCCCACAATTGGCTCCTCCCAAGGACTGTTCCAAGGGACCACTGTTTGGACAGGACTTTCCCAGGACCCGAGGGGAAAAGGGAAGGGCATTGCCTACTTCACTAGGAGCCATTCTAAGAATCAGCTACTTCTCTTATGAGAATCACTGTGGTTCTATGATACTTCTGGGACTAATATCCCTAGAGTCCCTGCCACTTACCCAGAGACATACATGAACTGGGAAAATGGCAGAGGGCAGAAAAAGGTAAGGGAGACTCAAAGTTGGTAGTGTGATTATTTATTTTTTTCACTATTTCCAACCTTTAGGCCCTAAATAAGGGAAAAGACTACCTGGATAAGATAACGATGGAAAATACTGTTGTATGAATCCCTAAAGAAATGGTGTATGCGGGCACCCGTGCCAGAGGTCAGGCCAGGCAGATAGCCATTGCATGCCATCTTCTGGCAGCTGTACAGGGGGCTGTTGCTATAAGTACAAAGCAGCATGAATTACAGCTGAAACGTGCTTATATGTCATTATAAAGATGATTCCACAGCTCTAATTCAATTTCTTGTAATCCTTGCATCCTTAGGTTGCTCTTCCTAGTAATAATAACCTGAATTAGATGCGAAGCACTGGGAGAGATGCATGACTGAGATAAAACACAGTCCCTGTCCCACCCAGAGCTCACAGTCTACCTCATCCCATTCATTCATTCAATTGTGTTTACTGAGTGCTTACTGTATACATAACACTTTACTAAGCGCACAGGAGAGTACAATACAACAGTATAACAGACATCTTCTGTGCCTACAACGAACTTACAGACTAGAGGGAGAGACAGACATTAATATACATAAATTGCAGATATATAAATAAGTGCTGTGGGGCTGAGAGAGGGGATGAATAAAGGGTGGCAGAGACGGGGAAAGGAGGGCTTAGTCAGGGAAGGCCTCTTGGAGGAGATGTGCCTTCAGTAAGGCTTTGAAGTAGGGGAGAGCGTTTCAGGCCAGAGGCAGGACGTGGGCGAGAGGTCAGTGGCGAGATAGGTGAGATGGAGGTACAGTGAGAAGGTTAGCCTTAGAGGAACAATGTGTGCGGGTTGGGATGTAGGAGAGTGGCAAGATGAGGTAGGAGGGGACAAGGGGATGGAGTGCTTTAAAGCCAATGGTGAGGAGTTTTTGCTTGATGTGGGGGTGGGTGGGCGAACCACTGAAGGTTCTTGAGTGGGGAAACATGGCCTGAACATTTTTGGAGAAAAATAATCCAGGCAGCAGAGTGAAGTATGGATTGTTTGACATGTGGGGAAACTGAGACCCAGAGGGTTAAATAACTTACTCAAATTCTGTGTGACCTTGGATAAGTCACTTCACTTCTCTGGGCCTCAGTGTCCTCATCTTTAAAATGGGGATTTAAGACTGTGAGAACCATGTGGGATGGGGACTGTGTCCAACCCTATTTGTCTCTACTCCAGCACTTAGTACAGTAACTGGCACATAGTAAGTGCTTAAAAAATTAAAAATTAAAAAATTATTCTTATTTGCAGAAGGGCAGTGGAAGGATTGGGACTCAAATATGGGTCTCCTGACTCCCTGTACCATGCTTTTTCTGCTAGGCCATGCTGCCTTTTATTATTTCCAACTCCATATGTCTCCATCGCCGACCCCTTCCTCCCACATCATTCCTAAATTGGGAGACCCCCGTAGGCTGGGATCGTAGCTTATTTTTGGACTCTTCCTTATCCTTTAGCACAGTGCCCCATACACAGAGTTAGTGCTCAATAAATAATAACGAATGAATAAAGGCAAGGTGATGGCAAGTCTAAGAATAGACCCAATCTGGAATCATGACTAAACCATGAGTTCTGCAATTTCCATACACATCCTTTAAATAAAAAAAGATATCACCAATAGCATATTATGCATAGTCTGCCATTTAAGAATATTATAGCTAGCACAGGTTTTGTAACTTCTTTTAACAGAATTCCCATGTACAGAAAATATAATGACCGTATTCCCTTGCATGTTGCCTCCCCCATTTCATTTCCACCTCTTCCTCCTCCCTGCACACCCCCAGGTTTTTGAGAAGGAAATAAGACTATTTCTGTAAGCAGTGATAGCGGCATACACCAGGGTATGCAGAGGAGGAGGGTTGAACCCTGGCAGATGCAGGCTCTGGTTGCAAAGTTGCTTTGAAAAGTGTGTGCACTTGCCTGGGTAATAAGAAGAAGTAGGGTCAGATAAGAACTGAGAAGTAACAAGGAATGGGGCAATTATATAATATATTAATTGTGGTATTTGTTAAGCACTTACTCTGTGCCAAGCACTGTTTTAACTATTAGGGTAGATACAAGGTAATCAGGTTGGACGCAGTCCTTGTCCCACATGGGAACCACATTTTACAGATGAGATAACTAAGGCATAGCGAAGTAAAGTGACACAGCAGGCAGTTGGTAGAGAAAGCATTAGAACTCACATTTGTGCGCTTTCCACCAGAGCATGTGGGCAGCACTTGGGAAAGTGCAATAGAAATAAGAGATGCATTTAATCAGTGGTATTTGTTGGGTGCTTACCTTGGTATTTGTCAAGCACTTGCTATGTGCCAACCACTGAACTAAACACTGGGATAGATAAAAGGTAACCAGGTCCCACATGAGGCTCACAGTCTAAGTAGGAGGGAGAACAGGTGTTGAATCCCTGTTTTGCAGGTGAGGGAATGGAAGCCCAGAGAAATGAAGTGACTTGCCCCAGGTCACACAGCAAAGAAGTGACAGAGCCCAAATTTGAGCCCAGGTCCTCTGACTCCCAAGCCCATACTCTTTCCATTAGGCCTTGCTGCTTCTCTGTGAGCAGAGTGATGTACTAAGCACTTGGGAAAGTACAATGTAATAGTTGGTAGATGCACTCCCTGCCCACAGAGAGCTTATATTCTAGAGGGGGAGACAAACATAAAAATTAACGAACGATAGGGGAAATAGTGTAAAAGGATGATCTCTACACAAGTGCTGTAGGCCTAGATTATCAGAGTGCTTAAGGGGTACACAGCCAAGAGTACACAGCCAAGTGCAGTGTCAAATCCAAAGGAAGGATGGGTAGGGAAGGCTTCTTGGAGGAGGTGTGATTTTTAGAAGGGTTTTGAAGGTGGGGAGAGTGGTGGACTCTCAGATGTGACCCGAGCGGGAGGTCCAGGACCAAGAGAGAACATGAGCAGTGGGGCAAGATGCAGGCTCAAGTTCTCTTTTTCCTTTCCTTCCTCTTCCTTGTTTTCTTCACCCTTCTTTCCTCCTTGTCTTTTCCTCCCTTTTTTCTTCCCCCTACCTTTATTGCTAGACGTATTTCCTCCTGTAATACCACCCCCCCCTTATTGTGGAGTAACAAAAATTATTCAAAAAAGTAGGGCAGTTATGTGAGCAAATATGGTAGTCAAAACCCCTTTCCTCTTTCCTCATGACTTTATCTAAATATGGCAATAGAAAAAAGAGGAAATTACTTAAAGGAAATTAGCTGACAAAGGCAATTCCTCCACAATGGGTGATGTTTTTGTTTAGATTGTTTGAATAAAGCATTTTTCTAAACATAGGTATACCATCAGTAAAACAATGTTGTTGTTTTTTAACTACAAAAACATCCCGGGATTGTCAGCTTTTGGCCTGAGGCAGGAGAGCAGCCAGTGGAGAGGGAGGCCAGAATCAGAAACAGGGCGGTATTTCTCTTTAATAATAAATAAATAAAATGCCAGATCACTTTGAGCCAGGATTTTGACATCCTTAGCTAAAAGCAGATAGAACAGTGTGTAGCTTTTCTTCCCTTTGAAATAATGTGTCACTGAAGGCCATGAGGCAGATATGGCAGTTGAAGCAGCTTTCAGCTTCTCTATTGCAACTACTATTACTTCAAAAAGGTTCCGGGCCACTACAGCAGGCCAAAATGCAGCTTTATTTGTAAAAGATCCCATAAATAGTTCTCTGTTTTGTTCAGTCATTTATTGAACACTTACTGTATACCCAGCACTTACTAAGCACTTGGAAGAGTACAATATAACAGAGTTGGTAGGCACGTTCCCTGCCATATCGAGCTTAATAATAGTAATAATAATTGTGATATTTAAGCATTTACAAAGTGCCAGGCTCTGTACTAAATGCTGGGCTGGATACAGGCAAATTGGGTTGAACACAATCCCTGTCCCACATGGGGCTCACAATCTTGATCAACATTTGATGGATGAGGTAACATCGAGACACAGTGAAGTGAAGTGATTTGCCCAAGGTCACACAGCAGACAAATAGCGGAGTGGGGATTAGAACCCATGACCTTCTGGCTCTACGAGGCCCATGTTCTATCCAATACACCATATTGCTTCCTCTCTGCATCGACAGGGCACAAGTCTAACCCTACTCCACGAGCCCTTGGCCCTGGTCGGTGTTGACCACGAGGACGGTGTTAGGGTAGGCACTCTGGGGTGGAGGGTGAAGGGAGGCCGGAGGGGGTATATGTCTAGAGGGGATGCAAGGAGGTAGGGCTCTGAACAGCTGTGAGCAGTTCTTTGTGAAAATAAAAAACGAAACTAACATTTTCTCTGATAAGGAGGTTTCAAAACACAGTTTGTGAGGCTCTATAAACTCTCCAAAACTTATTTTGATGTTAATCTTGTGACTGATATTGAACTTGATCGTTACGTTCTTTGTAGCCATTTCTTCTTTAAGAAATTTCCAAAGCGTATCTTTTGAGGTGGGATTTTTTGTTTTGTTTTTATAAGTTTGCAGTACGGGCAGTAGAGTGGTTAAAGGAATTTTTGTCTAGTTTAGGAGTAATTTTTTTGCACATTTTCTAATTTTCTAATATTTGCCTTTTTTAGATGTTCCTCCTGCTGATCAAGAGAAGCTTTTTATTCAGAAGTTGCGTCAGTGTTGTGTCCTCTTTGATTTCGTTTCTGATCCACTAAGTGACCTGAAGTGGAAGGAAGTAAAACGAGCTGCTTTAAGTGAAATGGTAGAATACATTACCCACAATCGCAATGTGATCACCGAGCCTATTTACCCAGAGGTAGTACATATGGTAAGTGGCTACAAGTATTGTCACCCCCATATATGCAGAAGTGGACTACATGTGACTGCCCTTCAGCATCCCAAGTCTGTTGCCCAGAAAGATCATCTTGTTTGGTTTAAATTGGGGAGTTCCTTTAAGCAAAACCTGTACAAGTCATATTTCTGAAGACAGTTGATCTACATTATTCAGGTGCACAAGAATTTAAACCCATCCATATTATGTATAATTCAGTTACTCCTTTCCCTCCTTTTACGAGCTCTTTTATATGAAATTGTAAACTACCTGAAGGGAGAACCTGTGTTTGGCTTATCTTATTATCACCCAAGCACTTGGTATGATGCTTGGTAGAAGCAGCATGGCTCAGTGGAAAGAGCATGGACTTTGGAGTCAGAGCTCATGAGTTCGAATCCCAGCTCTGCCACTTGTCGGCTGTGTGACTGTGGGCAAGTCACTTAACTTCTCTGTGCCTCAGTTCCCTCATCTGTAAAATGGGGATTAAGACTGTGAGCCCCACGTGGGACAACCTGATTCCCCTATGTCTACCCCAGCGCTTAGAACAGTGCTCGGCACATAGTAAGCGCTTAACAAATACCAACATTATTATGCTCTGTGGGCAAATCATGATGAGGAGGGCCACTCCTGGAAATGACAATTATCTGAACTTGTGTCTGGTGAATGATCAGTTAATCTCTATCAAGGCTCATTCCGTTATTAGGAAAAAGTTGGAGTAACTTAAGTAGCACTCATTTGTCTGTTATCCCAAATTCTGTTTGTTTAATTATTAGCATGTTCACTTTGAAGTAGCTGTAGTCCTAATTAGTTTGGACGACTATCTGTAATATTGTTTCTTTCCTCTTCCCAAAGCAGTATTCCTGGATTGACCCTGGAGTCTTATCAGATGTTATTAAAGCTTTGAAATGAGGTCCACGTTAGACACAAAGCCATTGACAGTGATGCCCCATGCTATATCTTTTATGCCCACACCAAATGCCCCTTGAGACGTTTGGTAACTTCAGACTTCTGTGTACCATTATGAATGCCATTTTGCAGATACTACTCTTTACCATTTACATTCAATCATATATATTGTGTGCTTACTCTTTGTAGAGTACTGTACTGAATGCTTGGGGAGAGTACAATACAACAGAGTTGGTTAGTATGTTCCCTGATCACAGGGAGTTTACAGTCTAGAGGAGGAGTCAGACTTTAAAATAAATTTCAGCTATGTACATGAATGCTGTGGGGCTGAGAATAAAGCAAATACCAAGTCTTTAAAGGTTACAGATCCAATTGCAAGGGCGATATGCAGAAGGGAGAGGGAGTAGGTAGGGTATTAGGGCTTAGGGGAGGCCCTTAGAGGAAATGTGATTTTAATAAGATTTTAAGGTAGGAGAGTGTTGGGGGAGGGCATTCCAGGCCAGACTTGTTGAGGGCATAGGCGAGGAGTCGGCGGTGAGAGAGATGAGATCGAAGTTCATTGAATAGGTTGGCATTAGAGTGAAGTATGTGTGCTGGGTTACAGAAGGAAGTTGGTGAGGTAAGAGAGGAAGAAACAAGATGATTGAGCTTTAAGACCAATAGTCAGGAGTTTCTCTTTGATGCTAAAGTAGTAACTGGAAATTCTTGAAGAGTGGGAAAACATGTATTAAATGGTTTTATAGAAAAATGATTCTGGCAGCAGAGTGAAGTATGGATTGGAGTGGGGAGAGACAGGAGGCCAGCAAGGAGGCAAGAGGGAAGGGTGAATTTTAGTGATGCTGTGAAGGTTGAACGAACAGATTTTGTGATTGAATATCTAAGTTGAATGAGAGAGAGAGGAATATAGGATAATGCCAAGGTCACAGGCTTGTGGGACAGGAAGGATGGTGATGTCTACAGGGATGGGGAAAACCAGGGGAGGACAGGGTTTGGATGGGAAGATAAGAAGTGTTTTTAGCCTGTTAAGTTTGAGGTAATTTCATTACATCCAAGTAAGTGTATTGAAGGTAGGAGGAAATGCAAGACTGCAGAGAGGGAGAGAGAGAGAAGGGCTGGAGATGTAGATTTGGGAATTATTCATGTAGTGGTGGTAGTTGAAACTATGGGGCTGAATAAATTCTCCTAGGGAGTGGGTGTAGACGGAGAATAGAGGGGACCCAAAACTGAACCTTGAGGAAGCCCCCCGCAGAGGAGGAGCCTGTGAAAGAGACTGAGAATGAGCTGTTGGAGAAATAGGAGGAGAACTAGGAGAGGACAGTGTGAGTGAAGCTGAATAGAGGCCATTGGATTTGGCGTGAAGGAGATCATTGGTGACATTTGAGAAAACAGTTTCCGTGGAGTGAAAGGGGCAGAAGCCAGATTGGAGGGGGTTAAGGAGAGAATTGGAAGAGAGGAAGTGGAAACAACACTCTTAAGGAGTTTGGAGAGGAATGGTAGGAGGGAAATGGAGTAATAACCAGAGGGAGCTGTGGGTTTAAGGGAGGGTTTTGGGGGGGTTTCTTTAGGATAGGGAATACGTGAGCAGGTTTGAAAGGAGTGGAGGGAAAAGCCTTTTACTTTAAAGACTGTAAGCTCCTTATGGGCAGAGAACATGTCTACCAACTCTCTTGCACTTTCCCAAGCACTTAGTACAGTGATCTGAACCCAATAAACACTTAATACCATTCATTGATTGACTAGGCCTTCCTTCTCTTTATTGGCATTCAGTACCTGTTTCTCTTAATCATTAGACTGTGGGCCTCATTTGGATCAGGAGCTGTCTGACCTGATTAATTTGAATCTACCGCAGGGCTTAATACATATCTACCAACTCCCTTGTATTGTACTCTCCCCAGTGGTAGGTACAATGCTTTGCACACAGTAAGCGTTCAATAAATACTATTGATTGATTACTTTGTCACATTGTCAGCACCTAACAAATACCACTCTCATTATTATTATTATCCTTTTTCCTGATAAAGACCTTTGACAATAATGAAACCTTTCCTAAGAACTTAAGCTCGTAGGTACTGATTGAATATTGCCTATATGTTTTAAGTTCAGATAAATATTTTGCTTCTAAGTGAATCTCATCTGCACTGTAGCTTTTTTAAATTGTGGGGAATATAACCTTGTGTAGTGCCCTCGAACTAGAGCCTGACAGTTTCTAGACTTGGTAAAAAAAAAAAAGTTTTCAGATGTTTCAGAATTACAGTCATATCACTAAAAACCTCTTTTTCCCAGTACCTATTAATAGAGTTATTATTAGTGAAATGGGAAATCTTTTCTCCTCTAAGCTCTCCTGTATTTTGTATTTATCCCTACATCTTCAGAATCCATAATTTTAGAAGTGGTTCTTAAATATTGAATTAGCTGACAAAATGTGTTATATAAACCTAGGGTCTATATTCATAATACTTCAAAATTGCCATTTTAAACTTTCTCTAAGATTAGATTTACACTATTGTGCAGCTCTGTTGTAATTTGTTGTCCAGTTTAAAGAATGCCACCTTCAATCCAAAAGTTCAGTATTTCTGGTTTTTAGTAGATGAACCCTAAGACTCTTTTACCCCATTTTTCAAGTTACTGAAAAGGTAGGCCTAATAGAATGATTGTCCCTTAAATTGTTCCTAGAAGCCACTTTAATCTGAAAAATGTTTTTTCACAATACCTAAAAGTTCATGAGCTCTATAGTGAACACTTATTATGGAAGATGAAGCAGTACCTGAAAATGCTCTCTCTCTCCAAGATGTCCTGCATTTCCATGGTCAGAGCTGAAGCCAGAGCAGAGCTTCTTAACAGATGTGCCTTGCCGATTGTCACAGGAGAATCCCATAAAATCCCATGATTTAGTGGAAGGAGCGTGAGCCTTAGATTCAGAGGATCTGAATTCTAAACACAGCTCTACCACTTTTCTGCTGTTTGTCCTTGGACAGGTCACTTAACTTCTCTCTGCCTCAGGTACCTCATCTGTAAAATGGGTGTAAAGATCCATGCGCAGTCTGGCCTGTGTCTAATCTGATGATCTTGTATGTACCCCAGTGCTTAGTTCAGTGCCTGATGTAGTAAGCACTTAAAAAATATTTACGAAGAGAAAAAAAAATCCACCAAGAAATGGGAATCTTGGGCCTCACTTTTGAATTGCTTCATGTATGAGTGTCTGTAAGTGTGTGCATGAGTGGGTAATAAAGTAATTCTTGGTTATGTCAAACATATTAGGAGAGGTCTGGGAACAACTTCGCTCCCCCAAAAAAGGAGGCAGTGGAGGGGAAGAGATTCTTGTGAAAGCAGAATGCCTAGGGAAGAAAGGTTAGGAAGCAGTGACCTAAGACATCCAAAAGAGACCACTGTGGATTTAGTGCCTAGTTGTATTTCTTTGTTCCCTGGCTGCCTCTGAATGTTAAAATGGGGATGTCCAAACTTTATCTCGAGTCAGTCTCTTAAAAAAAAAAAAAGGTCGGGGCATGAATTCCAATTATCTATTATCCATCAGCCAAGAGGAGGTTTTTAAAACCAGAACAATTTGACAGTTGAGTAGATTTGCATTAAAACTGTCTTCATCCAGGCACAAGCCTCAGGAAACAGTGGTCCCAGGTGCAATTTGATCACACCCCAAGCACCTAGAGCTTGATGGTTGGCAGACCAGAGTCTGGGCACTCTGGTCTGAGTGCTTACCAAAATATCAAGTTTTAACAGAGTGCTGAGACTTTACCATGAGGGGTTTTGAAGAGTGTGTCTTTGCATTGGGAGTGAAATAAGGGTTTAATAATGATGATGGTATTTGCTAAGTCCTTACTATGTGTTGAGGACTGTTCTAAGCACTGGGGTAGATACAAGCTAATCAGGTTGGGCCCAGTCCCTGGCATGGGGCTCACAGTCTTAATCCCCATTTTACAAATGAAATAACTGAATCCCAGAGAAGTGAAGTGATTTGCCCAGGGTCACAAAGCAAACAAGTAGCAGAGCTGGGATTAGAACCCAGGTCCTTCTGACTCCCAGGCCCGTACTCTATCCACTAGGCCATGCTGCTTCCCAAGCTTTAGCTATCTTCTATGTTTCTCTCTTTGGTTTGGGGATTGGATTTTTCTTAGTTTTTAATTCACCTCCACATCTTTACCATCTGAAGATGAATTTTCTGCTTCTTTCTGTGCCACTCACAATTAAATATATGGAGGCTAAGGCATGGAGAAGGTAACTGTATGATTCCACCCAGTTTGAATCCTGGACATTTAAGTTTTTACAAGTAATAAACTGTAAAACTGTAGTTGATATCCACTTCACTTTGAAGCATACCTTATTTGAAGAATTAGCAATGTTTGCGTTTGGTTATAATATTTTTAAAATGACACCATCTTGCACTGAGAAGCCTCAAGCTCTAGAGATGTCTCATTAATTCTCCAGCTATCCCTGAGAGGTAGGGAGGGGGAATGTATATCTTATATTTCAGTTGATATGAAACAGCCTGAGAAAAGCAGGCAAATTGGCATGATGGCAGAGTCCAAAATGAAATCTTTGCATTTTGTGTTTTTTTCCTCAAGTTATAGTTGAAATCCATTTAGAATATTTACTCACTTGAGTCATAAGCATTCAGTATTTCCAGTTCAGTTGTAAATATTCCCTTATGGAAGTTTTACTTAGGAAATCTAAATGCTGATTGTTCAATAAAATAACTTTATATACTTTTGGGACAGGCAGTAATAACCCCTGGATTTGTGGGCCTGATGGGGGCACTTGAGGTTAACCTACTTGGCTCTGGTGCCAGGTGTTGCTGCTTTTCTCTAGAACCACCTGTGCCCTCAGTTCTGAGTCCCCATAGATTCCTGCATAGATTTGGAAAGATCTCGGCCTCTGGGAACTAAAGGATTTTTCATCAGAGCTTTTATTAGGGAATTCCACTTTTCATGAAGTCTCTGTGATTCTGGTTTTCTGCCTCATTTATTGTTGGGCATTGGAAAAATTGGATCATTTCCACCTTCCATTTCTATTTTTCATATATGCGGAGTATTCTGGAACATCCTTTGCATAAAGAATGAGGATATATTTGAAGTGAGAGAAAAAAGATAATTTTCATTGTTTTAGGAGATAGACAACTGTCAAGAGTTGAAATATCCCCTTCTATTTTACTTCTTATAAAGAGTATGGTTTCCTCCCTTTTTTGTCATTGTTTTTTTGCCAGGCTCACAGTAACATTCTTTAACTGATTACCTGAAGAACTTACAGCCTATGATTTTTTTTTTGTTCGTTTTTCAGCTCATGTACTCTTCTTTTCCACAGGAATATGTCAAGGCCTGTTTTCAACAAGCACTTTGACCTTAACAGCCATGGTGATTTTTGCATTGACTAAGATGCGTGTTTAAAAACAGGAGCCCCATCTCAAAGAACCCAAACTTTAGGACCCAAGGAATCACGGCATAGATTAGAGGATACCCATGATGCTTTTTTCTCCTCTTCGTCCTTGCCCTATAACAAAGGCAGCACATGTGGCTTACAATTCAGTGCATAGGCAGATGTATGAGATCATAATCCTATATTAGAATGCCTTCTGAAGCAGAATTTTAACTTGGCTTTGAAGTTGACAGCACAGACATCCTTCTAATGAAAATCAGCAATACTCCATACAACTGGGTCAAGTGGAGGAGCTTTCTCCCCTAACTGTAGTTAAGTCTTGCCCATTTCAGTACAGATAAACTTCCCTTAGTTTACTCACCTTCATGTTGGCTCAGGTATATAAGACTTCTTGACATTTTGACACGTTCTTTCCTTTAACAATGTGTTATAAAATCTCAGGCAGCATGAAGGAGATCATTTTTAAAAGTTACTTTACAGGGTTTTTTTTTCCTAAGGATTAGCACAATAGGATGATTTCACATTCCAGTGTCTATGATAAATCCATGTAACTTGGAAGTGGGAGTTGTATTTTATATTGGTGCTTAATAGCTTTTAAGAGAAGTAGCAAGTGAGAAAATCAACTGAAACCAAACCAAATACTGATTCTCTTATTCCCAGCACATTTCCCTGCCTTTACTTTTTATTGATTGTGTGTGTGTGTGTGCGCGCGTCCGCGTACGCATGTGTGCATGTTGCGTTTTAGAGGTGGAACTTTTGGAATGGATGGGGAAAGGAAAAAGGAAAGATTGATGGTTCATTAACTTGAATCTCATTTTGAGTCTGCTACTTCCACAGAGGCAGATGAAGCATGAGTGAACTAAATAGACTCTGTGCCTCTGTTAAACAATATAATGAAGTACCTGAAAGAGATCAATAAAAAAACAAGTGGGTTGGAAACATTGAGCTACCTAGTCGATCTACTTAGCCTGTCTCCAATCCCCTTTCGCCTCACACAGGCTCCTTAGAGCCAGCCTACAGGGATTGTCAAGCAGAATCTAAATAGAAGTGTGCACCCCCAATCATTCTGCCTTCAGCATGGCCTCCACTGCTCAATTCTTGCACCTGAAAGAGATACACATGTGAGGACAGAACTGCCATCCAGGGAATAATTCTCCATTGAAACAGATTTAGGGCCTCATCCAGCAGAGAGTAAGGGAAGGGCCTAAGGGATGTTGCTTTTCCTTTCTGTGTTGCCTTGGTGTGGGAGGGGGAGTGGTATTGGAGGGTTCATTATTACTAAGAGAAACAACATGGCCTAGTGGATAGAGCACTAGCGTGGGAGTCAGAGGGATGTGGGTTGTAACCCTGGGTCCCTCACTTGTCTGCTGTATGACCTTGGGCAAGTCACCTCACTTCTCTGGGCCTCAGTTACCTCATCTGTAAAATGGAGGTAGGGACTGTCCAATACGATTTGCTTGTGTTTACTCCAGTGCGAAGTATAGTGCCTGGCACATAGTAAATGCTTAACAAATACCATTATTATTACTATTATTATTATTACTTTGAAAAATCTTTAAATGAAAAGTCTGCCCTGTGTTTTTTAAAATGAGGCAGTCATTTTTCAAGCCATTTAAAACACTTCCTGTGCAAGCTCTTCTTTTCAGTAAAAATGGTATTAATTTTTAAGTAGAAAACAGGAAATGAGAAGATTGCTCCTTTGCCAGATTTTTTGTGCCACTTTGCCCCTCCCCACTCCTCTGACAATGTGTGCTTCCTAGTTGAAGAACTCTGGTATAATTTGACAAAAAGATCCAGAGCAAATCCTATTCAAATGAATTAAACCAAACAAATAAGGGAAGCAGTGTTGTCTAGTGGATAGTGCACAGGCCTCAGAGCCAGAGAATGTGGGTTCTAATCCCAGCTCCACCTCATGCTAGCTTTGTGACCTTGGGCAAGTCACTTCACTACTCTGGACCTGTTTTCTCCACTGAAAAGTGAAATTTCGGTGCCAGTTCTCCCTCCTCCTTAGATTGTGAGCCCCATGTGGAACAGGGATTGTATCCATCTGATTAACTTGTATCTACCCCAGTGCTTTAGACACACAGTACTTGATACACAGCAGGTGCTTAACAAATACCATAAAAAAGTGATGATAACCCTTGTGGTTTTGTACCTAGATTTAAATCTGGCCTTCACTGACATATCTGATTTTATATTTTTCTTGTTTCTTGGACAGCTCTTCATTCTTCATAACAAAGTGAGACCAGGAAAATAGAGTGTTTAATCTTTGGTTGCCTATCAACCTCCGCTCCAAACAAAAACTCCTCACTCTAGGCTTCAAGGCTCTACGTCACCTTGCCCCTTCCTACCTCTCCTCCCTTCTCTCTTTCTACCGCCCACCCCGCACGCTCCGCTCCTCTGCCGCCCACCTCCTCACCGTCCCTCGGTCTCGCCTATCCCGCCGTCGACCCCTGGGCCACGTCCTCCCGCGGTCCTGGAACACCCTCCCTCCTCACCTCCGCCAAACTGATTCTCTTCCCATCTTCAAAACCCTACTTAAAACTCACCTCCTCCAAGAAGCCTTCCCAGACTGAGCTCCCCTTCTCCCTCTACTCCCTCTACCGCCCCCCTTCACGTCTCCGCAGCCTAACCCTCTTTTCCCCCTATTTCCCTCTGCTCCTCCCCCTCTCCCTTCCCATCCCCTCAGCACTGTACTCGTCCGCTCAACTGTATATATTTTCATTACCCTATTTATTTTGTTAATGAAATGTACATCGCCTTGATTCTATTTAGTTGCCATTGTTTTTACGAGATGTTCTTCCCCTTGTCTCTATTTATTGCCATTGTTCTTGTCTGTCTGTCTCCCCCGATTAGACCGTAAGCCCAAAAGGCAGGGACTGTCTCTATCTGTTGCCGACTTGTTCATTCCAAGCACTTAGTACAGTGCTCTGCACATAGTAAGCGCTCAATAAATAGTATTGAATGAATGAATGAATGAATCTTTCCCCATTTTTCACCCTGACTCTTCTTGTCCCATCATATTTACCTGTTCCTCGCCTCTCGCTTCTCACCATCATTCAAGTTCTTTTCTTTGACTGAATCTCATACTTATATTAACATTACAGTAAATATCCCAAAGGACCCAGACTAAGTGTCAGTTTAAATGACCAGGATGAGGTTTGGTCATACACTCTGTTTTGCACTAATGCAAGGATTTCATTTTTAAATTCTGCGTTAAGGGAAACTCACAGTAGAGTAATATGGGACTTGACCCATGACATTCACACAAGTGTCTCTTCAGACATTTCATTCTATCCAGACAGATGCACATTGTTGGAAGTACATTCCCTAATTGCCTAAGACCATTCTATCCAAACCCAGAGTGAAAACGTGCTGTGGGAGAACTGGGTGTATGTCGTAAACATGTGGTAAAAATTGTTCATCAGTCCCATGGGGACTTCAAAGGTCGCTTCAGGCCTTTCATTTCCTTGGGTCAGATTGTAATGTAACTGTTTTACTTTGTTCTGGACCCAAGAGTCCCTTCAGACTGATTTTTTTCTGTTTCCTTGTCTTGGAATTGAGTTAATCATATGTAGCTTTCACCGACTGCAACTCTGTGGGAACTGCATGCTGATCTGATTGCAAAGTACAACTGGCACATTAACCTTAATACCATTGCAGTTAAATGCTAATCACCCTAAAGCTAATTTGACCCCAGAAGCTTTCCTGCCAAGGCATATGTTACTATGGGCCAGAAACACAAGAGTGATTTGAGGTTTCATGCTGTTTAGCTACTGCTGTTTTGAAAATGATTAAGATGAAGTTTATGAGAATCTTGACCTTTTCCCAGTGATTAAGACTACACTGACATAAGTAATGGTTTGCCTTATGTCACCTCAATTTTCAGTTCATTTAAAAATGATTTGCTTGCTTCTGCACATATTATGGATCCATCTGTACAGTTATTTAGAGTAAAAGGGAAAATACTTGGCCATTTGACTTTTAATTTTTCATCTCTAGTTACCCCTTTTCTCTTTATCACATTAGTTGCTTCTTCATTTAGCTGTCAGGGTTGGGGAGAGAGGGAAAGGGGATGAGAGGGAGAGATCATGTCTGCTTCTTGAGGCTAGGGGTACCACATAGTAAATGAAGAATTCCTGCGTTAATGTCCCTAAGCCTAACCCTAAATCTAGGAGGGAATTTTCTGTCGAATACTTTTTGCAAATTATTTCAGGATTGAGGAGATATGTCAGAGATAGCAAAGCGAGAGTAAATGTTTTATTTTTGTCTTTAGCATAAGACGTACATATTTCATAGTTTACCATAATCTTAACTGTTAAGCATGCACAGTATTAATTTCAGTAATTCGTCTGTAAGCCTCTACCTTTTATTGTCATCCCTTGGCCTTTGATGAACTCTTCTCTATATAGATTATTGCAGGTTATACGTATTTAAACTTTTTTCAAGGAAGGAAAATTTGATTTTAAACTAAGGCAGTGGCTTTTCATAAATTTATTTTACTAGATTTCAGGATTAGCTTTTGTTTTTTCAATTGGATTTTATGTTCCATTGCAGTGTGGTTCATGTAGTGCTTTTCCACAGACTTCAGCTGTTCTCAGAAAAATTTAAACTTGCAACATATTAACCCCTGGGCATTGAGGAGGATGGTAGGAGAGGTCATGCTAGGCCCAACCACAGAAAACAGTAGTCCATCCAGGTTCCAGAAAGAGACACCTGTTAGTGTAGCATTGCCTGCCACATGGCAAAGTAATGGCATGTCTAACTCTATTCCAACTTCACCTCTGAAGACCTCACTTATAAACCTTGAAGATCATAGGGAAGACCATATTTTTGAAGCATTTGTCACCTCTTCCAGTCACTAAAAACCATTCAGTCAATCAATGGTATTTAGACTATAAGCTCATTATGGGCAGGGAACGTGTCTGCTAATTCTGTTGTACTCTCCCAAGTGCGTAGTACAGTGCTCTGTACACTTACTGAGCATGTGCTGTAATTTATTTCTGTATCTATAATTCAGGTATATCAGTGTCTGTCTCCCTCCTAGACTGTAAGCTTATTGTGGGCAGGGAATATCTCTGTATTGGTCTGTTGTATTCTCTGAAGCACTTAGTACAATGCTTTGTACATAGTAAGCACTTAATAAATATGATTGAGTGAATACTAAGCGCTTGGGAGAACACAACAGAGTTGGTAGGCATATTTCCTCCCCATAAAGAGCTTATAGTCTAGAGGACCCACTATCAAGTTATAATGATTATGATGATTTATTGCATATAGAAACTGGCTTTTCCATCAGTATTAAGTGTATAGTTTGCTTCTGGTAATAAAGATGTCTGTGGTTTTTAGTTTGCAGTTAACATGTTTCGAACATTACCACCATCCTCCAATCCCACGGGAGCAGAGTTTGATCCAGAAGAAGATGAACCCACACTAGAAGCTGCTTGGCCTCATCTACAGGTATCTGATTATTAGGTTTCTTCAGGAAAGCAGTGCATGTAGAATAGTTGTTATAATACAGTGGCAGTATTTTCTGCTAAATATATACCAAGCTAATTTTTTTTCTAGTGGATGTTAAAACACATTGCTTCACTGCCCTATACTGACTGGTAGCTTATGAAACTTTGTACTGTAAAACAATTATATTTAATGAGTGTTGGAAAAGAATTGGCATGCAATCATTTGGACATCTGTGCTATTTTAAAAATCAGGAGTTAGGCTTATTTTCTTTACAAAGTAGCACGGTATGGGAGCTTAGAACTTTCCTAGTTGAAGCAGTTTTTCAGGCGCTAAGGATAAATCAGATTGGATTTTCTCATAGGAACAATGTTATAAATTGGGGATGGTTCCTGAAGTGAGGTCAAGTACCTATCTTATTTTCACCAAAATTACCCAGAATTAGTGGGGAGGCAGCCGGACCTCGTGGAAAGAGCATGGGATTGTATGTTAGGAGATCCAAATTCAAGTCCTAGCTCAACCACTGGACTACATGTGGCCCTCAGCTACCTATTAAACCTCTGGACCTCAGTTTCCTCATCTATACCGTGAAAATAAGATAAATTGTGAGGCTGCGAGAGCCAGGGACTCTGTCCAAATCTCATAAAATGTATTTACCCCAATCTTTAGCACAATAAGCCCTTAAGCCACAATGAGTTAATCATAAATGAGTAAAACAGTTACACTGATACATTTGTATTGATTTGAAAACTTCCTTAGAAAGGTAGGTTCTATGAAATGGACATATTAACCCTCTTTGGTGATTCTGCCTGGTGCCTTGATCAGGTTATTACAGGGTGTTGCCACTTTCCTCCCACTGTTTGAAATTGTTTTCCCATTTCCCCATTACTACCGGGTACTTTCCAAGCTCCCGAGTTAGGGCTGTAAAGGAGGCTGAGGTGGTAAAGTCCAAATCAATATATTATAAAACCAAAATAGGTTGCAAATTTAATAACACTGTGCCATTTTCCTTAATTCAAGGCTTAAGTTGAAGACTGCCAGTTCATAATGTAAATTATTACTGTAGTTTTTACACCTAGGTTGTGTACTTCTTCATTCCTCAGTTTGCCTTTTCAGGTCACCAATTCTCCTGTATGTATTGTGCTTGCCACTGCATGCCACTATGTTGGATAGGCAGGATAACCTAATGGGAAGAGCTCAGTATTGGAAGGCTGGTGACCTGGGTTCTGGTCTCAGTTCTGCCACTGTGTTCTGTGACCTTGGGCAAGTTACTTCTGTGTGTCCTGGATGATATTTTGTTCACTTAAACCCTGAGATTGTGAGCCCCATGTGGGACAAGGACTGTTTTGGATCTGATTATCTTGTATTTTTCCAGTGCTTGGGGGTATGATTATTATGATTATGATATTGTGCTGAGACCAGTTAAGGATTTTTCTAATAACTTTAGGTAAGACCAGCAAGGATAATAATAGTGGTATTTATTAAGCACTTACTATGTGCCCAACAGTGTGCTAGGCACAGGATTAGACACAAGGATGATCAGGTCAGATGTAGTCTTTGTCCTTCCCAAAGTTTACAATCTCAGAGGAAGGAAGGGCAATAAAGTCAGGAGACATGTTCCCTGCCTCGAGGTGGCTACAGTTCTTATTAATGGTATTTAAGCGCTTACTATGTGCAAAGCACTGTTCTAAGCACTGGGAGGGGGAGGAGGGGTGTTACAAAGTGATCCGGTTGTCCCAGTGGGGCTCACAGTCCTAGGCCCCATTTTACAGGTGAGGTAACTGAGGCACAGAGAAGTAAAGTGATTTGCCCAAAGTCACACAGCTGGCAAGTGGTGGAGCTGGGATTAGAACCCATGACCTCTGACTCCCAAGCCCGTGCTCTTACCACTGAGCCACGTGACAATATATGAAGGATGAATAAGCCAAGCTATAGTAATGGAATGGGCACATATTAGGAAGAGGAGTTATTATAGGAAAATTCAAAAGTCAACAGGTGGGAAAGAGGAGAAAGAAGGAAAAACCAGAAAGTGAGTGAGAGACACTAAAAATTCAGCAGCATGAAGGAAGACTCATGATTACTGCTTGGGCTATTTCTCTCATCAACTAAATGTTTTAGTATACCTGTGTAGAATGTGCAAAGTCGTGCAGTATTGTCCAGTTTGTCAGAGTAGTAAAGTACAACCATATAGGCTACTTGATTACATATCCAAATTTACAATTAGGTTCTAGTTTCAGGTGGGTGAAATTCAGTGCTTACTTTTTATGGTGTGGTATGGTAGCTCTGGAGCTTGGAAAGTGCCCAGTAGTAATGGGGAAATGGGAAAACAATTTCAAATGGTGGGAGGAGAGTGGCAATAGCCTGCAATAACCTGATCAAGCCACCCAGAATTTCTCTTGAATAGTAACCTGTTCCTTGAAATTACAATTTACATGAGATGGATTAATGCTCCATTTGCACTTAGCAATAATTCCTGCTGGTTATGTGGCCCTTTCGGAGCAACGGGTTAAAACCATGGTGTTGTCTTTCCCATGAAAATTAGGTTATTTTTAAAGAAAATTTTTTTCTAAGCATCATTTTGGGGGAAGTTGTTAAGACCCATGTTTTTCCTAATTAAATGAAGCTATGTAATTAGCTAGCATTCATTTGAAAGAACTCTAGCCCTTCCTAAGAAACACAGGCCTGGGAGTCAGAGGACATGGGTTCTAATCCCAACTCCTCCAAATGTCTGTTGTGTGACCTTGGGGAAGTCACTTAACTTCTCTGTGCCTCAGTTACCTCATCTGTAAAATGGGGATTGACTGTGAGCCCCATATGGGACAAGCGCTTAGTACAGTGCTTTGTACACAGTAAGCACTCAATAAATACAATCGAATTGAATGACAGGGACCCTGTCTAATCCCAGTATCCAATTATCTACCCCAGTACTTAGAACAGTGCTTGGCATATAGTAAGTGCTTAATAAATGCCATCATCATTATTTTTATTATTATCATTATCATTATTATGGGATAGTTCTTAAGCATATGGGGCATAATCGTGTTCATTGTTGTCAGGTTGGGGGTTTGTTATTCTTTTAAACAGGAATATTCAAGTTGAGTTTACAGTTTTGAAAGTGCTATATTCCTATACTCATAACTAATTGTTCTTGCTTTTTTTCAGCTTGTTTATGAATTTTTCTTAAGATTTTTAGAATCTCCAGATTTCCAACCTAATGTAGCTAAGAAATATATCGATCAGAAGTTTGTATTGCAGGTGAGGTAAAAAGTATTTTCAAACTATATACAGACTTTAATTCATAATGGGGTTTTGCTTGGTCAGTAAGCATTTTTTATTTCTCTTACAGCTTTTAGAGCTTTTTGACAGTGAAGATCCTCGGGAGAGAGATTTTCTTAAAACAACTCTTCACAGAATCTATGGGAAATTCTTAGGCTTACGAGCTTACATCAGGAAACAGATTAATAATATATTTTATAGGTATGTTAAAACTTTCCATACCTGGATTTTCATTTTCTACCCAGACCTTTTCTTTAGTTTCCGTTAACCCCAGTTAAGGACCACCTATTTCACTTGGCTGCATATATTATTTAAAAGGAAAAGAAACACATTCTCTTCATATTGCCCTAGAAAAATTGTTCAAGCTAATTTCATTCAGGAGTCTGCATGATTAAGTGTTAGAATTGGTATTCACAGAGTACATGATAATAATGGAGGGCAATCATATGACAAAATTCTTTGAAAGTGGTTATCACTGACAACATCTCTTTAAATAGGTCAGTATTGCCTTGTCTGTTGGACTTATGATAAAATTGTAGCTCAGTGATTATTAATATCATTCCCAAGTAATGACAGATTTAGAGATTAGAAATCAGCATGCTTTTACCCTTTCTACCAGATCACATTGTCTCTCCAAGTGCAGAAACACAGATGCTAGTTTCATTAGCAAAATGAGATGTCTTGCTCAACTTGTCAGCTAGTTCTCGTTAAATCCGTGCCCTGAAAATTCCTTAAAGAAATATGATCTTTTACCTCTCAGCTCTCAAACCAAGACATATTGAGTGTTGGGATTGTTTTGTTTAGCATGAGAAGCAGCCCATTTTCACACCCAGTCTGAATCTTCTCCATCTAAACAGGAAGGAGGCCGTAGGTACTCTAGTTGTTGCATGTCTTTCCCACAATAAAAGGATGAGTACTTTGTCTGAAAGACCATAATCAAACCAGAAAGGGAAACTCTCTGGAAATGATTCATGCAACAATAATAAAAGGATACAATTTGAACAGATTTAGATGGAGGTCTTAGGTTTTAATGCATCCCGAATCCTTTTGATGCATGCCTTATTTGGAAGTAGCTGCACCCAGGTGATGTGACATCAGATGAATTCTCAGAAGCCACTCATTTCTGTTGTAACACAGCAGTTACATTATTGCTGAACCTCATGGTAAGAAAACCCCACAGTGTAGCACTGCTTCTTCTAACATTGTATTACATTCTATCCAGACAGACTAAAGTTCTTGGAACACTACTCCTTAAACTCTGCTTTTGCTAGTTAAAACCCAAAGAGAAAATACGTCTTTTGGCAGCACTGGGTTATAATGCTAAGTAAATAAGAAAAGAGTTTTGACACCTCCCACTTCTAATTTTTAGGAAGGAAACTACATTTGATTTTGGTATATGGGTTAAAAATGACTTAATGTATTTCATTTGGTAGATAGGTTGTTGTTTTGCATTTTTATGGCACCTTTCTTCCCAGTCTTATTTTTTAACTGCTCGCACTTCAGGGCATTCCAAGTCCCATCTCCTGCGATCTCCTCTTGTTCTCTTGCAGAGAACAGCAGAGTACCCTAGTCAGAAAATAATGCTCTGTCTACCCAATATGTTCCCTTCTGTAATCTCTTCTCAATGCTAAATTATTTTACTTTCTTAAATTCTTCTCAGGCTGTATATTCCAGGCAATTCATTGTCAAAGGCTCTCCTGTGAACTGTTTCCAGGTTGCAAAAGACAGAACAGAACACATCCCAGAACCGACCATAATGGGAGGATTATCTCATTGTCTCTCCTCCTGATTTAGTCAGCCCAGTGTCATGTCTTTATTTTAACAGCTCTCCATTGCCTTTTCATGTTCAGTAACTCTCAGAACACATAAACTATCTAATTTCCTTTACTAACTTTAAACCAGATGTTGGAGTCACGATTTTCATTCCTTTTGACACTCACAGTTTAAAAATGTTTTTAAAAAGGCTTTGGGTTGGAGGAGGGGGATACAAAACTTACAGCAAAACATTTTTTAGTGTGTATTTGTAAATATTCACTAAAAATCTTTTTTCTTGATTCGTGACAATCAGAAGGCAAAATCAGTGTTTTATTCCTTGAACTTGATCTGTACCCCCTAAGCGCTTGATATTCACCTCACCCTCAGCCCCACAGCACTTAATACATAGCTGTAATTCATTCTGTCTGCCTCCTCTTCTAGTCTGCAAACTCCTTGTGAGCTGGAATTGTATCTAGCAGCTCTATTGTATTGTACTCTCGTAAATGCTTAGTACAGTGCTCTGCACATAGAAAGCACTCAGTAAGTAACCTTGATTGATTCAAAGTGCCTTAAGTTAGTGAAGGTCCTGGAGTGGCACTGCACATGTACAAGCATGATAAAATAGAATACCACAAAGTCCAGGTCTGGCAGCCCAGAATCCCAGGATCTGTTTTTCTAGACTTAGTGTGTCTGTCCAGTCCTCACCTCCTTCTTTTCTTCTTCACTACCACTCCAGGGTACAACCTCCCTAACCCCGCAGTACATCCTCAACTTGCTAGTAAATGGGCATCAGAACCCACAATACTGGTAAATGAGAATAGTGCCCTACTTCTCATTTTTTACAAGGTTGACTCCATAAATAGGGTAACGGATGCTACATTTGTTGCACTGTTAGGTTTCTGTTGTAAAAGTACTCAATTTAAAGAGGCAAGATAAAGGTTAAATTAGAACCAGTAAAAAGAGGGGAAGGTTGTGGTAAAATAAAATGTCAGCGTTCTGTTTCATCAGCATTTGTTCTAAAACTAAGCTAATGAAATCCTGCCTAACCCCTCAGATTAGAAATCTGCCATCCGTATATGGCAACCCTGCATCCTCAGTCCAAGCTATTTCACTCCAGGGTTCTGGTATGACTGAAGACTCGAACACATGTCATGAGTATGAGGGCAGCTGGCTGGCCATCACTTGAAATCAGAGGAGCAGGGAGATTAGGTCAAGAATTATAACAAAACACATCTACAAATTGTTATCTTTGTGTATGAAGAACTACTAGCTATGAAAGCATTTGTGTTTTGCAAATAGTGCTTAATTTTGCTGTGAAATTGTCCTTCCTGAGAGTACTTATTCTATTTAGAGATTTTTCTTAACCTAAAGTTGCTCTCATCTTTTGACTAGAATGCACATTTTATCTGTTTTTAGGTTTATTTATGAAACAGAGCACCACAATGGCATAGCAGAGCTACTGGAAATATTGGGAAGGTAAGCTGCTTAAATGTTAAATTCATGAGAAGGATATTGATCTTGAGATGGGATTCATTGCCTTTGCTCAGATAGTGTTCAAGACTGGGTTAAACTCCCCTTAGATTTATTTAGGCAAGAAGTACAGTGGTCAGAAAGATGAAAAGCTATGTTTCTTGGGTCAGGGTTAGCTATGACACACCTTCCTCTTTCTGTACATAAAATTCGCTACCACTTATTCCTCCAGTGGTTGCCATGGCAGCACAATATGAATCATTTTGTTTCAAGTGCAGGTTTTAAAAATAGTTATTTTTTTAAACAAAAGCATAAGCAGGTCAACATTAAAACTTCAGTGTAATTCAGAGTAAAATAGTTATGAAATATAAGACGATTGAAAACGAATTCTGTTTTTAAAGAATCATAGAATAAGTTGTCTGACAGCAAAAGGAATAATTTCAGCCATTCCTTAAAGAACACATAATGTTGTTTTCGTAACCTAAAACATGCAAGTTCCAGCATTTTTCACATTTCCCCAAACTTTATATTTGATGGAAATTTCCATTCTTTCCCCAATTCCAAGTCTGTAAAACCTTTAAATTAGACTGTGAGCCCTATGTGGGACAGGAACTCTTCCCGACCAGATTTTCTTGAATTTACTCCAGCCCTTAGTACAGTCCTTGACACATAGAAAGTGCTTAACAAATAATAATAATAATGATGGTGGTTTTTTCTTAAGTGCTTATTATGTGCTAAGTGCTGGGGTAAGTACACAGTAATCAGGTTGTCCCACATGGAGCTCACAGTCTCAATCCCCATTTTATAGATGAGGTAACTGAGGCACAGAGCAGTGAAGTGACGCCCCAAATCACACAACTGACAAGCGGCAGAGTGGGGATTAGAACCCACGTCGTCTTAATCCCAAATCCGTGCTCTTTCCACTGAGCCACACTGCTTCTCATACCACTGTTGAGAAACAGTGTGGCGTAGTCAAAAGAGCACAGGCCTGAGAGTAAGAGAACCTGAGTTCTCATCCCAGCTCCACCAATTGTCTTCTCTGTGAACTTTGGCAAGTCACTTAACTTTTGTATTTCAGTTTCCTCATCTGCAGAGTATTTAATACCCATTCTCCCTCCTACTTAGATTGTGAGCCCCATGTGGGACCTGATTATTTGTATCTACCCCTAATGCTTGGTACAGCCTAAGCTCCTTGTGTGTAGGGAATTTGTCTACCAACTCCATTATATCGTACTCTTCCAAGTGCTTAGTAAAGTGCTCTGCACACAGTAAGGGCTCAATAAATGGGATTAATTGGAACATAGCACTTAACATATACCACAATTATTATTATCATTAGTGAATGCAGAAAGATGCCCTCTGGTTTTTAAAACAAAAATATAAGCAGGTCAACACTAAAACTTCAGTGTAATTCAAAGTAAAATAGTTGTGAAATATAGGATGATTGAAAACTAATTCTGTTTTTAAAGAATCATAAAGTAAGTTGTCGGACAATCTGTCCTAATTGTAATTATATGATTCTTTAAGGATGAGGAATTCACTTTTTTCACTCACCCTGCATTCATTTAGGCAGTTGAAGAATGAAGAAAATGTGCAGCACCTCCATATTTCCCCTGAAGTCACCTGAATTCCCAGCTACATTTTTACCAGGCATCAGGCAAATGAAACACAAAGGGAAAGGATAGGAGAGTTAGATGGTCCTTGCAGCTACACTGATTGTACCACCCAGCTGTGGGGATCTTCCAAACTTTGAGGTGACTCCACTGCCTCCTGCATCACACTGTAAGCTCACTGTGGGACCGAAACTTGCCTACCAACTCTGTTATATTGTACTCTCCCACACAGTTAGTACAGTGCTCTGCACACAGTAAGCACTCAGTAAATACCACTAATTGATAGATCAGTGGAGCTACTACTAGCCTTCAGGAGATCTACCCCATATTGTCAGTTTCCAATCTTGCAAACAGCCCTGGAGGCAAAGTTGGAGGGATGGAAGGGGCGGCTTCTGAAGTAGCTTGACCACAGCAGCCGCTCGGACCTCCTGGCAAGCCAGCACAACCCCTGGGACTCTGCCAGGATTTGGCAGCACCCACTGGTTGAATGTTAGCTGGCTGGTGACGGCTGGGTATCTCCAGGGAAACACGTCGTTGGGCCGCCAGGAAGATTTCATATCCTCTTTACTGACTTCCAAAAGTCACTTGGGGCAATGTGCCACATGTACGGAAACTGTTGGAATGGGACATACATGTTTATGTGTTTGGGTTTTTATAATTAGCCAGGCCCTCTGCTGAACCAAAGCCAGCAAAGCATGCTCTTGAGCTATTTTTGTTGCTGTTGTTGTTTCACAATGGCTGCCCCCAAGAAAACAGGTTTTAGATTTTTGTCATCAGGCATTTGGTCTGAAATGGATACACTTTTCAATGTCAAGATTGTTGTGTTTTGAACACTCTACTTTAGTTAACACTCTCATCTATGTTCCAAAAGAAGCAAACTTTTTTCATTAGAGGGCCTGGGGGAAGGGATAAACTGCAGGTCCTGGCACACATAATTGTGGTAATCCTGCACTCAAGCAATGGATTGTGCATATGTGGGAGTCATTGTGCGTCAGCTGGAGCAGTCCCAGAAAGCAGCAGCATTGGGTTAGACCCCATAGTCTTGGATCCAGCTTTGGGTTAAGCTGAGCTCTCCCTGGGGCTAGCATTATTACTATTTTTTAATGGTACTTGTTAAGTGCTTACTATTTGCTAAGCACTGTACTGAGCACTGGGGTACATAAAAGGTAATCAAGTCAAATACAGTCCATGGGGCTCACAGTCTTAATCCGCATTATATAAATGAGGTAACTGAGGCACAAAGAAGTGAAGTGACTTGCCCAAGGTCACACAGCAGACAAGTGACAGAGCTGGAATTAGAACCCAGGTCACCCAGGTCTTTCTGACTCCCGAGCCTATGCTCCATCCACTAGGCCTTGCTGCTTCTCAGTAAGGCCAATGTAACTATTGCAAATCCTACACTTATGTTTGTAATTCCTTTATCTCTTCCCAATTCAGATATCCAAGTCGCCTTCGGCAAGTTTCTGTTAAATAGCAGAAAAGCTTAACCTAATTTTTGTGTCCAGTGTTTCTGTGAAGAGGATATTTGCCCAAGTTTTCATGTCCTAAAGCTTTAAACCATAAGCCATTGAGAACGGGGACAATGCGTCTTAATTGTGAATACTGTTGTGCTTCTAGGAAAAGCTTAATAGATACTGCATTATGATCAAGTTCATTGGTGATGTTGAAGTGGAACAGAAAAACCATTTTACAAAACTTTTAAATACCATGGTTTTTTTTGCAGTATAATTAATGGATTTGCCTTACCATTGAAAGAAGAGCACAAGATTTTCTTATTGAAGGTGTTATTACCTTTGCACAAAGTGAAATCACTGAGTGTCTACCATCCACAGGTAAACGTAGTTGACTAAAATGGGACATTGGTGTCTTTGGGCTGAAACTGTTGGGAAATGTGTATTTTGTATAATACAGTAGCGCTCACAATACAAAGCCTTGTACTTGAACATTT
The DNA here is from genome assembly GCF_004115215.2 of Ornithorhynchus anatinus. Lineage (NCBI taxonomy): Eukaryota > Metazoa > Chordata > Mammalia > Monotremata > Ornithorhynchidae > Ornithorhynchus > Ornithorhynchus anatinus. Next base: position 61,660,261 of record NC_041728.1, read on the forward strand.
CTTTTGAAATGTGTTGGGGTTTTTTCTTTTATATAAAGCAAACTGCCACTTTAGTTAACTTCAGAAAGTCAAAGTAAAATTTTTGCTGGTCCGGGAACATGGTCTTTTGCAAGTACAGTCTTAGTAATAGTATTTATTGAACACCCCTGAGTGCAGTACACTTTAAGTGCTCGGGAAGCATAAAACAAGACGAGTTATTGACCTAATTAGTTGTTTTAAGTGACATTATTTTAAAACTAGTTGCTACAAAGCAAGGCTCTGATTTCTGCGTTCTCCAAGTTATACACCTGCACAAACTACCACTTTCATTCTTCTATGCCACCTGCGCACTTATGAACTCTCAAGTACATATCTTAAAAATACAGTACTATTTAAACTCTAAATCATGTGTGTATCGTTGTCTTTTTCCTCTTACCTCTGAATTATTTCAGTGTCTGCCTTGCTAAGATGTAAGCTCCTTAGGTCAGGACCATGTCTACTGAATCTATTGTACTCTCCCAAGGACTTTTTCTCCTTCTCCCTTCTGTGTCACCCTGACTCGCTCCCTTCATTCATGCCCCCCTCCCAGCCCCACAGCACTTACATACATATCTGTAAGCTCATTATGGGTAAGGAATGTATGTGTTGTATTGTACTCCCTCAAGTGCTCTGTACACAGTAAGCACTCAATCAGTACGATTGAATGAATGAATGAATGACGTAGTACCATTTACTGCACTCAATAAATATTATTGGCAACTTTCACTTTTGCTATTCTGTGAAACTCATTAGTATTTGAGCAGTTACTGTGCATAAGAGTACACTACTAAGTTTTGGGAGAGTACGATAGATGATGTACAGATGACCCCTGCTCTCAGTAGGCTTATCTAGCGGGATAGTAACTGAAATAATTAACAGCTAGGACAAAGAAGGAAAGTGGATATTTTAGGTAAATGAATATGTGAGTACTAGGGTGTGAACAAAAGGACTTCAGTTGTTGTAAATACATAAATATGTGGTTGACTCAGAAGGCCGATGGTAGCTGGTGGAATAAAACTTGGGGAGAAGAGAGGGCTCCTGGAGGAAAGGTGTCTTCAGGAACCTTTAGATGATGGGAAAAGCTCTACTGTGGTGGATATGAATGGAGAGGGAGTTCCAGGCATTAGGAAGGTTGTGAACAAGGGGTCAGAGGTAGGAGAGACAAGTGCAAGAGGAACATAGAGAAGCAGCGTGGCTCAGTGGAAAGAGCACGGGCTTTGGAGTCAGCAGTCATGAGTTCGAATCCCAGCTCTGCCACTTGTCTGCTGTGTGACCTTGGGCAAGTCACTTCACTTCTCTGTGCCTCAGTTACCTCATCTGTAAAATGGGGATGAAAACTGTGAGCCCCACGTGGGACCACCTGATTCCCCTGTGTCTACCCCAGCCCTTAGAACAGTGCCCTGCACATAGTAAGCACTTAACAAATACCAACATTATTATTATTAGATGAGGTGAAGAGATAAATAGTGGGTAGAGAGCTTTCCCAAGTGCCTTAAAACCAATGGTCAGGAGTTTCTGCCTGACCCAGAGAGGAATGGGCTCCCATTGAAGATTTTTTGAGGAGGGAGGAAAAGTGTACAAAGGGACATTTTAGAAAAATGATCTGGGTAGCAGAGTGAAATATGGACTGGAGGGGAGACGAGACTAGAGGCAGAGAAGCTAATGAGATCAGTATTGCAGGTGTCAAATCTGGAATATATGGTAGCTGTTTGGATGGAAAGGAATGCAGATCCTGGAAATGTTGTGGAGGAAAAACCGATAGTATGTAGCCCCTGACTGAATATGGGGTTGAAAGAGAGGGTGGAATCAAGGGTAATGCTGTGTTTGTGGCTTTCTGATTCGGGGAAGATGGTGGTGGGAAAGTTGGGTGGGACCCGAGATCTGGAAGGGAGAATGAGGAGTTCAGTTTTAGACATGTGGAGCTTGAGGTATCAGAGGGACTTTTATATAGCAATGTCTTGCAGGCCCATGGAAATACAAGATTGCAATGGAGGCAAGAGGCTGGAGCTAGCAAGATAAATTTGGAAGTCATCCACAAAGAGCTGATGGTTAAAGCCATGGGAGTGGATGATCTTCCTCAGTGTGTTTAGATGGAAGAGAGAAGGGAACCCAGAACAAAGCCTTGAGGGAGACCCACCAGAGGTTGTAAAGAGGAGAAAGAGCCAGCAAGGAGTGTCCTCTAGACTGTAAGCTTGTCGTGGGCAGGGAACATGTCTACCAACTCTGTTGTAATGTATTCTCCGAAGCACTAAGTATAGTGCTCTGCATAGAGTAAGTGCTCAATAAATACCATTAGGAGTAATAATAATAATGATGATGATGATGATGGCTAGAGAGGTCAGAGGAGAAGCAGGAGAGAACTGCATCAGTAAAACCATAATTAGTGTTTCCTGAAGAAATGTCCACAAATGTGAGAAGATATCAAGAGATTGAGGATTAGAACTGAGGCTGCTAGATTTAGTGTGACAAGAGATCATTGGTGACTTTGGGAACGCTGTCTCTTTGGAGAGAAGAGAGGTGGAAACCTGATTGAAGCAGGTCAAGAAGAAAAATGGTGGAGAGGAAGGGAAGGCAGTGGGTGTATACATTCTATTCGAGAAGTTTGGACAAAGTGGAAACAGGAAAATGAGATGATAGCTGAAAGAGCAGTAGGATCCAGAGGGAGGGTGTTTTTGTTTTTGTGTTTTTGGTCTTTTTTGGGGGCCGGGGATGTTGATATAGCGGAGCTGGAGGAGCAGTGGGATCCGGAGGGAGGGTGTTTTTGGTTTGGTTTGGGGCGGGTTTTGGTATAGGGAAGACTTAACCCGTCCTTTTCTCCACCCAAAGAGTGTGACTGCTGGAGCCTCCTGGCAAAAATTATGGACAGGTTTTGATCCCATCATTTCCACTGTTTTATGAGATTCGCTTAGAGTCCAAAGCAAGAGGCAGGCGGCTTACCTCGGACCATGCTCAGGAGGTTTAAAACTCATTGTTGTACAGACCTTAAAGTCATCTTTCCTTAGTCTTTTTGCCAACAAAAATGGCTTTGAGTCCAGTGGACCACCAGTCCAATAAGCACTGACTCCCTGCATCAATAAATCCAGGCTCTGGGTAGGTTGTTCCAGGTGGCCACTAGTCGTCTTGCCTTGACTATTTTGGAAATTGTACAGAAAGGGAAACCAGTATCAAGCAGGGAATAAATAGAAATGCCCACAGCCCAAACAGTCTGCTGCCTAAGATGAAAAGGCAGGGATGCTCAAAAAGTGGAGCTGAAAGTTGGTACAGCTCAGATTCATTGTTGATTTGGGGTCAAAGGAGTGGGTTACCAACCATGATACCCACCCTCTGATTTTTAATCTGTCCCCATAGATCTTAAGAAAAATCCCCTACCCAAATTCTGCTTTTCCGAAAACTGCCTTGTAATTTTTTGTGTGTTTATTATTTTGCTCAACTGGCTTAAGTCATCACATGGGAAAATGGCTCATTGCGTTATATTAATTTTTGACCCAGCAGCATAATAGCAGCCTCCCAGGATGAGTGGCAAATGGAGAAGTACCTGGGAGCTATAGCAGCTCTTGCAGCTCTTCAAATTATCTAGCCGTTTCTTGAAGCTGCAGAGCCCAAAGTTGAATGCCATTCTCTTGTCCAAGGAAAGCCAAAGCCTTAAATATGAAAAAAATCTTAGGGAGAATAATCCAAAGTGGCTAAAAAGAGAAAATTCTAGGTCTCCTTAGAATAGATTCAATAGTGATTCCTGATTTGAGCAACACTTTTCAGAAGAGCCTAAAAAGCATGCTTCCTTTTAGTCTCTCATTTATCGTCACCCAGAATGCCCGACATGAGAAAGTATCTCTGCCATCTTACCATCTTACTAATGCCAAAACTGAAGCCTCAGAGAGAATCTGGGCCAGACCCAAGTTTGCACAGCAAGTCAGTAGCAAAACCTGAAATAGAAGCCAGGTATCTTGACATGTGGAGTTTGCCCCACTGAAGTGCAAGTGAAGTGATAAGATATGGTAAATCAAAGGTCTATTTTAATTTTCTTATTCTATTTTCAAATGTGAAATGTCACCCAGTTCAGTAAATACATTTGGGGGGGGAAGACATTTAGAATTGACCCACGTATAAGTTCAGAACTATTGTCCCTCCTCACCACCAAAAAAAAAAAAAAATTATCCAGCCTTTTTCTGCACTTACCAATGTATAGTTGATGGTAATCTGAAGAAATCACTCACAACTTGAGGAAATAAAATGACCAGTGATGTGGGAGTTATCTTTAGTTCTCATAGAACTCTACCCACAGCCAGGTTTCTTTTATGTTTGTCGTAATTTCTCTGTGACAAGATATGTGGGCTATTTGGCATGAATAATTCAGTACTGTTATAATGGAAGCAGTTCTGATTTCATTCTTCACAGTAAGTAGTGCCTGAATCAAAATTATTTTTTCTCAATATCACAGAATGTAACACTCTGCTGCTTACTCTAAGGTTTTTAAAAGCTTTCCGTAATCTAAATATTCCAAGTGTTTTCAATACCTAAAATAATAATTTTAAATATTAATTTAGGGATTTAAACATGGAAAAATTCAGATGGAAATGTTAGTAGTTATACAAGATACTAGTACTTTCACGTGTCTATGGTGTTTGTGGTAGGTTCTTTGAATTTTTGTTTCCCCGATTTTCTTTGTATTCACCTAATACATAGTGAAATGCTAATATATCTTTTCTTCTTTGACCTTTTCAGTTGGCATACTGTGTAGTTCAGTTTTTAGAAAAGGACAGCACACTTACTGAACCAGTAAGTATGTTTTAATATTTTGTTGAATTCATGATTGCAAATTGCAAAGTTGGTGTTTCTATTTTTCCCAAACTGCAGTAGTTCAGTTATACTAATTGACTAGGGTTTATTTCATTCATTTTTACATAAAGTATAAAATGCAGAGCCAGTCCTTACTTCACACATGTAAGGTACTTTTTAAAGGTGAGCCTTTAGACTAAAGTAATTAGTATGTAGCAATAAACATTTTGTATAATAAAGATAGTCCTTTGGACTTTTACACCTCTTTCTTCCCTTAGACATCAAAGCATTAAAAGCCACCCACTAGGCAGGAATATTTTAGTCTTTCAGTTACACCACTTCACTTTTCTGTTTTGCTTCATAGCAAATTCAAGGATCTCTTTTTTCTTGGCAGTTGTGAAATTACTAGTTTTGATCTGCCACAAATAATGAAGATTAAGATCTCCATTAGTTTGAGTTTATATTCAGATTCTGCCTCTTCATTTAATCTTCTGCAATTTTATAATTTTCCATATAAGACAGGTTGTGTCTTAGATTTAAACTGATAGGGCAGGGACTTTCTGACCTGATAATCTTGTGTCTATTTCAGTGCTTAGTGTAGTGCTTGGCACATATAAGTATGTGTGTATATATATATAATATGTACATATTATACATATATATATAATGTGTGTATATATATATAAATATATAAATACAAATATTAAGCACTTATCAAATACACAGTTGTTACATTATTACTGTTGAGATTAAAAATCCAGCAGGCCATGTTTTAATGTTTTAAAACTGTTAACATTTTGAACATCAACTAAGAAGACCTGATTTTTTAAATTAACTACTAAATAAAAGAAAAAATAGAATTACTAATTTCAAAATTTTATTTTCTTAAACCCCATTCTCACCCAATACTGTTGGATTGCCCTCTAGACTGGACAGTCATGGGCAGGGAATGTGTCTACCTACTCTGTTATGTTGTTATATTGTACTCTCCCAAGCGCTCAGTAAAGTGCTTTGCACACAGTAAGCACTCAATAAGTGCTATTGAGAAGCACGCACGAGAAGCAGCGTGGCTCAGTGGAAAGAGCATGGGCTTTGGAGTCAGGGCTCATGAGTTCGAATCCCAGCTCTGCCACTTGTCGGCTGTGTGACTGTGGGCAAGTCACTTAACTTCTCTGTGCCTCAGTTCCCTCATCTGTAAAATGGGGATTAAGACTGTGAGCCCCACGTGGGACAACCTGATTCCCCTATGTCTACCCCAGTGCTTAGAACAGTGCTCGGCACATAGTAAGCGCTTAACAAATACCAACATTATTATTATTGATTTTAGACTCTGTATGAATACTGAACAAATTTCTCTCCCGGATACACATTCAAAAATCCATCCAGCTTTTACTTTTTCCACCTATTCCAGCCCTCTTTTTTATCTCCTTTCTCCCCTTCCCCCCCAAAAAAAAAACTCTGGAAAAATTCTTAATCTCAATCCCTAAAACCTCGGTCCTTCTGAAGTAAAATTCCTGTTAGAGGCCACGTGGTGCAATATCAGGTAGAGTGCATTGCTTGACATTTCCCATCCACACCTCCAGCCATCTTAAAGTGTTGTCATAGAGAACCAGAGGGTTCTTAGGAGCTCCCCACCATATTTGGGTCTGAAACTTGGGAAGCCCAAAGGGAATTGTCCCAAATCATATCAAACTTCAATGTCAAACAAAGTTGAGGTACTGAATGTCATACAGAGGATATATTTATTGTTTTGATCATCCTAATTTTGCCAAAGACACAAGATGATTAAATTGATATATTAATACCAAAGCACTTTTGTGGCACATCGTCAGGGCATCTTGTCCTGAACCGAAGAGTTGGAGGTGTTATACTGAGGGAAGAAAATAATTGCAAACCACCCTTGTTTTACCTTTCTAATAGCCATAAAAACCTGTAATTGATTGTAACTTTCTCCTACCACCCAAAGTTTGCTTTGAAAATTTTTCATCCAATTGTTTTGGTTTAGACTGATGGTACATAAAGAAAATTTTGCTGTGCCTGGCTGTGCAGAAGCCATAACATTTGGGCTGTAGCTCTTTCAAATTAGGCTAATGACAAAAAAAGTCCTGAGTTTTAAATGAGGAGGGCTTTGCTTTTTAGCCATTAGTATGGCCATTTTGGCTATAAAAAGTAAACCACCTCTCTCATTTAAAGTAGCAGTGATGCAAAGGATGGCAGCTGCCACTGGGACACCATGGAAGTCCTTCCAATAGCCAGCAGTGGTTTTGGTAAAATCATGAGATGCAGTGTAGCCTAGTGGAAAGAACACGACCTGGGTAAGTCGAAGTAAAAAGTAAAAATGATCTGAATTCTAAACCCAGCTCTGCCAGTTGGTTGCTGTGTGACCTTGGGCAAGTCACTTCACTTCTCTGTGCCTCAGTTCTCCTGTTCTCCCTCCACTTAGCCTGTGAGCCCCATGCATGACAGGGACTGTATCTGACCTAATTACCATGTGCCAATCCCAGTACTTAGAACAGTGCTTGACACAATGCTAGACAAATACCATAAAATAAAATAATAACTGTGGAATTGAATAAGTACTTACAGATACTAACAGAGTAAGAATGAACCCAGTCCTTAGTCCTACTGGGCTCGAATCTAAGAGACTGTGGTAGCCACATTTGAGACTAAATACTGGTTACTTATGTAGAATGTGCCCAGGAACTAGCCAACCTTAATACCCAATTAATAATGTTCACCTAATGCCCAGTTATTTTAGCAAGAATATGTCAGTTTGCTCGACTTTCATATCCACCCCCTTGCCCCAAAAGATGTAGAAAATGTTCTTTCTCAGAATTAATTTAAGGAAAAATAATTGCAACCACCATAATCACAATGCCATAAGATTAAACTTGTTTAATTCACTAGTACTCCTCAAGTTCAATTTAAGATGGGTGTAAGGTGATGTGCAAACATATCCGTGCATTTAAAAAAGATCACATGCATAAAAAGAGTTTAGTCAGAGTTTCTCAGAAATTAATGCAATTGTAATAATTAAATTTATCTCAAAATGGATTAAATTCTAATTTTGTCAGCATTCCTGTTGAAAACTTGGTTAAGGCCCCACCACACTAAACTCAGTTTTAGTCAGTACCCCTGGCAGCCACAAGATTTCAAGCATTTCAGAAATCCAGAGGATATTTTTGTTGTTTTTCAGCACTGGAAAAATGAGTTTGAGGGTAAACAGCTCCTTGTTAGATTCTCTTTGGAAAAAAAAATAGTATGTGTTAAAGAGGATTGCTGCATTTTGAAGTATCTGAAAAGCCTGGTTGAGCTCTGATATAGGCCAAAACCATGTACAGCCAACCTTTAATACCCAGGCTAATGAAGGAGGAAGAATGGAATGGGGAAAGAGTTTTGGACTTCACCTCGTTGATGAAGAGAGAATTGGAAGGGGGAAGTGCCAGATGAGTGGGGCCTGGAGAAACTTCTTTTATCACAGGTGAAGTAGGCAGACAGTTGGTAAGGCCTCAAAAATCTGCAGGAAGCACTCTTTAAAAACCGGTTAACCATTTATGGGTAATTGAATTAACTGTTCCTAACTGTACATTGTAGGAATTTAGTGTTCAGTTCTGTTACTGGGAACACATTAAAAAGGTTTGGAAATGTAAGGGAAACATGGTAATAATAAAAATCGTGGTATTTAAGCATTTACTTTGTGCCAGGCATTGTACAAAGTGCTGGGGAAGATTTAAAATAATCCGGTTGGACACAGTTCCTGTCTCACGTAGGACTCACATTCTTAATTCCCATTTTACAGATGAAGTAACTGAGGCACAGAGAAGTTAAGTGATTTATCCAAGGTCACCCAGCAAGCAAGTGGCAGAACCGAGTCTTCTGATTCCCAGTTCTGGGCTTTTTCTGTTAGGATATAGTCTTCTCGTCATGTCACAGCTAGTTTAGGTGCTGTGATTCAGTGATAATTTTATCTCAATCCATAGAATCCCATTTTGCAGTCAAAGAAAAGAAAAATGAGTTGATGTTTTGGAGGGTTTTTTGCTTTTTGTTTTTTTAAACTTCAAGCCAGCTGTAAAGTTTCCCTTAAAAAAACTTTATTGGAGGAAAATCCTACTTCCAAGCTAAAGCAAATGTAAAAACATTTATTTGCATTGTTATAGAACTCTTGAATTCATCTAGTTTTTTTGTTGTTGTTGTTGGGGGGTTTCTTTTTGGAAACATCACTAGCACTTACTGAATAAAATATGGGATGATCTGTCACTGTCCAGTTTTAAGACATCAAACACAGTGATATTGCATTGCATCATGTTTCCACAAGGAAAGAAATTGTCTTCTTGTTTATCAGGGGCAAAGAAGCATGACAAAAATTATTGATCACAGATTATTATACTCTAGTCATAATTTTAACATGGTAAATTTTGTTTCTATAGGTGGTGATGGCACTTCTCAAGTACTGGCCAAAGACTCATAGTCCAAAAGAAGTCATGTTTTTAAATGAACTAGAGGAAATTTTAGATGTTATTGAACCATCTGAATTTGTAAAGGTTATGGAGCCTCTCTTCAGACAACTAGCCAAATGTGTTTCCAGCCCACATTTCCAGGTGTGTACTGTGTAGAAAAGATATAAATGTTTTAACGTTTTTACCTGAATTAATCATTACAGCTATAGGCATGTTTCATAATACTAGTTAAGAAACTTTAAAACTGTCTATTACAAATGAAGCTATAGTTTTTTCATAAAAAGAATGCTAATTTTCCATATACCACTGAACTTTAATTTTTTTCCCTATTGCTTCTTCATGAATAAAGTAAAATACATATTGCAAGCAAGTACTGTGTCATCTTTTGTGTAGCCAACATAGAATAAGAATATCAGGCACCTAGTGGACAATGATGATGATGATGATTTTTCAGAACTACTTTTAAAAGCCTATTTTATGTGTTTTTAAGCTTAGGGGGGAAAAAAGCAAAAATTACATGTGACCCTGTATTTTGACCTTACATTGGTAAGGCTTTAAACTTAGACTGTCAGTCTCTCCCACTTAGGGAATTGGTAGTTATTGAGCTTCAATAAGTTTTAGATTATCCAGTTGCTCCTTCTGTCTTGATTACTGTATGCCTTGTAGCCATGAGGTTTTGAGTTTGACTCCTCTGTATTTCCGGCCCTCAGGTTTCTGTGTATCTTATGGCCACATTTTGCAGTTGTTTTAATGTGTTCAAGGATTTGTTTGTCACATATATGGTAAAAAAAAAAAAACATATACACAGGTAAACTGTTTAGCTGTATTTATTTTCATTAGCAAAGTTATTTTCACATCAAGGGCTACAAAAATAAGATAAAAAAATCTACTGAATTAATTTTTCAAAGATCAGTGTTTCAAAAAATTACCAATGTAAACATTATGAAGATGAGATTTTTATTCTTATAGGCAAAACTTTTTATTCTTATAGGCAAAAACAGAGCTCTAAATGAAAGCGAGCTATTAAAATAATTTTGGAATACTTAAAATGTATACCCAGGCAAAAATACTAGTATTGTAGATTTGAACAACATGAGAAATCCCTAAAGTATTTTTGTCATTGAGCAACAACACTTTGAATATGCTTTGAGCATAGGACAGGAGAGTAAAAAAAGGAAATTGCAAAGAATTCCAAATAGTTTGGCTATCCTATATACTAATCTTTTTTTTTAATGACAGAGCATATGTTCACATTTCAGAGATTACTCATTTTGTTGTGAAAAAGGGTTCACTAGTGTTTAAAATTCAAGAGTAATCCCAGACTGCTTTCCACACCAAGCTGTATAACTTCTATTTTTCCCCTCCCCATATTTGAAATTGTACCCCCACTTCTTTTTATGCACCTTGATCTTCTCAAGTAAACAGGATTTTTCTTTTATGCATTTGTTGGGTTTGGGTTGGACTTGTGGGGTGGTGTTTTTGATGAGGGTTTACATTATAGTTTAGGAAAATGTAGAGCTTAATTTTAAGCTTTAAATCTCTAACAGAAAGCAAAATAAATGAATAGTGACCGCTTTCAGTCTAGAGCCCCAGCTTCCTGGGGCTCATAAGAATTGGGAAGGGGACAGGGAGTAAGTGTGGTGACAGGAAAGGGATGAACTAGTCAGTGGACTGGCAGGGTACAACCAGATAAAACCACCATCTTGACTGCTGGAGTCTCCGCACTTGATGTTGTGGGATCTGATGAACTAGAATAACAGTAATTGTGTAAAGGGCTTAAGTCTAGTGGAGTGTAGGTTTCCCAAAACCATTTAGTTCTCAAATGTAAAGATTTCTAAGTAACCATAATAGAGATACTTTTCCAAAGTAGGTTACACAAAGCAGGGATGATCAGCCTCTCCCAGCTTGGGTCTTATTTTCACTGTTGGAGCTCCTCATCTACCATTTTCAGCAAGTAGGTTGCCTCAGCCCATCTGGTGAAAGTAACATTTTTGTTACCTTTTCTCTGAATTTAAGACTTTCCTTCTCCAAATTTGCAGAGAGGAAAATAGCTTTCACTTTAATGCAGAAAATTTGACAGGAAGAGATCCCAAACTAGAGTGTGCATACACAAACATACCTCTATATCTTACTAGATCATTCTGTACAAGAGGCAAGAGTCATGATATTCCCTAGGCAGACATGCCTCTCTTCAACTTTTCCCAAATTATCCCTTTTTTCATCATTATTTCTCAAATAATTTCACTATTTTCTGTCTCCTCCCAGAAGTCATTTTCATCAGCCACATCTCTACAGGTGAAATATATGAACCTCAAGGTTGTAAACTTTTTAGGATACATTTTTATGCCTTATTCTTGGGGCTGCATTGGCAGCTGTATTGTGAATCTGAGGAAGTCATGGGTATCTCAAATTTTGAATTTATGATACAGAATATTGCTTTTTTTATGGTATTTGTTAAGCACTTATTATGTACCAGGCACTGTTCTAAGCACTGGGATAGATACAAGTTAATCAAGTTGGACACAATCCATGTCCCACATGGGGCTCATGGTCTTGATCCCCATTTTACAGATGAGGTAACTGAGGCACAAATAAGTTAAGTGACTTACGTAAGGTTACCCAGCAGACAAGTGGCCGAGCCAGGATTAAAACCCAGATCCTTCTTACTCCCAGGCCCATACTCTAATCACTAGATCATGCTGCTTCCCATTTGTTCTGTAGTTTGATAGACAATTACTCGCCCCCACTTTCCTCTTCTCTCCCTCCCTTCTGCATCGCCCTGACTTGCTCCCTTTGTTCATCCCCCCCTTACATCCCCATAGCACTTATGTACATATCTATAATTTATTTGTATTAATTAATGTATGTCTCCCCCCCCCCCAACTGTAAGCTCATTATGGGCCGAGAATGTGTCTATTATGGTATTGTACTCTCACAAGCATTTAGTACAGTACTGTGCACACAGTAAGCGCTCAATAAAAATGAATGAATGAATTCCTCATACTTTTAACCAATGAACCATTATGAAAAAGCTGTTTACCTATGTCTTTCAGGTGGCAGAGCGAGCACTGTATTACTGGAATAATGAGTACATTATGAGTTTAATCAGTGACAATGCAGCAAAGATTTTGCCTATCATGTTCCCATCCTTGTACCGCAATTCAAAGACTCATTGGAACAAGTAAGAAATTTCTGTGCACATGGTGAAAAGTTGGGTAACTGTTTTGCAGACTCTACAAACTTCCTGATGTTGTTTTATCAATTGCAATACTGGATTCTGGATTTAAAGCACCATAGAGGAAGTCAGTGATTGATTTGCCCCATTGTATTTCAGAGGAATTAAGTGACATAACGATCTTGCCCTGGCCCTTAATCACAATCAGTCCCACTCTTCACCCTCAAGCTGATTTTATGATAGACTAGGTGGGTAGTCTTTCGGCCTCCAGTGGGGGCAAAGGGTGGATGCAGACCCAGACCCTGAAGTTGTTCCCTAGTCAGCAGCTGCTATGGCATTCTTCAGTAGGAGGAATATTTTCTTCTCCAGCTTTTGCTCTTTCTGTGGAAGCTCTGCTGGGGACTATATGGAGCTGAAACCATCAGCAGTTTCAATCCTTGAAATGGCTTTGGAACCACTGGCACCGTTACTAGACACACCCTTTCCCTGTCCCTCCCATTCTGGGCCCTTAAAATCTTCCCTTTCTCTCTTCTCATCCCCTCTCGTGCCCCGCCACCACCATCCCCCCCTTGTAGGAGTTACTGAGATAACATAAGTTTTAACAAGAGATGGATAGGGCTCACTGTGTAAATTTTGTGGCAAACAGGCATATATACAAGCAAAATGGCTTCCTACTAAAAATTCCATATTTCATTATTCGAGGGTAAATTTAATCTACTATAGCATGCTGTCCTAAAGCAAACTGTCAAAGGAATTTTGAGAAATGGTGCTCACGTTCTTTTTCCCACCAATAATTTATTTGGCATGTTAAGAACTAGAAATATCCTTAATGAACCTGTAATAGCCTTTCAATTCTTCCTTGCAGCCGTATCTTTTCCTTACAGAGTGCTGGGCTGGATGGACCATTGGTCTGACCCTCATAATGGCATTGCTCCTGTTCTCATATTTTTACTTTATAAAAATAAAACTTCTGGTTATAGTTTCCCTAAGCACCACCTATTATGCCTTCAGTTCGGGCTTGGAAACACTGGTGCTGCTTGACCTTAAATAGAATTTCAGCAAGTTCCAGATCAGAAGCCAAGAATATGTGGCTAAATTGCCTCATAGCACAACTAAGGAGAAACAGTGTTCAGGCTTTTGCTAGGCTGTTGTAAAAGTAATTGCATGCCATCCAATTACTTTGGATATCCATTTCTCTTGGACTTGAAATGTAAACAACAACTGCTTCTGTAACTTTTTTTGTTTGCTTTGGGTATGACAAAGGACTGAAACTTTCCGTTCTCATCGGCTGGTTTTACCCAGGACCAAACAAAGGCCCTTATGCAATTAAATCCCAAAGCCTCATGTTTTCTTAATGCTGGAAATGTTTGTAGCATCATTTTCAAAGCAACGAGTGGGGAGATATGCAGGGAAGCTTTTTATCGCTGTCCTGTTAAAGTCAGTCAGGCAGAGATTTTTAGGGCCTTCAGTGGGGCTTTCCTGATGGTAAATTGGAAATACCATCAGGAGTTTGTGCTGGTGATAAATTACATAGGGCAGGCTGGGAGGCAAATCTTCTGATAAGTACTTCTGAAATCACTTGCAAACTTAAAATACCCCGCGTTTCAACCTGAGGTTTTACTTATAGGACAATACATGGCTTAATATACAATGCGCTGAAACTCTTCATGGAGATGAACCAAAAACTGTTCGATGACTGCACACAACAATTTAAAGCAGAAAAACTGAAGTAAGTTTGGATTTTTGTATATGTCCTCAGGGGGGTAGGTGAGCAATCCCCAGAATTTGATCTAGTCACCCACCACTTTTTTTTAAAAAAAGCTGTGACAACTTTGCCTAGTGTTAACTTACAAGAACATTGTAGGATAATCTCTTTCCCACTATGTGTTCTTAAAAATTAAACCCTCTGTAAAGATCATCCTATGATCTCTTGATGTTGGTTTGGTTTCCTTTCTGAAAAGCGATACTACCCGTGATTCCAGTTGCTAGGGTAAAAGATCATAAGCCAGTTTGATTTTAATAGCATTTCCTTTCTCTGTTTTCTCCCTCCGAACTTAATTTTTTTTCTGTATTGCCCACAAATGAATATCGAGAGATTCAAATTACATTTTAATTCATAACTGCTAACTTACATCATTCTTGGGTCTCCAGAAAACAACTTTGTAAAATGTGCAAAAGACAGTATTTGATTCCAGATACTGAGAATCAGTAAGTTCCACACTTCCAAATATCCAGCACTGTGAAATCACAGAGATTCATCTGTGCTGGTCCCTCGTTAAAGGAAACAAAAGTTAAAAAGAGACTTGAGCAAGGTCACAGTCCCCCATGGAGGTGGGACTAAAAAAGATGGGCAAGACGGATCTTCTGCAAGATGAGAATGGTTGTTAGCCAAAGACAATGCTGCCAATTCTTATTTTGATTTTTATTTCTATCTCTAAAACCACTTTTCTTTTTGACTCCAGTAAAATGATCAGCCACCTACTCTTTTCCAAAGTATGCAGACTTTTATTGTACATAACCCCTTTTTACCTTCATAAGTTTCTCCCCACTGCTGCAAGTCTGTTTCTGGTCAGTCAGTCTTCATACTACCTACTGTACTATATATACTATCCCCCTCTAGACTAAAAGCTCATTGTGTTCGGGGAACCAACTTTGTTATAATATACTCTCCCAAGTGCTCAATAAGTACTCTGCACAAAGCACTCAATAAATGCCATTGATTGACTGACGTACTCCCCAGAAAATAAATGACACCCTGTTTTGTAAAAACAGAATTAACTCAGTCTGCTGGAACTATTTTTAAAGTGGCACATACCTAGAGTGATAGACATTTTCTGTTGTTAATCCCTCTTATTTTCTTGCAACACTTTGCATTCTCTTCCTTTTTAATGCTTACGCTGAAATGTCAGCTCTTTTCAACTTGGGTCTCCCACATTGCTGTGTAGAATGGTTTTGCTTTGGATATGACCATCCTGTCCCATTGAAAATAATTACAAATTTGGACTCTGAGTCAAGCCATCTAACAAGGTGAAAGAAGAAATGGTTTCCTGGCTGTGAGAGGTCACTTTACAAGTCTAAAAATAACTTTGTGTTGGTGAAAACTTTGTTAGAAACTTCATAATTTCTTCACCTCCCCTAGTTTCAAAATGGCATTTTGCTGTTTTTCAGAGAGAAGCTAAAACTGAAGGAACGAGAAGAAGCATGGGTTAAAATAGAGAATCTAGCCAAATCAAATCCCCAGGTACTGAAAAACAGAGTAACATGTTGAAAACATTTAAGTTTTTTGTTAATACCATTGCAAAAACAGGTACATACATGACTTAATCTGGGGAAAAACAATTCCACTAATACTATGTATGAATTATCTGCAATAAAAATTACTTTTAAACTTTGTAACCTTCCTCTTGTGCAAGTACTTATTTTGTCCCTTACTGTCCCTAAAAGAGATTCAAGGAAATTAATAAGGCCACTTCACTGCCTGCTTTCATTTAGCTCTTTTATTTATGTGCCTTATGTTTGTACTATGGCAAATCTTCAGACTGAAATTGTGCTGTCTCATATCAGAGCTGTGATGGCTTCAAGCAACACTTGGGTTTTCCCTTTTTCTTTAAAAAAAAATAAAAGAATAAATTCAAGAGGGGAAGATTTGATCTCGTTGAACAAAAATAGATGACGTTGGGCCTAGAGCCAATTTCTGGTGGGTCATTTGTCTTTTTCCATTATAATTGGCTGGGAGGGAACTTGTTCACTTCTGATTAGAACCAGACTAGGATCTTCTTGATTTGTAGATTCTAGTAGAATCCATCTTGCCATGGGAGTGGCTGTAGATTAGCAGTAAAAAGATTTAACCAGGAGAAGTCGATTGGCTCTGGGGGATGAAATTATTGTGTGGGGATTGGTGGTGGTTTTTAATGACAGGGACTTAAAACAAAATCAGTTCTGAAACTCTTTAATCCTTCTGCTCCAGTGTGTCGTTCTGTCTTTAATTGTTCCTCTTAATGAATGTCAAGCATCTGTATCTTTGCCATGTTAAGATTTGCTCCCAGTCTTCTCACACATCTCCCAAAGCAACTGTTATCTCAAGTGCTTAGTATATGCATTGCACCCAGTGGGTACTCAATAAGTATTATTACTACCTTAAGGGCTGTTGCCTGAATCCAGCCACTGACAAGCCCCAAAGTTGTAATGTGTACTGTGATTGGGGGTTATTCCAGTACCTAATGAGAGAAGTTTCAGACTTTCTATTCCTGTCATTTTTCCACTCTGAAATTAGAAAATACCTTTTAAAAGTAGTTGTTCAAATCTATTCAGTCTCAGTTCAAAACTTTATGCTGAGTTGGTTTAACAGCGAATAATTTAGCCTGATTTATAGGACCAAGAGAAATGAGTGTTCTGTTTGTGCATGCAAAATTAATGGATTAGTGTTGATAGTTTAGCTGCTGAAACTTGGTACATGATTAATATTATTTCTCAGATAATCTAGAATCATTCTAATGCCAGTTAAAAGCAGTCTTGCACATAGAGTAAACCATTGATTCTTTTTGCATTTCTGTAGAGCTACAGATTAAGGTTCTTTGTTTACATTTGTCTTTAAGATACATCAAAGAACATATCTCCTTGCAATATTAATTTGCTTACATTGTACATGTTAGTTCAAGATTATTTAATTTGAAAACATTCATTGGTTATTAAGAGTCTGTACTGAGGATGAATGAATGATTTCTCCTGGATCTTATTTCTTATTGTTTGTAAATTAATATTTCTACCTATTTGGGCATTTAAAGGTAGTGTAATGTGCATTCCATTTATTTTAAAGATAGAAATTGTAAAAACAATTATAGAAACCATAAATTAATTTCCTAAAAGGCAGGCATAAAACTATTGACCATGGTGTAGGTTTTGGGGGTTTTATCTTATGAAAAAATGCTGCTCTTCCTGATGTTGCATGGGTTTATTTGCTAAGTAGATAAAATTTGAAAGCTAGCACGAAATGCAAGATTGTCACATTCACTTCTCCAGACCCAGATACTGGGAAAAGGATATTTCCTGCAACTGAAGTTAGTAAAGTAGAAAACATCCACCATATATAGAAAGTAAAGATTCTTCAGAGTTTTGTGTAGGTTGTTTGGCTTGTGTAATTAAAATAATCTGAAAATTAATATATCTTTTCTGTAAACAGTAAAAGAAAACTGCTCAGCCATATCAGCTCAATATGTAAAATCACTGTGCATGCATTTGTTGCTTCTCTTTGTAGGTAACAGGAGTTCTTCTCAAACATATGCACATCCTGTGTCTCTGTTTTCTCCTGGTTAACTGAATTGCCTAACATTTGTTTTTATATTTCCTTTTGTGACTCTCTTGATAAGTCTTCTTACAATTATGCCAATCACATGATTAAACAAACAATAGTTTTAACATACAATTTGTTTTCAAATAACCATTTTAAGCACTTTGTGACTGCTATTCTGAACTATCATGCTGCCAATTTGACATTCCCCTGATTTCATCTTTGTGTTGATACCATTTGTAACTAAATCATTAACTTTTGTCATCGAATGACTTGCAAAATTAAAAGTGGAAAATACTTCATGGGTTAAAATTTCATGTCAGTACGTGTATTTCCAAATGATGATCGTGTCAGTATCTATAGTCCTCTGTAAACTCTTACAATTCAAAATTTTCAGTCTCAGTATAGGAGTATATTATTGTTGTCTACCTTCAGTTTGGAAGCTTGTAACATGCAACAGATTTCCAAAGCTAATACTGAGTATTTCTTCCTTCAATGCTCAAAAGGAAACTTATTGAGATTATTTCAAAGTTTTGTTTTCATCCCCAAATCTTACATTTTGGATCTCGTGTTAGTGATTAATTTATTTTTAATACTAATTGCCAGTATCTTACCAGACAGCAAATAGCAGTTCACCAAACTTTTGTGTTTTGTCAATACTCAAACTTTTTTCCCCTCCAAACCTTTTCTTGCAGGACTTAGAAATGAGGTTTTAATGTTTTTAAAATAATTTAGTGTGCTGTTTTAAATGGAAAGAGCCTGACCCTGCTTTAGGAAGTACAGTTAGGTTTAGTGGAGATTGAGGGCGGAGCAGGGGGATGGTTTTCTGGTTTTAGGCATTAGTTCAGTTTTGATTAAACGTATCATAGTTAACTAAACACTAAAACAAGCCATGCCTCAAAATAATTCCCTCCCCCCCACCCCTTGAAGTTGGTAGTATTTCAGCTTGCAACAGAGAGTGATGATTTTAACACTTTGCATTTTAGTACGCAGTGTGTAGTGACACCAGTGCCCTGAACAGTCCTGTTGCAATGGAAACCGATGGGCCCTTAATTGAAGATTTAAAGATGCTGAGAGAGACAGTGAATGAAGAGGCTCGTCAGGTAAAATCCTCAAGATATATTGAGCTGTTTTGTGTATCTTTGCTTAGTAAATAATTGTAGTTTTAGCTGGAAATTCAATAAGGAGTACAAACAGTAACCCAAACCCAAGCCTGATTCAGGACTCTATCATTGTTAATATTTAGTTAAAATTCTATAGGCATCCCCTTTTGCATTTTAGATTTAAATTGGTAGCGTTCACATAATTTCAAGTCTGGGTCTCCCAGGAAATAAATCTTAGGGAAAAGTAATAGGTGCTCTTGGCTCTTTGATAGTTGCTTGAGTGTCGGTGATTCACAGAACATCGTCTCCAGGCACCTGCCAAAGTCAGGGAGGAAACCCCATCTTCCCAGAGATTGCGAAAGAGGAAGTGAAAAGGTAGAAGGGGAAACAAAAGGGCAGCAAGGTTGGAGAACCTGTGAAAAAGTTGCCCTGCCTCCCATCTTAGTCTTACAAATCCTAGGAAGCTGGACTCCCCTCAAGTCTTCCCCTCAGCTTCTGCCAGCCCCTGGAAATGCTGTCTTGAGGGTTGCTAATCCCAAGGCATCATTTGTCTTCTTGGCTCCTGCTCCCAGCTTCTCCCAATTGTTCGGTCAGTTCCCTCTCACTCCCATGGGGCTTTATCAGTCAATCAGTGGCATTCATTGAGCACATACTGTGTCCAGAGCAGTGTTCTAAGCACTTGGAAGAGTACAGTACAACAGAGTTGGTAGGTGTATTCCCTGCCCACAGCAAGCTTACCGTCTAGAGACCTAAAAGGTATGATGCTATCACTCACACACTCTCCTAAACCCCAAGATAAAAGTGCATTCACATAAGCATGCCCAATTCCCTCAAGAAGTCCAAACCCACTGACATAACTCCTAGTGAGTTTAGAAGTCACTGCTCCAGCCTCCGCTATGCTTCTTTCTCAGAAATGCATTCCATAGTAGGGATGGAACCCTCTAATTACCTTGTGAATGTGAAACTGGTGGGTTTATTGCACCAGAAATTACTTGCTGGGATTGCGGAACCAACTTATCCTGTGAACATTTAAATTTTATCTGATTATCTATGGAACAACTTCAGTTTGAGGGTACAGAAACTGCTGGTTTAAATAAAATACACTTAGAGCAGTATTTAAAAGTATTGTCTCTCTCTTTGGACAAAGACAGTATCTTAGAAGCAGCATGGCCTAAGGAAAGAGTATGGGTCTGGGTTCTAATCCTAGCACCACCATTTGTCTGCTTTGTGACCTTGGGTAAGTCACTCAACTACTCTGTGCTTCAGTTACCCCAAATGTAATGGGACTTCAATAACTGTTCACCCTCCTACAGAGACTGCCAGTCCCATATGTCCAACCTGACTCCAGCACTTAGAACAGTGTTTGACACATAGTAATGCTTAACAAATGCCATAATAATATTCATTTTTGTTTAAAATGCCATTCTGATTTAAACAAAATATTCCTGCCTTCCACTGCGTGTGACATGGGTTGAAAGGCAAGATTGGCTGCTCATTTTTGGTGAAGCCATTTTTGTCCATGGAGCAGGGGTCTAAGGAGCTGTGGCAGAAAGCACTTTCCTTTCTGTCCCTTCCTCCTCCCTCCCCTTTGACAGATTCCCCAGTGTGGGCTGTAAGTGAGGGAGGAGAAAGGAGGGAAAAAGTCCATCCTGGTTCCTCTGCTCATCTTCTTTCTGGTAATTCCTTCTCCTTACTCCTCCTCACCCTGCCCTCCCAGAGGGTGCTACCTGGATTGGAGAAAAAGAATCTTCCAACTAAGTAGGGACCTAAGAGAAAAAAAATCTAATTTTGCTGCCAAGACCAACCTTGCAAGACTGTCAGTAGGACAGACTGGGATACCTATTTCTAAGTTCTCTTAAATAGTTGTAGTTGATTTTTTAAATACTTTCTTACCCCCAAGGAGTAAGGGCATTAAAAGGGAGGACTTTAAAAGGTGCACTTTAGAATAGCCCCTGGAGAGTGGGTGACTCTTGCAGGTTGACTAAGGCCTACCCCACCTCTGGAGGAGGAAAAATCAAAAATGGAAAAATGTTGGTTCTTCACTATTAATATGGTATGTAAGTGCCTATTACGGGTCAAACACTATTTTTGATTTGTTTCGTTTTGTTTTTTAATGGTATTTGTTAAACACGTACTATGTACCAGGCACTGTTCTAAGCACTGGGGTAGATACAAATTAATCAGGTCAGACAGAGTCCCTATTCCACATGGGGTTCACAGTCTAGTGGGGAGAACAAGAATTTAGTCCCCATTTTACAGATGAGGAAACAGAGGCCTAAAAAAGTTGTGACTTGCCCACATACCAGGCAAGTCCTCTGAATCCCAGGCCCATATTCTTTCCCACAGGTCACGGTTCTTCCCTGTTCCCATGTCTGTGTGTGTCCCTAGGGAAAATATTTCTGCAGCCCTGTCAGCATAGCCTAGAAGCTTTCATTTAATCCTGATTCTGCCACAGACATTCTGATGTGCAGAGTCCAGGGGATCCTGTTCACGTCCCCATCAGGATTGCATGGGTAGCCACTAGGGAGATATAGGGAGCTGACGAATGGTTTCCTCAGTTCGATTCTGCTGGTTTTTTTCTTTGTTTGGGCTGAAACCCACTTGGGACTTGTTTCTAATAGTAATTAATCAAACTTGACCATATGCCAACTGGAAGTTGAGGGAGATTTGGTGGAGTGGGCCTGAAAGGAGTGGTTTGGGCAGCAGTTGGACTTTGCTAAGATTTCAGCTCCCCCACCCCCACCCCCTGTGTTTTCATGAGACCCATTCCTTTTCAAGAAAAACAAGTCCACACTAGTAGAACCATTTATTAGAAAGGCTTAGGACAAACTTGCCTTGGTGGCTTTCTCTGGACAGTTTAATATCCCAGTCCTCACTGAAGAGATAAAGTAACCAGACATCCGAACAGTGTCACTAGCCATTAGTGCAACTGTGGAGTCCTTGTTTTTCCTATCAATTCCAGTGCCTTTCCCTTGTTCCTTTATATCTGCGACTCATGCAGATGAATTGTGCAGGCAGCTTGAAGAACCTAATTAATGCAAGTGAAGTTGGTTTTTAAAATTCAGTGAGTCATGGTCCCCTCCACCAGTTTTGACTGTAAAACAGTAAATCTGCCCAAGATTTTTGCAAGAATACTAGTTTGGGAGTCAAGGTCTTCTGCCCAGGGTGAGGACCTCCATCTGTGCTCCTCAGTGGGTCCCCAGACCCGACAGGACCGATATCATGTGGATACCTCTGAGTGACGGTGATCTGCAAGTACATTTTATATCTGATCATGTTTAGAGCAGATTCTGGTCCCTCTCTGTCACCAGTCTGCAAACTTTAGCTTCTGTGACTCAGCTCTCTTGGAAATGAAATGAGGTTCTTGGGGAAGGAGCGAGAGATGGAGGCTTTCACATTACACCTACCCCATTTTTAGGTTGTTTTTAAAGATGATCTGTCCTCTTTATTTGGAATGAGCATTCTTTGCCAAAAGACAAAATTACATGTAGGAATTGTTAGCTCTTAATCACCAAAGAATCACATTTTACTTCTGCTTCTTGCTGTTTACTAATGAGCTAGTCCAAAAGCCCCAGAAAGTAACAGTGACCAAAGATCCCAGAATTCCAACCTAAGAGAAATCCAAGATTAGTAACCACCAGAGCAGAATGGAAAATAGCCTCCCTCTTCCATTCACCACAGTCCAGGGCCACTTTAGGCCATGCAAGCAGAAAGGAATAGGGGAATGAAGGCTGGTCTTAGTAAAGAATTTGTAAATTTTTGGTGCTTGACTTATTCCATCAGTAGAGTTACAGATGAAACAACCCAATTTGGACTGAACTTAGCCCTAATAACCACATGTGGTGTGAAGGCCCGATTTCAGTACAGTGTATTGGGACCTGTTATTAAGCAAGCTTCCTCCAAGCCCAAGGTCTGGTTTCCAACTCCGGGCAATAAAAAGAAGGAACTTTTTTCAGTGATATGAACCCTTTGCAGGATATGGGCTGTTTCTGATCTGATTATCATTTATCTCTTCTAGCACTTAGCTCAGTGCTTGAGAAGCAGTGTGGCGTAGTGGGTAGAGCATGGGCCTAGGACTCAGAGGATCTGGGTTCTAATCCTGGCTCCATCACTTGTCTGCTGTGTGACATTGAGCAAGTCGCTTAACTTTTCCATGCCTCAGTTTCTCCATCTGTAAAATGGGGATTAAGACTGAGCCCCATGTGTCCAACCTGATTAACTTATATCTACCCCAGCGCTTAGTATGGTGCCTGGTGCATAGTATGTGCTTAGCAAATACCATTAAAAAGGGCTTAATAAATGCCTTTGTTATCATAATACCCTCAACTATGTGGCCCGACTAGGCAGGATGAGGTATAGCCTTGAGAAAGAAGATGGTAGCCTGGTGGGGTGAAGGCAAAAGTAAGTGCTTAACAAATACCATTTATAAAATTAAAAAAGATTCCAGACTTCCAAAATCACAAGCCTTTTTTTGTTTGTTTTTTGTTGTCCCCTGCCCTAAGGAGCCCCTCACTGTCACACCTCTCCCTCCCCAGTCCCCCGCAGACCAGCCAAAAGTATTAGCTATCCCTTTTGTTTAAGCCTCAGTTCTAACAGGATGGCATTCTTGGAGTTTGCCAGAAAAAGGCTGAGGTGGCAGAAAATAACTCAAGGTCCTCCACTACCCCTGAGTTTTTGTTTGTTTTTGCTCTTTTGTTTTTTGGAATTTAAGTGCTTGCTTTGTGCCAGAACTAAGTACTGGGGTAGATACAACAAATGAGGTTAGACGGTCCGTGTCCCGTGTGGGGCTCCCAATATTAATCCCTGTTTTACAGATTAAGTAATTGGGGCACCGAGAAGTGAAGGGACTTGTCCATGGACATATAGTAGACAAGTGGCAGAACCAGGTTTAGAGCCCAGGTCCTTCTGATTCGCAGGCCTGTGCTCTATTCACTAGCCCACACTGCTTCCCACAACCCCAGAGTTCCCAGCAAATAAATTGAAATTCTTGTCACAGTTGCCTTAGGCAATGATCATGCTTCTAAAGGTGGTGAGGCATCCAAGTTGGGATAACTTGCAACTTTATTACTAGGCAATCTCTCCTGGATACAAAAAGTTAAGTACTGAGAGCTGGGCCCCTTTATCAGTTAACAAATGACAATGCCTTCACTCAGTGGCCCTTAGAACATTTGGCTCAAGAGTCCTTCATCACCACAATAATTGCAGTAAGTGAGGTATTTGTCAAGGGCCTACCATGTGCCAAGCCCTGTACTAAGCACTGGAGTATATATAAAGGTATATACTGGGGTAGAGAAGCAGCTTGGCTCAGTGGAAAGAGCACAGGTTTGGGATTCAGAGGATGTGGGATCTAATCCGGGGTCTGCCACTGGTCCGCTGTGTGATCTTGGATAAGCCATTTAACTTATCAGCACCTCATCTGTAAAATGGGGGTGAAGACTGAGCCCCACATAGGGCAAACTGATTAGCTTGTATCTACTCCAGCGCTTAGAACAGTGTGCCAAGACACATAGTAAGCACTTAACAAATACCATCATTATTATTATTATAAAATAAGGTCGGAAACAATCCCTGTCTCACATGAGGCTCAAAGGATAAATGGAAAGGGGAACAGGTATTTCATCCGTGTTGTATAGATGAAAAGTAGCAATGTGGCTTAGTGGAAAGAGCACAGGCCTGGGAGGCAGAGGACCTGGGTTCTAAACCTAGCTCTACCACTTGTCTACTGTGTGGCCTTGGGCAAGTCACTTAAGTTGTCTAAGCCTCAGTTACCTCATCTGTACCATGTTTCCAACCTTTCTTGTATTTACCCTAGTGCTTAGTAAAGTGCCTGGTACATAGTAAGCACTTAACCAAAAAAAAAAAGTAGCTAGGCCTGGATTAGAACCTACATCTCATACCACTTGTCCACACTGCTTCTTCAAGCATCCAACAGCTGAAAGCATTTGCAAATTAAATTTAGACCTAATAGAATTTGAAGGAAAAGTTATAACTCAAGTTTTGGTTCATTAAACCTGGCACCATAATGTTTTATGTTCTTATAGGGCATGCCAGTGGACTCGGGAGGTTTGGATAAATTCCTGGGCAAGCAGTCTATAATGGGTAGAGCGAAAATTAGGACCGTTAGATGGTATGTCCTTGAGGGTGGATGTCACAGAGGACAACCATCTCATGATTCTTCTAAACCCAAACTCTGGGTTGGATTGACCATTGGCGTGACCCAGGATGTCATTGTTTATGGTCGTGTATTACTGCTTAGTGGTGTGAACGTAGTGGATGAATCTATTCCAGAAGTGGAATTTACTTATTAAATAGATCTTTCCAGAAAAGATATAGTTCCTTTATGTATTAGCTTAAACACATTTAATCTAATGCCAGAAATCTGATGTGTTCACAGCTTTTTATATCCCTGGTGGAGGAGATGGGGAGGAATATCTTGTATCAGTTTACCTGGCTTTGTGATACAGAAATGGTATACAAGTCCCTGAAATTATCATGCAGAATCCTATTAAGAAAATGGCTTATGTTTCTAGAAAAATATTTCTCAAGGGGAAACTATGAAATGATTTTAACTTGCAACAACTTTTTCACACTGAAAATTGTTACAATTTTTATTTTAACAGTTTTATCCTGGGAAAAAGAATTTCAGCTTTACAGATAAGGAAGTTGTAGAAAGACGAAAAATGTGAAGTGAAGGTATTCATTGGTAACATGCACAGTGTGTGTTTTAAAACCTAAGTCATTTAAGAAATAAACCACTGGGCCAAGTAGAGAAATATATACGTGAAGTATTTTCCCTTTTTCTTGTCATTCCAATCTGTGGTTGTCATCAAGAAATCCCTTAGTTGAATAGTTCAAACCAAACATTATCTCCTAGGTAGAGTGTGAAAGCCTGCCTGTGAACTCACCAGACCTATTTTAAAGCGATTGATATGCCTGACTATGCCATTTGTATTTCATCCCCCCAATTATATGTTGTGCTTTTATTGTTCTCAAAATTGTGTCGTCTTACTCAGGCATGAAGCTCACCTGAAGATATTTTGAGTTGGAGATGTTTTTCAGTTCATATTTAAAATATGTTCAACCCCTGCTCAGCCTTCATCTCAGTTCATTTGCCATCCCACTTGGAATTTGACCTTGTTCTCCAGCAGGTCCTAATTCACTCCAGTGATAAAAAGGGTGCCTTACTCTTTCTCAAACCTGACTTTGCCCTGTGGATTGTAGAATCTCTGGTTCTCCTCATGTACATTGGACCAGAATCTTTAGGTACTAGATATGCATTTGTCATTTGTTGGCCTTGCAAAAAATATCTTGCCGTGATTGAATTTTCTACCCTCATATCCTCCAGTCCTGGCTTTAACCCTGTCTTTATTGGATAATGTGTTTTGGTTTTATTCTCTCCCACAATACTTCTGGGTTGAAGGAATTTTTTTTCCTTTTGAGAACTTGCAGTACAGTTTCCTTGTATACTTGTATTAAGCCTAGAAAGCTTCTCGTGTCACCTAATGGATGGAAGCTGTTCTAGAGTGGAACCATTCCTTAACCTTGATGTTGTTTCCAGAGTTTTGGGAGCTCTCAGAAGGCAGTAATTTTCTGGAAGAAGCAGTATGCTCCCCACAAATATACTCCCAAGTGGTATTCCAGAAACTGCAGGTGTTTTTCTTCTTTGGTTTAAAAGGTGGAATTATTGTTAAAGTGACTTTATATTTTTCTGTGGATAAGTATGGTTTCCAATGAGTTTTTCTTTGTTGAAATACAACTCAATTCTTCCAAAATGTGTATTTTTGCTAAGTGTTTTGATCACTATCTAGAATGTAACAATTGAAATTGTATGCACATGGCATCAGTCAAGGCACAGATATGATATTGTGAGTTTTCCTCAACATGGGTTTTGTCAAGAACGTAGCCTTTGGGACTCAAGAAGAACTGAATGTATGTATTAACTACTCTTTTGCTATATTTAATAACTTGTCACTGGTCTTCTGATTATTCTAAAAGAAAGAGTCTGCCCTTGTTTGGGATAGATACCACTGGCAATTGGAGAATGAGATGACAGTGGATTATTTTGCCATCAATTGTATACATTCATGAGCCACAGCCACCATTCAGTCTTGAGAAGAACAGCATTCTTCCTTATGCACAAGAAGAGGCGTACTCTGCCCGTTTTCCAAAAGTCAGCCAATTTAGTTTTCCAAAATGATTGGGGCTGAGTCTGTTCACTCGGTGAATGGCACCTAAGTACCCCCTGCAACAAAAATAGGGTACATAATACCTATTCCAGATATAGGTCATTTTTTTTTCTAGATATCTAAGAGGCAAAAAGCACATGGGGAGGGGAGGATCAGAAACCAAGCAAGCCTCTGCTTCTCCTGTAGCCTCATAAGGTCAATCAGGAGCAAGCAATATACTCTCTTAATAATAGTAATGATGTTGGTATTTGTTAAGCACTTACTATGTGCAGAGCACTGTTCTAAGCGCTGGGGTAGATACAGGGTAATCAGGTTGTCCCACATGAGGCTCACAATCCTCATCCCCATTTTACAGATGAGGTAACTGAGGCACAGAGAAGTTAAGTGACTTGCCTACAGCCACACAGCTGACAGTGGCAGAGCCAGGATTCGAACCCATGACCTCTGACTCCCAAGCCCGAGCTCTTTGCACTGAGCCACACTCCTTCTCTTCCCTTCTCTCTTTTCGTTCACCATAGGACCGGGACTCCAGAGAAGACTTGAATCCCATTTTTAACCCCATGAAGTCCCTGGATTCCAGCAGAGAGATTTTTTTTAATGGTGTTTGTTAAGCACTTCTTATGTGCTAGGCACTGTACTAAGTACTGGCGTAGATTCAAGATAATCAGGTTGGACACAGTCTCTATCCAACAATGGGGGCTCACAGTCTTAATCCCCATTTTACAGATGAAGTAACTGAGGCACAGAAAAGTTAAGTGACTTGCCCGAGATCACACAGACAAATTGTGGTGCTGGGATTAGAACCCAGGTCCTTTTGACTCCCAAGCTTGTTTTCTATCCACTCGGCCTTGCTACTTCTTGTGGAATTATTTTAGCCCTTCCCTGCTTGGTACCCCAGATTGAGGAGAGAGAGTAGGGTGGCAAATTCATGAAGAAAAGATTCAAGATTCAAGTTTAACGTATTACTAAGAAAATAGCCAAGAATTCGATTAATACCAGAGGATTGTCGTATTGGTCATCTCAAATGAAGGGTTAGGATTGCCTGGAGATGCTTTTCCCTGGCTCTTAAATAATTTTTTTCCTAACTTGCAACCACACACTCCATTAACAATTTCTCTTTGTATTAAACTTCTTTTCTTCCTTTCATTTTTAAGCAACCCATCTTCACTGGCTTTAAATCCAGTATATTGTAAATGTCTTTCCACTCCTGTGCAAATTTCCTTCAGGTTCCTGTATGGTGCTGACAGCATAAGATAAGACAAGACTGTTTCAAGATGAGCAGTGGAGGTTTGGTTTTGTTGTAGGAGAAAACACTGTATGCAAAAGACTTAATAGGATGGTGTGGAGTGTACTAAATGGCTGACTATGTAAGTTTGGTTTTGTAAATGGAAATTACTATTTAGAGAATTAGGATATTGACAGATGCAACAGGTGGACTCGGCAATATTTCCCCTTCAGTTGTTTTTTTAAGGGGGGGGGGTTGCTATTTGTCCTTTAGTAAGTCCCATTCCTTGAAATGTATGGTCATTTTGGTTCAGCTACTTAATGCTTTTTTATAGTATGAATTCATTTATATTTTCTCTTCTGAAATATAACTTGTGAATAAATGATCTCTTACTTTTCAGATAGCTTAGATTAGTTTTGGGTCAACTCCATTGCATTTTTAATTTCAGGCACAGAAAGATCAGAAAAAGGACCGTCCTCTTGTGCGGCGCAAGTCAGAACTGCCTCAGGATATCTATACCATGAAAGCCTTGGAATCCCATTGCAGAGCTGATGAAATAATATCACATGATGGGCATTAGACTATTCAGTGGAATATATTGCGGGGAAGAATTTTTTTTCTGGACTCAGTAGAAAATACGTACTTTTTGTGCCATACCAATCAGTTACACACAAACTCAAAGCTTTCTTCAACCCAGTTCTGTAGGCAATAATTCAGTATGCAGCTCAAGATCAGTGGTTCAAACAATGGTAAATTATTGGACTTCACACATGTGGAACCTTGGGTTGATTAGTATTAAATGGCCTCATTTTTTTTGGTAGTGTTATCAAAGACCCAAGCATATTACAAATATGAATTTGTCTCTAAAATTGTAGACCTGAGAAAAGCACCCTGATCGCCCTGTGTACCTTTTTCCACCAAAATGGAACGTATATCACTTATAAGTAGCTGCTACTGTGAAAGTAACAGCATTTGTTTTCAAATCAAAATAACACCGTCAATTTGGAGTATTACACATTTTCTAGGGCTTTTTTTTAAACCTTGAAATAGTTTCCATATTGTTATCTTGTATATCAGCAGTTTAAAAAAAAACCTACCACTTAAAATGATTCCTTTTATTATGACACACAGCTTACAGATATTGGACTTAATGACCGTCCTCCATTACTGTTGTTTTCTAAGTTCTTTATTTTGAATAAGTACATGTGAACCATGTCCTAGTAATTTTTCATATATCTAAAGCCATATTTTAAAGTCTTTACTACAGCACCAGTGTTCCAGAAACAGATAAAAAGAAATTTGTTTTCCTATGCCCAATTTCTTTTGAACCTGGAATTGGATTCCGTTTTTTAAAGTGTTAAATAGTTTCATTTTCAAAATTCTGATTTTTGTCCGTACTGTAACACTTGTTGGCTGTTGCCCCTTAACTGAGCTTTTTAAAATTTATCTATAAATATTTGGGCTCTAAGAGCTCAGAATTTGGAAGAGATCAGAATGAGGTCATTTTAAGTTGGATCAGTTCTCTTTTCCTAGCAAAAACTCTTGCATTCCGGCAAAATGTCCAACATCTGCAGTATAAAGTGAACTAGGCGATAAAATGACATTGTTCTACCTTTTTACCTTAACTGTGAGGCTAGGAGCATGGGAGAAGCAACAGTGATGATAATTTTATGTGGATATATATGTCTTCTGTGGAAAAGAGCACACTCATTACAAATACACCTCACAAGGAAAATGAAAATGCATTCAAATTGCCATTGATCTTCAAATGCTGCTATATATTCCACCAAGTTATTTGCATGTAATGGGCTTTTTGTTATAAATGGAACAGCACGGGAGGAAAAAAACTCTTTAAACTTAATGCTTTGTCTATTTTTGATTTCTCTCAGGGTGGCCAGTATTTTGACTTATTTATCCTGCTTGAAAGCTGTTTGAAATGTGTTCTGCTATTCTAGATGGGTGATTCTAGTTTCTTTTGTCTCTTGCAGTAAGATAATATAACTTAATGTTAAATGTCTTGATGCATAAGAAGATAAAATGTGGCTTCTTTAAAAATCTGTTTTATTTAAAAAAGAAGAAAGGGTCTCATGCATCCATAAAAATATTGTGAAAAGCAGACATAGTTACCTTGTGCAGTTGTAGTGCCTGATGTCTGTTGGTTTCATTTAAAATTCATTTACAGTGTTTTGTTTCCTTATGTTTTGGCGGGAAATCATTTTTGTGGAGGGGATTTAGTGTTGTAAGAGAGAAAACTAAATTGAAAGACCACCCCGGCTTGAAGTGGAAATGTCCACTGTGTAAAGAAAACTTCCTGTGAAACTTGAAAAGAATCTGCTTTACCATTATGATAAAACTATAATTAACAAAGTTTAAAGATGCCTTCTCCTTTTGAGGGAAAAAGGGTGCTTTTATATCATAAAGCAATGTCTTATGTATTTTGATATACCATTGTTTGAACTTCTGTCTTTAGCAGGTAGATTATCAAATATCTTTGATTTGGGGTGTTCAGTATGCTTGTGCAAGGGATTTCTGGAAAGAAGTAATTTCATTTTGCCCTTGGGGGGGAAAGCAGTGTTTGGTTGACTGTAAAGTAAAAGAACATCTTTTTGTCTCAATTTTATTTCTGTTCTTTATCGAAGACAAACATTCACCAAAAGATAAGCATAGTCATGTTTTTGAAAGAAATTACAAATAATGGATTTGAGATTTTGACCTATGGAATTTTTCATAGTACAGTGTCAGATGTCCCACCCTAATTGTTTAACTTGCTTATCATACTTGGTTATAATGTGTAATCTGTACTGAATGAATTTTAAAACTACTCTGACAAAAAATAAACATTAAACTAGAAATTTGGTGACTGTTTTCCTTCATAAAGCTCTGTATTTGACATCTTCATGTTTTCCAAAATACTGTATACCTGTACATCAGGAATGTCAATGATAATATTACAAGTGTCTTTAAGTGTGGCTCTAGTATGGCTTCATTTTAATATTGTACATACATTGTACTTTGTTTTATGGTAATAAGTAATAAAAATGTAGACTTCATATTTTGTACAAAAATGTCCTATGTACAGAATAAAAAAAGTTCATAGATACAGCAAAAATAGGTAAGTGGCACAATTATTTTCTTTAGACAATATCTGTAACTCTGCTTTCGTGAAATGTTATGTTCCAATGTACCTACATATTTTTTAACATTTTGTAATTCAATAATTTTTGTTCTGACATTGTTTATGAAGAGAAACTTCATACACTTGCCATTTAATATGCTCTTTTATCTAATTTTAAAGTTCTAAAAATGGTGTATTATATGGACTAAATAAAAAAAAATGTGACTTTTCCTTGCTCATCATGAAACTGAATTCAGCCACAGTGTCGGGTTATCTGCTTCTGGTAAGAGTTCAGATCAGCAGCACCAGGTTAGGAGCCAACTGGAAGGACAGAGTTGAAATTTTTTGTTGTTGTTGTTTTAAGATGTTCCCTACAACATTTCTTAAGGTACACTTTTTAAAACCATACCTTTTTAAAGAAGCAAATGGAGTTATATTCTTCCTTGTTATAAAATAATGTATGCCAGAGCACTAGAGAAAGTGGGTTGTGACTCTTAGAAACACAAGCAGTGAACAGTACTAGAGCTAGGGGTCTAGTAATTGTTTTAGAAACATCAAGAAATAAAAATAATAATGTTGGTATTTGTTGTTAAGTGCTTACTATGTGCCAAGCACTGTTCTAAGCGCTGGGGTAGATACAAGGTGATCAGATTGTCCCATGTGGGGCTCACAGTCTTCATCCCCATTTTACAGATGAGGGAACTGAGGCACAGAAAAGTTAAGTGACTTGCCCAAGGTCACACAGCTGACAAGCGGCGGAGCCGGGATTAGAACCGATGACCTCTGATCCTTAAACTCGTGTTACTATGTAAAAGTCAGGCAGTGGAATGGAGGCTATGAGATCTTTATAGTTCCCATTTAATTTTTAGTACTCTTAAAATTGGCCTTTCAATAGCATTATTGAATATCCCTAAATATATTGAATGTTTTAACAACCGAATATATAAAAATCAATTAAAATTGGCCTTCTTAACCTGAAGCACATAGGTTGACGTAAGTTTGACACCTGATAATAACTGTGGTTTTTATTAAGTGCTTACTATGTGCCAAGCACTGTACTAAGCACTGGAGTAGATCCAAGACAGTCACACATGGGGCTCACAGTCTAAGTAGGAGGGAGAACAGGGATTGAATCCCCATTTTGAAAACGAGGTAACTGAGGAATAGAGAAGTTGTCTTCCCCAAGGTCACAGAGCAGGTAAGAGGCAAAGCTGGGATTAGAACCCAGGTCCTCTGACTCCCAGGCCCATGCTCTTTCCACTGGGCCATGCTGCTTCTCTATTCTCACAAACTGATTACAATTTAAAGATTCCCCCTCACTAGCTCCTACAGATAAAATCCTTTAACACAGTAACTAGTTGTAAAGAAAAGTTTAAGAAAGCTAAATTTGGGGGATTTTATATAATATTTCAATCCCTAAAGATTGAAACCCCTGTAGCTGGGTAAGCATGGCATAACAGTCTAAGGTGCTGGATTAAGCCTCCAGTCCCTATTGGAGGTGGGGGTTCAAATCTATTGCCAAATGTACATTCCAAGTGCTTAGTACAGTGTTCTGCACATAGCGCTCAATAAATACGAATGAATGAATGAAAAATCATCCTGATGCCAGTTTTTATAAGTAATGTGACTTAGTGGATAGAGCATGGGCCTGGGAGTCAGAAGGACTTGGGTTCTAATCCTGGCTCTGCCACGTGTCTGCTGTGTGACCTTGGGCAAGTCATTTAACTTCTCTGGACCTCAGCTACCTCATCTGTATAAATAATGGTTAGGAGTGTGGGCCTCATGTGGCTGTGTCCAACCTCATGTGGCTGTGTCCAACCCGATTGACTTGTATCTACTCCAGCACTTAGAACAGTGCCTGGCACATAGTAAGCACTTAACAAGTACCATAATTATTAATATTACCAGCCTAGTTCACTCTCGGCAATTGGCACTTAGTAGCCCTCTTGCTAATGACTGCTCTCTTGTATTTTGAACCTGTTTCCTTATCCCTTTAAGTAATTTAGATCTACCCTCACAGGAAGAACATGGAGTAGTGTATTAGATATAAATATTATCAGGGAAAGCCTATAAGTGCTGTGCCATAAGACAATGACTAAAAGGTGAAGAAAGCCTGACTCTCCTACACAGGTACATAAGGTATAAAACTCATTTGAAGACTTAAGGATTTCTTTTGGTTTTGGGGGGGTGGTGAGAGAGAAAATTATAGATTGGATTGGAAGCTGAGACTGGCTCTCTGATTTTTCTAAGCAACCTTAGCTAACTTCTCGCTGGTTTGCTTTCTTCATCCATAAAATAGAGATATTCTTAACTTCCCCATATTAACTGGAGGACAAATGAGAAGTGAAAAACATTTAGAGGAAAATTATTATAATTAGTAATTATGATGGTAAGCACTTTGAGCCAGACACTGTACTAAGCACTGGGGTGTATACAAGCAAGTCAGCTTGGACCCAGCCCAGGTCCCACATGGAGCTCACAATCTTAATCCCCATTTTACAGATGAGGTAACTGAAGCTCAGAGAGGTTGTGACTTGCCCAAGGTCACACAGCAGACAAGTGGCGGGGCGGGGATTAGAACCCATGACCTGACTCCCAGACCCATGCTGTATCCACTAACCCACGCTACTTCCCTCTTCTCACCTCGCCCCAGGGTGCTTTAGACTAATATAATAATGATGGTATTTGTTAAGAACTTACTGTGTGCCAGGCACTGTACTAAGCCTTGGAGTGGATACAAACAGAGTTGGACCACAGTCCCTGTCCAATTTGGGGCTCACAGTCTCAATCCCTATTTTACAGATGAGGTAACTGAGGCAAAGAGAAGTGAAGTTACTTGCCCAAGGTCACACAGCAAACAAGTGGTAGTCACCTCCCCCTCCACTCCCACCCCTGGCTGTTTGCACACAATAACCTAACTGACCACCTACTATTGCATGGGAGGGTGGAGGAGATCTTTCAAGTAAGTTGAAAACCCCTAGAGGATTTCAGCATCCCCTAAACTGAGTGAGGAACCTTGGGATGTCTGTTACCTTGCCCACTACCCCATTCCCAGTTTAGGGAACCCCCTCTAGGGTCGTATAGACTGAACTCATGGTGGACTAAGCTCTGCACCATATTGGAGTTCACTAGAGACAAACCAAAAATGAGCAGTTCAGCCAAAAATAGAAATGTTCTGTCCCTTCACATAAGCCAAGGCTCTTCAGCGCTAAGTGTTTTATGTGGAAATTAGAAATGAATGTCTTTTGGTCAAATGGAAGTCTTGTTTGCTCAGAATGCACACAGTGCTCGTCTTCAGTATTCATTTGTCAGAATATTTGCTCCACAAACACAGTGGAGAAGAGTGTACCCTGCTAATGGAGCACCAGCCCCCAAATACACAGGATTTAGGGGCAAGGGCATTTGGGGGCTCATATTAATTTGGCAGTTGCTGGTCATTTCTAGGCTAATGGAATTTGCCAGGGGAGTTGTCTAATTCTGAGTCTACTTATCCTTGCCAACACTGCTGGAGGGGTGCCTATATTTGCCTGAGAAGAAGCTACTTTTTAAAGGGAATTTTCCTGGATATCTGTGCCAGATTGTGTTCAGAGCAAACCTCGTCGTGGGCAGGGAATGTGCCTACCAACTCTCATTTGTACTCTCCCAAGCACTTAGTACAGTGCTCTGCACACTGTAAGCGCTCAGTAAACATGACTGATTCAGTGGTAATCATGCTGTGGAAATAGGAGCAGGACAGCATTCATTCAATCGTATTTATTGGGAACTTACTGTGTGCGAAGCAC
The DNA here is from genome assembly GCF_004115215.2 of Ornithorhynchus anatinus. NCBI lineage: Eukaryota > Metazoa > Chordata > Mammalia > Monotremata > Ornithorhynchidae > Ornithorhynchus > Ornithorhynchus anatinus. The sequence continues at coordinate 61,695,385 of NC_041728.1, forward strand.
TGTACTAAGTGCTTGAGAGCATCTGCATGATTCATCCGGGAGTCCTGATGTGAACCTGCTCATCCAATTGGACAGTGATACTTCCAACATTGACTCCCTTTGGTCCTGCCTACCAGCCCTACTGAGGGGCTTCAGGAAAGCCACCAGAACCCAAGCAGACTGGGCAGTAAAGTGGAGAAAACTCAGTGCCTTATCATCCTTAGGCAGTCAATGGTATTTATTGAGCACTTCTTGTGTGCAGACCACTGAACTAAGAGTTTGGGAGAGAGTAGATGCATTCCCTGCCCTTTAAAGTCTTACAGTCTAGAGATTGGGTGGGCATGTCAGCCAACCAGGAAGTATGCACTAAATGGCATTATCACATGAAGTCTGTCAGGTGCTTTTCAGACCTTCTATGTTCAGTAGCAACAGAGTGCTCTTCTCCGATCCCCCCAATGTTAGCTTCTTAGCAGATTGGATTTACATCAATAGGTAGGGAGAGTCTCAGGAATCTTCAACTTGCTGATAGGACCTTTCATCAGATCCCCCTAGGATGATGATGATCGTTAAGCACTAAAGTCCCAGCTCCCACTAGCCCCCTCAGTTGTTGTAGAAGGCCACTTTCCCTTCACCATATTGTTCTCTCACAGAGCCCTCTGAGGTGTCCTGTGCCATTCAGCAAAACTTTTCTCAAGACTCCAGTTCAGAGCACTTCACACGTGAAGGAACTTCAGCAGGAAAGTTGTCATTGTGGAACCGCTATCTTGATTTCCCTTGTACTCCCTTTTCCTATGTGGTAAGTATAAAATTGCTCTTTAATGTTCATGATGAACCAAAATGTTCCATTCCAATGGTATACACCACTTCATACATTCCTCTGCATGATACAGTGCACTCAATGCTACCATAATGCAGGAATTGTGCATCTGAAGAAATCCACTTTGAGGAAAATTTTGTTGTGCTCAGACTCTGCCCAGTGCCACACATATGCACAAAACTTTCTTCTAACATTGCATTGTGTAGCTAGACATATTTGTCAAGAAAATGTTCCTTAATTCTGTATTTATGGTCTGTTCAAAAAATGCACTGGACACACATTTTGCCAGAAATATTTACAATTGTATCACACAGTACAATGCATTCCCTTGGAAGTGGTGAAACAAGAAAGTATCTGTGGATTCAAGAAGGGTTGGGTTAGTTCCTTGATTCATGATGGGTAGTTAGAGCAAAAAATTAGGGATGTTATTTTAAAAAAAAATTAAGGTAAGTGCTTAAAATGTGACCAACACTGTTCTAAGTGTTGTGGTAGATAAAAGTTAATCAGGTCAGACACAGTCCCTGTCCCGCATGGGGCTCACAATCTACGTAGGAGGCAGAACCGGAGAACTGAGGCACAGAAGTGAAGTGACTTTCACACAGCAAGCAGTTGGCAGAGTTGAGTTTAGAATGCAGGTCCTCTGAATCCCAGGCCTGTGCTCTTTCCCCTAGGCCATGTGGCTCCTTTTACAGTAGTTATAGTAAGTGTGAGAAGGTTCTAATAGAGGGGAAAGTTAAGGGATAGATGGCCCATTCTTAACCTTGAGGGTGGATGTCCAGAAGGGCAAATTAGCATACTTTGCCATTTCGTGTTGCCACTGTGAGAGGCAAACTACTGAGATGGATGGATCCTGGAACCGACCACATTGGCATTGCTTATGGCTTTATGTTCTTAACTAGGTAAAATAGGGAGGTTTGGTTTCAGAATCTGAATTTGATGAGCAACAGAAAAATTAAAATTAAAGGTGTTGATAGTTTTCATTGTCAGTTAAGTCACAAAAAAAATTTCAGCTATCAAGTTCAGAGTGTAACGACTCAGACACCTACTGCCTTCGTTTCTTAAATTAGAACAAAAAAGTAGCCAAAGGGTTTTTCCTCAAGGTCATTTTGTTAAAAGTGCTATGTGGAAACTGAATAAGAATCAGAAAGATCAAGAATGATTACAGCATGTTGAAGAAAATAAAGATAATGGCAGAGAGAGGGGCTCTCTTTAATAACAGTGTTGCCTAGTGGATGGGTCTGGGGGTGACCATGGGCAAGTCACTTCAATTCTCTGTTCCCCAGTTACTTCATCTATAAGATGGGGATTAAGATGATGAGCTCCACGTGGGACATCGACTGTGTCCAACTTGATTAGGTTCTACCTACCCCAGCAGTTAGTACAGTGCCTGGCATAAGTATTTTTAAAATACCATTAAAATTAGCAGAGTTTGAGATAGTTTTAAAGCACTCCGTCACCTTACCCTCTCCTACCTTACCTTGCTGTTCTCCTGCTATATCCCAGAACCTCAATTTCCTCTATCTCACCACTGATATCACACCCACATCCTGCCTCTGGCCCGGAGCCCCCTCCCTCTTCATATCCCACAGATAATTACTCCACGCACCTTCAAAGTCTTATTGAAGGCACAGCTCCAAGAGGACTTCCCTGACTCTGCCCTCATTTCCTCTTCCCACTCCCTTTTGAATCGTCCTTGCATTTGGATTTATTCCCTTTATTCACCCCTCCCTCAGCCCCACAGCATTTATGTATCCAGAATTTACTTATATTAATGTCTGTCTCCCCCTCTAGACTGTAAGCTTATGTTGGCAGGGAACGTTTCTACCAATCTCCATTATACTGTACACTCTCGGTACTTAGTACAGTGCTCTGCACACAGTAAGCACTCAATGTGATTGTTTTAGGCTGCATGGCAGGTATAGGCTAATTGCAAAATGAAAGAGGAATAATGTAATTTAATGGGAGTAATGTAAACCAGGCTATTGTGGATCAAGTCCAGAGATCTACCAAGCTCAGAATTCAGTCAGTATGGCTTGGAGAAATAGTGTGATGACTCACCTCCTTGCATCCATTCTCCTAATTAAGGAGGCACTTCTAACCCCCTTCATTTCATCTAAGTAAACAAGGCAGGTGATGTTTTCCAGGTTCCCAGAGTCCAAGATGCCAAAGAATAATGAAGTGGGTGGCAGGCTCATTTAGTTTTTCCCTACAGATCTGGAGGTGGAGCCAGTGAAAAGACAGAGCTTGATTTGGGAAGAGGACAAATCCTGCATGGAAAAAAGATTGAAACCCAACACCCTAATGACAGGTAGAGAGATGAATGTTCAACTCAGGTCCTTCACAGTTTGATTCTCAAAGTAGTAGTGTGCCTTTCAGTTTGGGATAAACTCAGTCAAAACCATCAACTTTTAGTGAAATCCTATCTGCAAATGGCCCAGTTTCAATTTCAAAAGACAATGATGTTCCTGGGGATATTGATTCTCCTTGCATTAAGATAGTGCCTGTAATAAATCATTTAACATAAAATTTCTTCTGTCTCCAGAATGGATTTGGTCATGTTCTGGTACTGATTTTTAGCTGAGGACAGGAAATGTGTCAAAGTAATAATAATTATTATAATTCTGGTATTTGTTAAGCACTTACTATGTGCCAGGCACTGTACTAAGCACTAGGGTGGATACAAGCAAATCGGGTTCGACGCAGTCCTTTGTCCCACGTGAGGCTCACAGTCTCAATCCCCATTTTACATATGAGGTAACTGAGGCACAGAGAAGTTAAGTGTCAGCTAAGGTCACAGAGCTGACAAGTGGCAGAGCCAGAATTAGAACCCATGACCTTAGGGTTAAAATAATTCATGATTTTTTAAAAAATTCAAGACAAAAGCAGATTTAACTTTTGTTAATTATCACCAAAAAAATGAGATTTCTGATAGGCTGCTCACATAGCATGGGTGTGGATATGGTGTGCAGCCGGAGAAATAGAGCTAAGTGGCATAAGTAGTATTATTCACCTTTGCAACCAAAGACCCTGAAACTCAACATAAAGCACTCAGCAGGAGCCTGTTGACACCTGGACAGTTGGGGTCTTGCTGGATGCCTCTGCCAGCTGAATAATCTCTGAGCATTGCATTGGCATTTTAACCTTAATGCAGGGAGGGGAAGGGAGAAATATTTTCTTTAATTGAAATAGATTAAGCAGAGGAAGAGAGGAAGCAAATGAAACATCCTTATTCTAAGATCATGAAATTATAATTTACAAATATACCCCCTCTCCCGCCTACCATTCCTTTCATGCTCCTCGAGTGAGTTTATACCAGCTACCTCCACTTTCTCTCCTCCAATTCTCTCCTGGACCCCATGCTTTCTCACTTCCACTCCTGTGACTTCATAGAAATTGCCCTCTCTAAAGTCATCAATAATCTCTTTCTTGCCAAATCCAGTGCCCTCTCTTCCACCTTAATCCTCCTCAACCTCTCAACTGTCTTTGACCACCCCCTTCTCCTGGAAACATTATTCAAACTTGACTTCACTGACACTCTCCTCTCCTAATATTAGTATCAATAGTATTTAATAAGTGCTTACTGTGCACAGAACACTATTAAGCACTGGGGAAGAATACACAGGTAGGAATTTGACAAGGTCCCTGTCACTCAGGGGCTAACAATTTAAAAACATAAAGTTGGATGGGAGAGTGGCAACAGATGTAAAAGGAAAGATTAAACAAAATGCTATGACAACATAAAGACATGGACAAGTAGATCCAGAGTAGCTGTCCTAACCCCTGAGGTGAGCAAAAGAGAGGTTATGGTGCTTGAGATGGTATATGGTAATGATAATTATGGTACTTGTTAAGCACTTACTATGTGCCAAGCACTCTTCTAAGTGCTGGGGTGTATACAAGTCAATCAGGTGACACACAGTTCTCTGTCCTCCTTAGGGCTCACTCTCTTAATCCCCACTTTACAAATAGGGTAACTGAGGCCCAGAGAAGTTAAGTGATTTGTCCAAGGTCACACAGCAGACATGTGGCAGAGTTGGGATTACAGCCCAGGTCCTTCTGACTCCCAGGCCCAATCTCTATCCACTAAGCCATGCTGCTTCTCTTAGGTGATGATGATCACTAGTCACCAGCCACAAGTGGCTAAAGGACACTGTCACTTGGTCTAAATCTTGCTCTAAGAACTCTGGCAGCAGATAACCCTGCTTTACAGAGGGAGATTCTGACCTCAAAAGTCACAGAGTAATTCCCCAGTGCTAATTACCCCAGCCCCCAGCTTTGTCTTCTTCATCAAGGAGGAAATAAGAGGAAAGAGGGAAGTGTGAGACACAGAAGCTCTTCTACTTCCTTCTATCTCACTCTCTTAAATCTGTAAGCAGCAGCCCCGGATTTGCTTTAAGCCAGTTAAGGGATTTATGCAATGGGCAGAAATGAAGGAGCTTCTGTATGCTCTTCAGAGTCAGATTTGGCCTACTCACGCCTTGGTCAACTAGGATTTTCATGTTAATTAATGGGCCAGTTGGGCCATGGAAACAGAGCTAAGCAATCCGTGGGATAACCTCCTAGGTTGTGTTCCCCCCCCCCTCCTCCTCCACCCTATTCTCAGATTGGCCAACCTTAAGGGAGATAGATGGTAGGGGAACTTAAAACACTGGGTCTTTTGAGACATCTAGTCTTAGTGAGCATGCACATTGGATTTCCCAACCCCAGAAATAGGAACACCAGCAGAAGAATGCCAGACCACAGTCTTTACCAAAAGGGACTTCTTCCTACTTCCTTCACTCATCCCCCAAAAGCACCTTTAAGTAAAAAATGTACCAGATTTTTCTGTGAGGGTGTTGGGCTAAACATGCAGAAAAGACTGCTAAGGAGATAACCGGCTATCCCCACAGCACTTGTGTATATTTGTATATATTATTTTTAAATCTATTTTATTAATGGTGTGTATTGTCTATGATTCTATTTATCTTGATGGTATTGATGCCTGACTACTTGTTTGTTTTGCTGTCTGTCTCCCCCTTTTAGACTGTGAGCCCGTTGTTGGGCAGGGATTGTCTCTATCTGTTGCCAAATTGTACATTCCAAGTGCTTAGTACAATGGTCTGCACATAGTAAGTGTTCAATAAATACAATTAAATGAATGAAAGAACTAGACTAGGTGGGTGACCTTAGGCCAAGAAATATGATTTGAAAGTTTTAGAATTGGAGGTCCTGAGTTCTCTGCTCAAGCCTGAGAAGAGAGAATGATCATGCCCAGGAGAAAAGGAATCCAAGAGCCAAGTGAGGGTGAGGGTTTGGGTATTCATTCATGTGATGCACTAAGGATTTAGGGGGGAACAGGACAGAAAACATCACTGGTTTACTTCATAGCTCCCTATAGATCCACTGACATTTATGGAATTTGTTAAGCACTTAGTATGTGTCAGGCACTGTACTAAGCACTGGAGTAGATACAAGGTAATCAGGTTGTCCCACTTAGGGCTCACAGTCTTCATCCCCATTTTACAGCTGAGGTAACTGAGGCACAGAGAAGTTAGTGACTTGCCCAAGGTCACACAACTGGCAAGCGGCAGAGCCGGGATTAGAAGCCATGTCCTCTGACTCTCAAGCCTGGGCTCATTCATTCATTCATTCATTCATTCAATAGTATTTAGTGAGCGCTTACTATGTGCAGAGCACTGTACTAAGCGCTTGGAATGAACAAGTTGGCAACAGATACAGTCCCTGCCGTTTGACGGGCTTTCAGACTAATTGGGGGAGACGGACAGACGAGAACAATGGCAATAAATAGAGTCAAGGGGAAGAACATCTCGTAAAAACAATGGCAACTAAATAGAATCAAGGCGATGTACATTTCATTAACAAAATAAATAGGGTAATGTAAATATATACAGTGGAGCAGAGGAGTACAGGGCTGAGGGGATGGGAAGGGAGAGGGGGAGGAGCAGAGGGAGATGGGGGAAAAGAGGGTTAAGCTGCGGAGAGGTGAAGGGGGGGCGGTAGAGGGAGTAGAGGGAGTAGGGGAGCTCAATCTGGGAAGGCCTCTTGGAGGAGGTGAGTTTTAAGTAGGGTTGTGAAGAGGGGAAGAGAATTAGCCTGGCGGAGGTGAGGAGGGAGGGCATTCCAGGACCGCAGGAGGACGTGGCCCGGGGTCGACGGCGGGATAGGCGAGACCGAGGGACGGTGAGGAGGTGGGCGGCAGAGGAGCGGAGCGTGCGGGGTGGACAGTAGAAAGAGAGAAGGGAGGAGAGGTAGGAAGGGGCAAGGTGATGTAGAGCCTTGAAGCCTAGAGTGAAGCCTAGAGTGGCTCTGGGCTCTTTCCCCAGAGCAACTCTGCTAAGCCATTACTGTGGGTAGCAGAAAAAGTCAAGAACCAACCAGTCCCGGCACTGGAACAGTGAGAGCCAAAGGATAAATAGATGATGTCTTCTCTCCTACAGCAGAGAGCCAGATCCCAGCAATACAAGTTGATGGGATAAATATGTGATGAAGTAATTGTGAATCCAGGAGAGAGGCAAACATAAAAGTCATAAAGGAAAGTAGGCCATAATGCGACTTTAAACTTTAACAAGAATCATCAGTAAAAAAACATTTCTTTATATCCCAGAATTTAGGCACAAGATTCAACTGTGAATGAGCCTCAAGGAATTATTGATGATTAACTTTCTACTTTCAACGGGGCAGAGTTCTACGTATATGCAAGGGAAGAAATAGGCTGCCAGAGAAACTAATAGCTTATTAAGTTTTTCTCAGGAGCACTAGGAGGAGAGGTGCTTCTAAAGAAGTTGTTCTAGGCTGTGGGCTTGTTGCGGGTAGGAAATGTGTCTAACAACTCTGTTGTATTGTGCCCTCCCAAGCACTAGTAAAGTGCTCTGCATTCAGGAAGCACTCAGTCCATACCATTGATGATAAAGAGATTTTTTCTCTTTAATTCAACTGAATAACTTCAAATAAAACCTAAAGGAATTCCAAATGTTTCACCCACCACACTGGGCGTCCCACACAGGTTTACAAATCAGGATTATGAGGTTCACAAATAAGGAATTGCTTGTGTTTTAGGACTGCCTGAGAATAAAGGATTTCTAACTGAAAAAAAGATATTAATAGTTTCCCCCACAAAAAAAGCAATGCTGGCATCTGCCACTGCTGGTGGTGAATCATTCTTCTATTTAAAATCCACAAATATATTGAGAACTACCTGGGCGTGAACTAAAAGTGCACAAGAGAAAGTTTAAATTCAGAAGAGAGGAGAGTCACTGTCAGTGTTCCTATTTGAAAATGGGTAAAAACAAAATGTTCCGTCTTTCCCGTGGAGCTGAAAGTATTTGCACTACATGATCTCATTAATTTTCCCACCAAACCCAGAAGGATGGCCAAATGCAGATGTCACGAGCTCTCATTTGAGGGAATTGAGGCAAAGAGTTGAAATGTCTAAAGTTAGAGTCAGTAGATTTAGAATGCAAGCCCCCTGGCTTCTTTTTGCATGCCATAAGATGCAACCTTGTCTTGTTGAAGAGTTCTAGAGCACCAGTCATCAGCCTTAGAGGAAAACTCAATCTTAAAGATGTCTCTGCTGTTTATTAAGAATTATTTTAAAAGTATGAGGTTTTACTAAGATTCTCACTCTGAATGGAGAAATGAAAATCGCTCTTTGAAAAAAGTTCTCCCAGCCCTGTCCCTGTCCCTGGGAAGTCCTCAGAATTCAGGTAGATGGGAAACAGCACAGCCCTTTTGACATTCTGGTAGATGTCAGGGCCATTTAATAATAATAATGATTGTGGTATTTCTTTGATGGCTGCTATGTGCCAAACACTGTAATCAGCACTGGGATAGATACAAGATCATCAGTCTCTGCCCCATGTGGGGCTCACAGTCTAAGTCAGAGAACAGGTATTTAATCCCCATTTTAAAGATGAGGGAACTGAGGCACAGAGAAGTGAAGTGATTTGCCCAAGATCATGCAGCAGGGGCCAGAATTAGAATTTGGGTCCTCTGAATTCCAGGCTCTTGCTCTTTTCACTTGGCCACTGTGTTTCTCATGTGAGAGGCACACATGAACAAATAATCACCTACGGATAATCCACAACTGCACAGGCTCTAAGAGGCTTTCTGTCAATTTAATACCACCAAAAGAACACTTTGCAAACCTTCATTTGTTTGGAAAACTTATCATGCCATCTTGTTAGCCACCTAGGCAATTTTATATATTTAAGTGGCTAGTTCAGCATACCCTCAAAGTAGATGCTTAATTAATAGAAGGATGGCATTCGATGATTTAAACGTTGAACTGTTAAGAAACATATAGATTCAGGGGAGCAGTATGGCCTAGTGGTAGAGAATGGGCCTGGATGTCAGAAGAATCCTGGCTCTGCCACTTGTCTGCTGTGTCCCATGACCTTGGGCAAGTCACTTAACTGCTATGTGCCTCAGTTACCTCTTCTGTAAAATGGGGATTAATAATAATAATTAACAATTATCATATTTGTTAAGCACTTACTATGTGTGAAGCACTGTTCTAAGTGCTGGGGTAGATACAAGGTAATCAGGTTGTCCCTCATGGGGCTCATAATCTTAATCACCGTTTTACAGATGAGGGAACTGAGACACAGAGAAGTTACACTTCTGTAACTTCTTCTTCTGCCCAAGACACACTTGGGCAAGTGGCTTGCCCAAGGTCACACAGAAGACAAGTAGCAGAGCCGCGATTAGAATCCACATCCTCTCCCAAGCCCATGCTCTTGACTCTGAGCCTCATGTGGAATTTGGACTGTCTCCAACCTGACTAGCTTGCATCTACCCCAGCTCTTAGTACAGTGCTTGGCACATAGTAAGTGCTTAAATACCATTAAGAAATTTTTTGGAAGCTTTCCATGCATAGGGACTGTGCATCTTACTCTTTATTGTACATTCCCAAAGATCTAGAGCAATGCTATGCCTATAGAAAATCAGTAAAAACTATTGATGTTGACAATTGTTTTTTGCTCTGTTCAGGTACAGTCTCTGATCTGGGCACTCTATTTTGGTGCTGCTATGGTGATGAAAGCTCATATTCCCTAGGAAATAAACTGAGTGACAAAAAACCAAACTCCAGGCAGTTGCCTAGAGATAAATTACTTTAAATGAACTGAGGAAGCTGGGGGGGCCTGTGGGGCCTGGAAAACCAAATCCAGTTGCAGGAAAGATTATTTTTTCTAGAAAAAAACAGGGGATTGAACAAATAATTTGTTTTAAAGAAGTAACTTCATATTTTTCATTTTGAATATACCTGGGATCCCACCATCATTATGCCATCTCACACTGAAATCTATTTTAGGGTTCCTGGAGTATCACTATTTCTACCAGAATCAGAGGAAGATTGAGAGAAAACAGGGTTTTTGTTTTATGGTATTTGTTAAGTGCTGGGGTATAAACAAGTTATTCAAGTTATCTCATCTAAAGCAGAGAAGCAGCAACCAGTCCAGAGAAGCAGCAGGGCTTACTGGAAAGACCATGGTCCTGGGAGTTAGAAGACCTGGGTTCTAATCCTAGCTCTGCCATGTCCCTGCTGTGTGACCTTGGGCAAGTCACTTAACTTTTCTGTTCCTCAGCTCAATGCATGTTCTCCCTCCTACTTAAACTGAGAGCTCCATGTGGAACCTGACCATCTTGTATCTCCCCCAATGCTTAATAATCATACATGCTTAAGGAATGCAATTATTATTGTCATTATCTTTATTATTATTTCCCAAATGGGACTCACAGCATTAATCCCCATTTTACAGATGAGGTAACAGAGGCCCAGAGAAGTTAGGTGACTTGCCCAAGGTCATACAGACAAGTGGCAGAGCTGGTATTTAGAACCCAGGTCCTTCTGATTTTCAGACCCGTGCTCTATCCACTAAGCCTTGCCGCTTCTCATGATTTTCATCAGAAGAGACAGAATGCCAGAAAGGTTTCTGTGGAACTGTTAAGTAGTTGGGTGACCCTTTTAAGCCTGTTTCTTGCTTGGCCATGGCTCAAAGCTTGGCCACTAAAACACAGTGTGGCCCCACAGAGTTGTCTCTCCCGACTCCAGTCCCTGCTTCACTCTGCTGCTCGGATCATTCTTCTGCAATAACGTTCACCCTGCTCCTCGGGAGACACCAGTGGTTGTCCATCCACCTTTGCATCAACAAAACTAGTGAATTGGCTTTAAAGCACTCCACCACCTTTCCCCTCACTTGTCTCCTTCAACAGCCCAGGCCACACACTTAGTTCCTTTAGTGCTAACCCTTTCAGTGTTCCTCGATCTCACATATCTCATCACTGAGCCCTGGTCCACATCCTGCCTCTGGCCTGGAATGCCCTCCCTCCTCAAATCCAATAGACGATTACTCTCCCCCGCTTCAAAGCCTTACTGAAGGCAAATCTCCTCCAAAAGGTCTTCCCAGACTAAGTTCCATCTTTCCTCATCTCTCCCTTCTGTCTTGCTCCCTTTGCTCTTTCCCCCTCCCAGCCCCACAGCACTTATGTACATAACTATAAATTTATTTATTTGTATTGGTGTCTGTCTCCCCTCCTCCCAAAGACTATAAGCTCATTACGGGCAGGGAATGTGTCTGTTTATTGTTGTATTTTACTCTCTCAAGTACTTAGTACAATACAGTAAAGCACTCAATAAATACAATTGAATTGAATGAATGAATGAAAATACTCCTTGAACATGTTGATGATGGAATCTGCTGTTGAGAACAAATCAGCCTTGATACCGAAACATCTGGACCAAGGGTCTGCAAAAGGCCCTTGATTATAGTGTTAGTGGTTTAAGCAGCATATCTCTCTCTCTCTCTCAAACTCTCTTAATAGCCAGTCATGTTTCCACTGGGATATAGAATGCAGTGGGAGGGCACAAGCACCATTATGAAGTGCATCTATAGGTTTTTTGTGTGCAGGATCCATTTATGGCTAAAGTGCTTTGTCATTCACATTAACAAATAGATATGATTGCTTGATTTATTGATTAGCCATCTAATAGAAGAAACACATTTAGAAAAGAGTTTGACAGGGAAGTTATAGTGTTTTTTTTAAGTTGCCATCCAGTAGGCTTTCCCAATTCTGATTTTTTTCTTGTAGGCGTTTCATTCTTCAGTTACTATTCTCTGCTTCCCAACTCTCTGGGTTTCCTCCATCTTCTATGCCCTTAAATCTGAACTGCCATTCTCCCTATCCTTGGTGTACCTGTAAAACTGAAAGAAGATGTCATTATTAATGTTTGTAAGCGCTCTGCTACCCACATATAGAGGCATATCTGCAATCCACAAATAGAAATTGGTTCCGATCAGCCATGCTGTTTTTGTCAGAGGGGGTGATGCAACAGCGAATTTTCAGGATTCCCAGATTTACTTTCTTTTTCATTCTACCATTTGAGGGTGAAAGTGTGCTCATTAAGTTAATCGAAAGCTGAACCGTTAGCAGTGAAAAGTCTCTGTGACTCTTTTCCCTCAAGTGCTTAAAACAACACTGTGTAACTGCGGTTTTACCTCTAGTTCCTAAAATAGTACCCGGTGCCCCTTTTGATTAACAGTTGCAATAAAGAAAAATATGTCATTCCACCACTAGAGGGTGAGAGGTAGTTGCCGGATTCTTAGCTGTGAGACTTTTGATGGGAAATTAATACCGATTGACAGGGGTCCAGAGAGTAGTAAATAAATGTAGTTGATGCATTAGAGAATCTGCAGAGGGGACAACTGCAGATCAAAACAATTCCAGCTATAGTTTTGAGGCTGCTATACGGCCCTATTTTGCAGCGTAGGAGCCACTGTATGGAGATGGGGACTGAGGGAGAAAGAATATGCTGCGGATAATAATAATAATAATAATATTATTAGTGCTTATTACCCCTCTCAGGATCGCACCTGGAGAGTTTTCAGTACTCTACCATTTTTGGTTATGGGTCAGAGATGACTCGACGTCATAAGACAAGTGCTTACTATGGGCCAAACACTGTGCTGAGCGTTGTACTAGATAGAACACATTCAGAACAAGACGCCATCCCTGTCTCATGTGGGGTTTACAGGGTATAGAGGAAGGAGAACAGGTATTTAATCCCCATTTTACAGGTATGAAAACTGAGGCACAGAGAAAGTAAATCACTTGTCCCAGTTCAGACGTCAGACAAGTGACAGACGGGATTGGGATCTGTGCATATTAAAATATGTATCTCAGAGGTGGGAATTTGAGTCAAACTGCTCAGTTAGTGGAAAGAGTTGATAGCATTTTTTTTAGTAGCAGTAGGACTATTTGTTGAGTGCCCATTTGGTACAATGCACCTGGAAAGTATAATTTAGGTTGTACAGTACAGTAAATAATTTAAGATCAGAAAAAGTACAAGGAGAGTAGAAAACTGGTTTTACCTGGTGAAAAGTTCCCCTAGGCATTCCCTCACAATACCTTTTTTATTTGTGCTTTAGCTTTTTTACAGGAGATAAATGAATGATAAATGAATGAATGATACAAGATAATTTTGTTGATGCCAAATTATCAAAATAATTTTTATTTTTACATGTGTGTATACACTGCCATTATAATTACTTTGATATTTATTTAACACTTATGTACCAAGTATTGAACTAAGGGCTGCTGGGGTAGATAACCTGGCCAAGCACCTTTGAAGGAAGGAGCTGGCTCCGGCCTGGTGGCAGAATCCTATTTAATATCCTCTTGAACATATTTTCCACTTCTAAGGTTGAGTCTCCATAGAACACAGAAAACCTACCAACATAGGAAGCTATGATATTCATGCATTCAACTTGGCCCTACATTCCCTGTAGACTGTAAGCTCATTATGGGCAGGGAATGTGTCTATTGTTATACTCTACTCTCCCAAGTGCTTAGTACAGTGCTCTGTACACATTAAGGACTCAATAAATATGATAATCAGATCAGACACAGTCCCTGTCCCGCAAGGGGCTCACATTCTAAGAGGAAAATTAGGCATGGAGAAATTAAAAATCTTTTTTTTAATATACATATAGAAGCAGTGAGGCCTAGTGGATAGAGTATGGACCTGGGAATCAGAATGACCTGGGTTCTAATCCTGGCTCCTGCTGTGTGACCTTGGGCAAATCACTTCACTTCTAGAGACTGTGAGCCCCATGTGGGACAGAGACTTTGTCCAACCTGATTATCTTATATCTACCCCAGGACCTAGAACAGTGCTTGACACAGAATAAGTGCTTAACAAATACCATCATTCATTCATTCAATTTGCTGGAGGTCATACTGTAGGCTAGTAGGAAGTCTGGGACTTGAATCCAGCTCCCCTGACTCAATCAGTGATATTTTTTGAGCACTTATTGCATGCAGAGCACTGTACTAAGTGCTTAGGAGAGTACAGTCAGTGCTTGACACAGAATAAGTGCGAAACAAATACCGTCATTCATTCATTCACTTGCTGGAGGTCACACTGTAGGCCAGTAGGAAGCCTGGGACTCGACTCCAGCTCCCCTAACTCCATCAGTGATATTTATTGAGCAGGTATTGCATGCAGAGCACTGTTCTAAGTGTTTAGGAGAGTACAATATAACAATATAACAGAGTTGGTAAGGATATTCCTTGCCCAAAACGAGCTTCCCAGGCCCATCTCTTTCCACTAGGCCATGCTGTCTTATACACACCGTTTTAACTGCCATTACACAGTATGTCTCCAATAAAGGTCATTATATATGCTTTTCTTTCTAGGACCTGTGCCAAAATACAGATCAATAGCAATTGTTCAGGTGTTTATGTGACTGCATTGCTTAAGTTTCTGCTGAATCACTGAGCAACATAATGACCTTATCACTGCAGTATATTCCTTGAGTAGACTTTCAACCATCAAGATGTTTAATCAATCAAACCAACCAAAAGATACCTCTCTGAATATGGTGCAGCAAAAACCCAATAATCTGGTTCACACTGGAACAACATCAGCCTGTATGTACAGATATTCTAAACAATTTCATTTATAGTTTATAAATTACTCATACCTCTAACTAAATAGGTGCAGTGTATGTAAAATATAAAATTAAAAGGGCTAAACCATTTTAGATCCCTCCCCACTTAATTCATATTATCGTCATGTACGTTTTATGGTGGAGCAGAGCACTCTACCCATGCTTGATGACAAATAATAAAAAAATCAAACTAGCATTAATAAGTACATTTCTTTGTGGTGTCATAAACTCCAGTTTAAATGTTGTCAGATTTAATCCTGCAGAAAGCCAATTGTTTAAGGTTGTATTAGGGTAAAATTAAGGTTAAAAATTGGAACGTTGTGCTAAGAGTTGGGTTGGTTTAGAAATTAAGGTTAGGGACAAGCAAGGGATTTAATTAATTTGAATGATTGTCAATACTTGGATACATCAGATCTTTTACTGGGTTTAATGGCCAGTGATGATATTATACCACCCTCTTACTCAGGTTTATCTTCTCAATAACACTGATGTTATAAACTGTAGTACAAAATATGTAATAGGTGTGCTCTGGGACAAGTGTAGTGGTATTCATTCATTCATTCAATCATATTTATTGAGCGCTTTACTGTGTGCAGAGCACTGTACTAAGCTCTTGGAAAGAACAATTCAGCAATAGAGACAATCCCTGCCCACAATGGGTTTACAGTCTGGGGATGAGGGGAAGGGGGATAACGGAGAGACAGACAATAAAACAAGTAAACAGGCATTAATATAAATACATTGAATTATAGATATATGCATATATACATAAGTGCTGTGAGGCAAAGGGACTAGAGTTGAGGTGACGTGGAAGGGGTCTGACTCCCCAGTCACAGTAGGCGCTCGATTTTTACCTTGATGATCTGATAAATTTAGGAGATTTTAGGAAGCAGTTTGGGATGTAACAAAGTAACGAGCGAAGAAGAGCATGTTCTGGGACCTAAAACTTGGATATACAGCACAATGCTATTCTAACAAACTTCACTGCATTTGCTAATCTGAAATTTTGCTTCATTGAAATGGGTCCATTTTAACTATAGAATCTCATGCAAACAAAACTATTCATTTGGCACTTCTCAAATTACTAAGATGAGTGTTTAATTTAGCCTAGTGACAAGAACACGAACTTGGGAGTCAGAGGACCTGGGTTCTAATCCCGACTCCTACACTCATCTGCTGTGACCTTGGGTAAGTCATTTCACTTCTCTGTGCCTCAGTTGCCTCATCTGCAAATTGGTGATTGGGACTGTGAGCCGCACATGGGGCAACTTGATTACCTTGTATCTATCCCAGCACTTAGAATGGTGCTTGGCACACAGTAAGTGCTTAACAAATGCCATTATTATTATTATTATTATTATTATATCTTGGCTAGGTTAAGTGTGCTGGGAATTAAGGAATAGGAAAGCTCATTATGGGCAGGGAATGTGTCTGGTGAGCCCATTGTTGGGTAGGGATTGTCTCTGTTGCCGAATTGTAGTTTCCAAGGGCTTAATACAGTGCTCTGCACATAGTAAGCACTCAATAAATACGATTGAATGAATGAATGAATTGTCCTCTCCCAAGCACTTAGTACAGTACTTTGCACACAGTAGGTGCTCGATAAATACGAATGAATTAGCGGCCCGGAATAGGAAAGACTTCCCCCTTGAAGTTCCTAAACCCATTCTATGTACCCCACAGTTGAGGTGTGTTTCTGTTTTGCTATTTCTTCCCAGGGTTTAAACCGGTATTTCTATTAGGAAATGGGGGGCTGAGCGCTTATTATGTCCCAAGCACTGTTCTAAACGCTGGGGTGAGTACAAGATAATCAGATTGTCCCACTTGGGGCTTACAGTCTTCATCCCCATTTTACAGATGAGTCAACTGAGGCACAGAGACATTAAGCGACTTGCCCGAAGTCACACAGCTGACAAGTAGACTGTGAGCCCATTGTTGGACAGGGACAGTGGCTATCTGTTGCCGAATTGTACATTCCAAGCGTTTAGTACAGTGCTCTGCACATAGCGCTCAATAAATATGACCAAAATCACACAGTTGATGAGTGGCGGGGGTTGGAATTAGAACCCACAACCCCCGACTCCCAAGCCCGGGGTCTTGCCATTAAAGCCACGCTGCTTCTCCAACAGTCACTGCAGGTTCTCACCTAAAACTGACCACAGCAGAACAATAATAATAATAATAATGGCATTTGTTAAGTGCTTACTATGTGCAAAGCACTGTTCTAAGCGCTGGGGAGGATGGCAGTTGATCAGATTGTAACACGTGGGGCTCACTATCTTCATGCCCATTTTACAGATGAGGTAACTGAGGCACAGAGAAGTTAAGCACCTTTGCCCAAAGCCACACAGCTGACAAGTAGACTGTGAGCCCGTTGCTGAGCAGGAATTGTCTCTGTTGCCCAATTGTACATTCCATTCATTCATTCATTCAATAGTATTTATTGAGCGCTTACTATGTGCAGAGCACTCTACAAAGCGCTTGGAATGGACAATTCGGCAACAGGTAGAGACAGTCCCTGTCCAATGACGGGCTCACGGTCTAAACGGGGGAGACAGACAGCAGAGCAAAAAATAATAATGGTATTTGCTAAGCACTTACTATGTGCCAAGTATTCATTCATTCAATAGTATTTATTGAACGCTATGTGCAGAGCACTGTACTAAGCGCTTGGAATGTACAATTTGACAACGAATAGAGAGAATCCCTGCCCAGTCTAAACAACGTGGTTCAGTGAAAAGAGCGGGGCCTTAGGAGTCAGAGGTCATGGGTTCTAATACCGTCTCTGCCCCCTATCAGATGAGTGACTTTGGTCAAGTCACTTCACTTCTCCGTGCCTCAGTGACCTCCTCTGGGAAATGGGGATTAAGACTGTGAGCCTCACGTGGGACAACCTAATGACCCTGTATCTACCCCCGTGCTTAGAACAGTGCTTGGCACATAGAACAGTGCTCTGCACATAGGAAGCGCTTAACAAATACGAACATTATTATGATTGTCACTTCACTTCTCAGGGCCTCAGTTCCCTCCTCTGGAAAATGGGGATTAAAAAACTGTGAGCCCCGCGGGGGACAACCAGATCACCTTTATCCCCCCCAGCGCTTAGAACAGTGCTCTGCGCATAGGAAGCGCTTAACAAATACCAACATTATTATTATTGTCACTTCACTTCTCAGGGCCTCAGTTCCCTCCTCTGGAAAATGGGGATTAAAAAACTGTGAGCACCACGGGGGACAACCTGATCACCTTTATCCCCCCCAGCGCTTAGAACAGTGCTTTGCGCATAGAAAGCGCTTAACAAATACCAACATTATTATTATTAAGTCACTACACTTCTCAGGGCCTCAGTTCCCTCCTCTGGAAAGTGGGAATTAAAAAACTGTGAGTCCCACAGGGGACAACCTGATCACCTTTATCCCCCCCAGCGCTTAGAACAGTGCTCTGCGCATAGGAAGCGCTTAACAAATACCATTATTATTATTAAGTCACTTCACTTCTCAGGGCCTCAGTTCCCTCATCTGTAAAATGGGGATTAACTGTGAGCCTCATGTGGGACAACCTGATGATCCTGAATCCCAGCGCTTAGACAGTGCTCTGCGCATAGGAAGCGCTTAACAAATACCAACATCATTATTATTAAGTCCCTTCACTTCTCAGGGTGTCAGTTCCCTAGTCTGGAAAATGGGGATGAAAAGTGTGAGCCCCACGGGGGACAATGTGATCACCTTTATTCCCCCCCAAGTGCTTAGAATAGTGCTTTGCACATAGGAAGCGCTTAACAAATACCAACATTATTAAGTCACTTCACTTCTCAGGGCCTCAGTTCCCTTCTCTGGAAAATGGGGATTAAAAAACTGGGAGCCCCACGGGGGACAACCTGATCACCTTTATTCCCCCCAGTGCTTAGAATAGTGCTTTGCACATAGGAAGCGCTTAACAAATACCAACATTATTAAGTCACTTCACTTCTCAGGGCCTCAGTTCCCTTCTCTGGAAAATGGGGATTAAAAAACTGGGAGCCCCACGGGGGACAACCTGATCACCTTTATTCCCCCCAGTGCTTAGAATAGTGCTTTGCACATAGGAAGCGCTTAACAAATACCAACATTATTAAGTCACTTCACTTCTCAGGGCCTCAGTTCCCTTCTCTGGAAAATGGGGATTAAAAAACTGGGAGCCCCACGGGGGACAACCTGATCACCTTTATTTCCCCCCCCCGCCGACCCAGTGCTTAGAACAGTGTTTGGCAACTAGGAAGGGTTTAACAAAGACCAACACTCTGAAATGGCCACCTCAGGAGGCTGAGGAGGGGCCTGGGCCTCCCGTCCTTTGCAGGCGACGGTTGGGCCCGCCGCGTCACGTGACCGGAAGTGGGCGTCGGGCGGCCATGACAGGCCGAGGGGGCGGCCCTTCATGAAGGAGGGAGGAGACGGTCGGTTGGCGGTTTCCCCTTCTCTTCCCCGACCGGTCCCCATCGCTCCA
The DNA here is from genome assembly GCF_004115215.2 of Ornithorhynchus anatinus. Taxonomy (NCBI): domain Eukaryota; kingdom Metazoa; phylum Chordata; class Mammalia; order Monotremata; family Ornithorhynchidae; genus Ornithorhynchus; species Ornithorhynchus anatinus. The sequence goes on from NC_041728.1 coordinate 61,714,612, forward strand.
TTGTCCCCGCCATGTCGGAGGGCGGCGGCGGCGAGGACGGCTCGTCGGGCCTGGAGGTGTCGGCGGTGCAGAACGTGGCCGACGTGGCCGTGCTGCAGAAACACCTGCGCAAGCTGGTGCCGCTGCTCCTCGAAGATGGGGGCGACGCCCCCGCCGCCCTGGAGGCCGCCCTGGAGGAGAAGAGCGCCCTGGAGCAGATGCGCAAATTCCTCTCCGATCCGCAGGTCCACACCGTCCTGGTGGAGAGGTCCACCCTCAAAGGTGCCGCCCTCACGCCGTCCCCTCCGCGGTGCCAGTCCTGGGGGCGGGAGGGCCGAGGAGGACATTTCTCCTCCTCCTTCGGGGAGCCGGCCCAGCGCCACGGTTTTTTCCGGGCAGAGGGTGTCCGATTAGACTGTATATTTTTATTTTCCCTATTTATTTGGTTAATGAGATGTACATCCCCTTGACTCTATTTATTGCTCTTGTTTTAACGAGCTGTACATCCCCTTGATTCTATTTATTGCTCTTTTGTCCGTCCGTCTCCCCCGATTAGACTGTAAGCCCGTCAATGGACAGGGACTGTCTCTATCTGGCCATCCCAAGCGCTTAGTCCAGTGCTCTGCACATAGTAAGCGCTTAAATACCATTATTATTTTTGGCTCTGCTGTCTCCCTCCCCCGTTTAGACCCTGAGCCCGTCAGTGGGCAGGGACTGGTCCTATCTGTTGCCCATTTATCCCTTCCAAGCGCTTAGTACAGTGCTCTGCACCTAGCGCTCAGTAAATACTATTGAAGGAATCGGGTGGGAAAGGAAGACTGCACATTCGGCAGGGACTGTTCCTATCTGTTGCCCATTTGTATATTCCAAGCGCTTAGGACAGTGCTCTGCACCTAGCGCTCTTTAAATACTATTGAAGGAATCGGGTGGGAAAGAAAGACTGCAAATTCGGCAGGGACTGTCCCTATCTTTTGTCCATTCCAAGCGCTTAGTACAGTGCTCTGCACCTAGCGCTCAATAAATGCTATTGAATGAAACGGGTGGGAAAGGAAGGAAGACTGCAAATTCGGCAGGGACTGTCCCTGTCTGTTGCCCATTTGTATATTCCAAGCGCTTAGTACAGTGCTCTGCACCTAGCGCTCAATAAATGCTATTGAATCGGGTGGGAAAGGAAACCTGCAAATTCGGCAGGGACTGTCCCAATCTGTTGCCCATTTGTCCATTCCAAGCGCTTAGGACAGTGCTCTGCACCTAGGAAGCGCTCAGTAAATACTATTGAAGGAATCGGGTGGGAAAGGAAGACTGCAAATTCGGCAGGGACTGTCCCTATCTGTTGCCCATTTGTATATTCCAAGCGCTTAGGACAGTGCTCTGCACCTAGGAAGCGCTCAATAAATACTATTGAAGGAATCGGGTGGGAAAGGAAGACTGCAAATTCGGCCGCCAGCAGTTGGATTTCTTTGTCTTCTTTCGGCTTCTCAAAATGGCCGTGTGGGGTGGAGGCAGTCTGACGGTGCAGAGTCCAAGGCCCGCTGCCCAGTCCTCCTGGGAGGAAAGGGAGGAATCCCCCTCGTCCCGGGAATTTCACTCATTCAATAGTATTTATTGAGTGCTTACTATGTGCAAAGCACTGGACTAAGTGCTTGGAATGGACAAATCGGCAGCAGATACAGTCCCTGCCCCATGACGGGCTCACGGGCTAAACGGGGGAGACAGACAGCAGAGCATAAAATAATAATGGTATTTGTTAAGCGCGTACTATGTGCAGAGCACTGTACTAAGCGCTTGGAATGGACATTTCGGCAATGGATACAGTCCCTGCCCAGTCGACGGACTTACAGTCTAATCGGGGGAGACGGATGGACAAAAACAATAGCAATAAGTAGAGTCAAGGGGATGAACATCTCATTAAAACAGTAGCAATAAATAGAATCAAGGGGATGTACATTTCATTAACAAAATAAATAGGGAAAATAAAAATCTATACAAATGAGCAGAGGAGCACAGTGCTGAGGGGAGAGGGGGAGGAGCAGAGGGAAAGGGGGCTGAGCAGAGGGAAAGGGGGCTTAGCTGAGGGGAGGTGAAGGGGGGGGGTAGAGAGGGAGCAGAGGGAAAAGGGGGAGCTCAGTCTGGGAAGGCCTCTTGGGGGAGGTGAGCTCTAGGATTTTGAAGAGGGGAAGAGAATTAGTTTGGCGGAGGTGAGGAGGGAGGGCATTCCAGGACAGCGGGAGGACGTGGCCCAGGCGGGATAGGCGAGAACGGGGGACGGTGAGGAGGTGGGCGGCAGAGGAGCGGAGGTTGCGGGGTGGGCAGTGGAAAGAGAGAAGGGAGGAGAGGTAGAAGGGCGCAAGGGGATGGAGAACCTTGAAGACCCCTTCCACCTTCCCCACACTTTGCGGGGGTGGCAGTAATAAGGGTGGCATTTATTAAGGGTCGAATCCCGGCTCTGCCACTTGGCAGCTGTGTGACCTTGGGCAAGGCGCTTAACTTCTCTGTGTCTGTTCCCTCGTCTGTGAAATGGGGATTAAGTGCGAGCCTCCCGTGGGACCACCTGATGACCCTGTATCTCCCCCAGCGCTTAGAACAGTGCTCTACACATAGGAAGCGCTTAACAAATACCAACATTATTATTATTGTCACTTCACTTCTCGGGGCCTCAATGACCTCATCTGTAAAATGCGGATTAAGACTGTGGGCTTCACGTGGGACAAACTGATGACCCTGCATCTCCCCCAGTGCTTAGAACAGTTCTCTGCACATAGGAAGCGCTTAACAAATACCAACAGTATTATTATTATTTTCATTATTATTATTATTAAGCACTTACTCTGTGCCAAGCACTGGTCTAAGCGCTGAGGGGAATAGAACATTGTTAGGTTGTCCCACGTGGGGATCACAGTCCTAATGCCCATTTTACAGAGGAGGGAACTGAGGCCCAGAGAAGTGAAGTGACTTGGACAGGTGTCCTTCCTTCCCTCTACAGACCCAAAAAAATCTGGTGTAATGATTTGGGAGGAAGACAACAGGAACAGGGCCAAGATCTATTCAGATCCAAGCCTTTGGTCTGCAGTGGGAGAAGGAATCTAATTCAGCAGTTCATTCAATTGTGTTTATTGAGCGCTTACTATGTGCAGAGCACTGTACTAAGTACTTAGTTGAAGTCAATCGTATTTATTGACCGCTTAATATGTGCAGAACACTGTACTAAGCGCTTGGTAGAAGTCAGTCGTATTTAGTGAGCACTTAGTAGATGCAGAGCACTGTGCTAAGTGCTTGGTAGAATTCAGTCATATTTATTGAGTGCTTACTATGTGCAGAGCACTGTACTAAGCGCTTGGTAGATTGTAATAATAATGTTGGTGTCTGTTAAGCGCTTACTACATGCCAAGTACTGTTCTAAGCACTGGGGTAGATACAATGTAATCAGGTTGTCCCACGTAGAAGACTGCCTCACAGTCTTCATCCCCATTTCACAGATGAGGCAAACTGAGACCCAGAGAAGTGAAATGACTTGCCCAAGGTCACACAGCTGGCAAGGGGTGGAGCTGGGATTAGAACCCATGATCTCTGACTCCCAAACACAGGCCCTTTCCACTGAGCCACACTGATTGTAGAGAGGAACAACCAAAGTCCTTGTACATGTAATCTCTTATTATATAATAGGAAGCTTTTTCCTGGCCACATTAATGTGGCCACTACCTACCTCTTTTCCCTTTTGGAAGCTGAGTTTCCAGTGATGAGTTAGTTATTGTTTGGTCCCCTTGTAAACCTTGCTTTTGTTGGGTCACGATTGCTATATAAAATTATTCCCCATGCACGTAGATTTTTAGGCCATTGGGACGCCCCGCCCCCCCCCCCCCAACATGAGGTGTCACATCGATGTTTTCAGTCTGATTGCCTTTGTGGCCAATAATAATAATAATAATAATGGTATTTGTTAAACGCTACGTGCCGAGCACTGTTCTAAGCTCCACGGTAGATATAAGGTGATCAGGTTGTCCCACGTGGGTCTCACAGTCGCAGTGCCCATTTTTATAGATGAGGTAACTGAAACACAGAGAAGTGACTTGCCCAGGGTCACAGAGCAGACAGGTAGCAGAGGCGGGATTAGAACCCACGATCTCTGACTCCCAAGTCCAGGCTCTTGCCACTACCATCATCTTTTAAGAACAGTAATAGTCACAGAAGTCCAGACAATACACAGCACAGAGCTAAAAACAATGTAAAAGAAAAAACCAGGCCTGTATGCTTAGGTAAATATGGTTACCCACTAAATTGAAGTATGAGGATTGTTAGGACACTTGAAATTGGTATCTGGCTTGGAATTAAAGTAATATTTTCATCTGCATTACCTCTTTTCCGGAGAAGCAGCGTGGATCAGTGGAAAGAGCATGGGCTTTGGAGTCAGAGGTCATTGGTTCGAATCCCAGCTCTGCCGCTTGTCAGCTGTGGGACTTTGGGCGAGTCACTTAACTTCTCTGAGCCTCAGTTCCCTCATCTGTAAAATGGGGATTAAGACTGAGCCTGATTCCCTTGTGTCTACCCCAGCGCTTAGAACAGTGCTCTGCACATAGTAAGCGCTTAACAAATACCAACATTATTATTTTAAAAATTCAGCCTGCTTTGTGCCAGCTTTACTTTTCAGCTCAACTGGGGTTTTTTTGCTATTTAACATCTTTACTCAGGCTTAAATGACACTTCCCACAAACCGACCAGATTTGTACATTTCATCTCTTTTTATATAATAGGAAGCTTCTTTCTCCTGGTTACATTAATGTGGCCATCACCTACCTCTTTTGCTTTTTGGAAGCTAACAGTTTCCAGTGATTAGTTATTGGTTGGGCCCCTTGTAAACCGTGCTTTTGTTGGGTCATGATTGCTATATAAAATTCTTCCCCATGGACGTAGATTTTTAGACTATCAGTCAATCCATTAGTACATTTTTGTTTTCGGGGAGACAACCATAGCTGTCCAAATATGTTATTATGGTTGTTTTGTTGTGTATGTAGGTTGTTGATCAAAAGTGTGACACAAAACATCTTTGTTCTTTCCAGCGAATATAATTACTAATACCTGGGCATGTCAGTCCTCTTATCTCTACTCCACAGTGACTTGCACTTTTTTGAAAGTTGGCAGTGTGATGAGGGAATGTGAAAGTGAAATCCTTCATCAATGCCTTTCAGATATTTAAAGATTTGTTAAAGATTAATTTCTTGACCAATAGCTTATTTCCAAATGCTAACATTTATGAAATAAAGGGAAAAGTGCCAGTAAATAGACTTGTTGTTGTTATATAACTCAGTTGTAGCAGCAGAAATAGTAAGCATTTTGTGTAGTACACTGTATTAAGTACTTGGGGAGAAAATCCTTAACACAAGGTTTTGCAAGAACCTAGCCCATATATAGCCATATACATAAATACTTTAGTAAATCCTTTAGAATAAGAATTATTAAGAAAATTTTATTTTGCCACAATTAGCCAATTGTAAGGAAAATTTAGGTGACTCTGAGCAAATAAAATTCTTGTATCTTAAAAATGCTTAGGTCATTTTGAAGAAAGAAGACTGAGCATTAATGCAATCTTAAAATGGACTTGCACAAATAGCATTGGAAAAGCATGTGTCTAAGACAGTACTTTTAGAATGACAAAAAAAAATTATTTGAGTGGGAGAGGGTGGAAAGACAAACTGATGGCCTAACTTAATTTTTAGTTTAAGGGCAGGTGTATTTCATGGTCATTTCTTAACAGACTTGTGACTTAAAAATGTCCATTCTAAAAGCTTATTTGTAGCATATTTCGAGTCCCCAAATTAGCTTTTTGACTTTAAAGAAAAAATTATAATATTCAGTAAAAGCAGTGACCTCTCTTTTTTGGGAAGGGAAGATTCAAGCAGCGTGGCTCTGTGGAAAGAGCATGGGCTTTGGAGTCAGAGGTCATGAGTTCGAATCCCAGCTCTGCCACTTGTCAGCTGTGTGACTGTGGGCAAGTCACTTAAATTCTCTGTGCTTCAGTTACCTTATCTGTAAAATGGGGATTAAGACTGTGAGCCCCACGTGGGACAACCTGATTCACCTATGTCTACCCCAGCGCTTAGAACAGTGCTCTGCACATAGTAAGCGCTTAACAAATGCCAACATTATTATTATTAGAAGTAATTGTTTCTGAAAAAATGTGATAATTACATCTTGGAAATTTGGGTCTTTTAAATAAACATGCAGATGTTTACCCACTCCTGCCTTTTTTTATAAAAATTGAAAAAGAAGTTATCAAGGTGCTCCTCTTAGTGTCTTTGAATCTTGTTTGGATTTTATACACTTCTGACCTGAGCACTTTCCTCTGTATGTTTTAGCTAGCATGCTACAAGGGAATTAGGGGATATTTTTCCTCTATTAAATCTGTTTCGGTTTCATGATGTCAGAAGAAACAGTTATGCGCATGCGCATAGTGTCAGGCACTATGAGTACTGCAATCTAAAATTTTCCTTAATGCGGGATTTTGTAAGAACAAAACCCCCATGTTATACTTCAGAAGCAGTCCATATGCCCTTCCCATTGGTATTTTTAACAAAGGTATTAAGTTACTGCAAAATTACAACAAATACTTAGTAAATATGGACTTTTTGAAAAAAAATTCTTTACAGCCTAGTCATATGTCGCATTCTGATTTTTTCCAATCTGTCATCCATCCTGGTAGTTAATCATTTTTGTTCTCTAAGTCATTTTACACAAGAGCACCGCTAGTAGCAAAAATCAATTTGTTCCTTTTGACTTCACGAAGTTTTGTGGAATACTTTTACAGTAACCAGCATGAACAAAGCAATGATCCTCACTTCTGCGTACGATAGCAAGTGAGGCATGGTTGGTTTGGAAGGCACATTGTGAACCAGTCTTCAGCAAGATAAGTGCTCACAGGCAAAACTTTCAGTAAACAAATATGGGTCTGGGAATCTGCAAGGGAGAAACGAAAGTGGCATGCCTCCAGGACAAAATAAAATAAGGATGAAAGTAAAGGCCATCGTCGGTTTACATTTTGAAAAGAAATCTTTGCCATCATTAAAAAGAAAAGCCTAACGATGTATTCTTGCACTAGTTTAAATGAAAAGTTTTGGTCTGTAATTTTTTTTAAAAAATGGAGAAAATAATGTTTTTCGATCCCTGCTTATCCTCTAGAAATTTTATAAAGCTGGAATTAAACATGCTATAAAACCCCTTAAGAATCTCTTAACCTTTGAGGCTCCTTTTGATTTGGAGTGTTGTCATAGTTTATGTTGTCCTGGTATATAAACATGAGGTCACTTAAATATTTGATTGCTGAGCTTAATCAAGGGATTGAATCATTTGCAGAGTTTTGTCAGTTTTCTTACTGGATTTGCTGGTTAACTTGGACAAGTCATCTAAACCTCTTTCTGGACTGTTCTCTTACTCCTCCTCGCCTCTTCCCCCCTACCCCCCCCTGCCAAAAAAGAAAAATTTAACTCCCAGGAAAATAATTTGTACTTTTACTGAAGTATTGTTCCTGTATCCGTGTAATACTCAGTAATGTAATAAAGTGTGTCTGAAAACTAGTAGTTTTGTGAATAACCTACAGTTTACACACCACTTTTCAGTACTTTAAACATTCTGTTTTAAAACTAAATACAGCTGATTCAGAATTGTGTGCGTGTGTGTGTGTATATATATATGTATATATGTACATATGTATATATTCCTTTTTAACAATGGACAGGACAGTTTGATATATTTGCATATCAGTTATAGATACGCAAATTTCTTTTGCAAACTAGTTTGTTTTAATGGGATATGTTTATTTTAAATAACCTTGTATTTCATCTTTAAAGTGGACAAAAGTTAAACTCTACATGTTTTGGTCAGTTTTTAAGAAAAAATATACAGTAGTAACATTCATTCTAGGTGAAAATAGACCTCACATTTTGAATACTCCAAATTCCTTCTTGCACAAAGCATTTTAGCATTAAAAAATCCCATATTTCTCATAAATCTAACCTGTAAATGTAACTCTGAGCATTTTCAACAAATTGAAATCGAAATTCAGCAGAGGCCAGTGGCCATTGTTCTTTGAGGATTATGTCATTGGGTGTGTCTTTGTCAGTCAAAAGTAGCTTTATGCTGCATTGCAGTAGTCTTAATGCAGAAGTGAGCTTCTATAACACTTACATCATCCTGTGACTTATCACATAAACTAATGCTTTCTGCATCTCTCGCCACCATTTCTTCACGTTAAATGGACAAAAAGTAGAAATCACAGAAAATGTGAGGCTGCATAATTTCTCCATAACTTTATCATGGTAGGTGATTTAAAAAATGACATTTTTCAAATACCATTTGAAACAGTATTTCAAATGGGGCCAAACATAGTTTCCACCTGTATTTAGAGAATGTAACAAAGATCCTTAGTGTAGTTGTGATGACTATCTTGAGCTCAACACATCTCTTAAATGTAACAAATCTTTTAAATGTTTTCTGTCTTGTTCTTCAAAGGGAAATTAAGAGGGCTGTTGGAATTGAAAGGTTAGCTACCTTATATTAGCCTAACTATAGTACATTAAAATAATTCCAATATTCAATATTTTTGCATTTCTAGAAAGCAGGTAAAGCCTTTGAATTAATGTAACTTGTTTCCAGCTAAAAACATTAATTTGAGGGTATTTGTCTTATAATCGTGGTCAAAGCCTAGTTTCAGGGGATAGATTTATTTGTTGAAAACTTACTGTGAACCTGCTCCATATTCAGGTATCATCAGAGAAATGGCTGCCAAAGCTCTTCCTAATTTTTAGCCATATTCTAGCTAGACTGGCACCACAGATATATCAACTGCCAAGGTGGAGAGCATCATCTTTTCAAAATTGCATTGTGCATAGTCCCCAAAATCATATTTGGGTACTTACTCTGTGCAAGGTATTGTACTAATTGCTTGGGAAAGTACAATATAGCAGAGTTGATAGATACATTCCCTGCGCCCACCAAGAGGTTATAGTCTAGTGGGACACTGCTCTTACCCTTTGCTGAAAATGCCTTCCTGTTAGTGAAGTTCCCCAATTCCTTTGATTAGAAAAGCTTTGATTCTCCACCCTCAAGTGTCCCATGCAGTAGTTAGGGCTAGAGGGCAAACCAGATAATATTAATGTGGGAAGCAGCATGGCCTGGTGGAAAGAGCATATGCCTGGGGGTCAGAGGACCTGGGTTATAACCCTGGCTCTGCCACTTTTCTGCTATGTGACCTTGGGCAAGTCACTTCACTTCTCTGTGATTCAGTTACCTCATCTGTAAAACGGGGATTAAGACTGTGAGCCTTGTGTGGGACATGGACTGTGCTATATCCAACCTGAGTGACTGCATCTACCCCAGAGCTTAGTACAATGCTTGACACATAATAAGCGCTTAACAAATATCATTTTAAACAGGCCATAAAATGTATTATTTAAGGCAAGCGTATATCACTACCACCTTTATTTTGGCTTGAAGCATTTAGTACAAGTTTGCTTGTCCACAAAGAGAAGCATACTTGTGGTTTGAGCCACCTGAAGCGTATTAGTTAACTTTTTCTGAAGAGGAATTTTTTGTTGTCAAATCATCAACTGCCCACAATACATCCATTCTATTTAAAATTTCTGTTGGTACCAAATTGTGAGTCTTCTCAAGAACCTGAAACCTCAATGGAGTGTCAGTCTTATTGGTGCCAGTTAATCTCCAGAAGTTCCATGGCAAATCTTGTGATATATATATGTGTGTATGTGTTTTGTGTGCTGCAGAGGATGTTGGTGATGAAGGAGAAGAGGAAAAAGAATTTATTTCCTATAACATCAACATTGACATTCATTATGGGCTAAAGTCCAATAGGTAAGTTATGTGATTTGTAAACTATCCATGCAAACTTTAGGGAAACTAAAATTAACTTAATTCAAACCAACATATTTTTACAAATACATGCTTTTAAATATGACTGTAGTTAGTTTTCGACACTCTAATACATATTCAGACTAATCTTAGGGCTAGATGGATCCAAATTAAAATTTATAGTCTGTTAATATAATACGGACTCCTGGGAAAAGTGAGAGGTTTCACTGATGTGAATATATCTATAATTCTATATATCTATTTTGATGCTGCTGTTGCCTGTTTACTTGTTATGTCTTGTTGTCTGTCTCCCCCTTGTAAACTGTGAACCCGTTGTTGGGTAGGGATTGTCTCCGTTGCCAAATTGTACTTTCCAAGCGCTTAGTACAGTGCTCTGCACACAGTAAGTGCTCAGTAAATACGACTGAATGAATGATGTAAGCACTGGCCTGAAAATGGTTATTTGCTCTCCAACAACATAAACTAGTTACAGGATAGTAGAGTGGGCCTTTGATTCCAAGATAATGCAGTTTGCACAGAGACGGTGGCTTGGGTGTGAGTGGCAAATTGAAAGTCTCTTGCACACTGTGCCCCTGAAAATACAACAGTGCATCTTTTTTGGTCCCCTGCCATTTGGGCATACTGCCAACAAGTTAGGCACATTACTTGTTTTTGCAGTAGTAATAATGTTCTCACTGAGCCATCAATACTCTCTCACCTGGTTCCCTTTTGCCCATTTACATACCTTGCAAAGCGCCTGGTAGGGAGAAGTAATGAGCTCAGTTAACCTGTATTTTGAAGGCTTTACATTCAGTGGTTAAGGATTGCATGGGGCAGAAGTGTATGTGTTCACAAATCACTACTCAAGTATATCTTAACATTTGTGACCCAGACAACCGGGAAGAACTAGACTGAGGGGTTTGGGGAAGTGTTTAGAGGTCATGATGTAGCATTATTTGAAACATGAGAGCAAATTATATTTCTCATATTTAAGTTGAATTTAAACATAGGTTTTACCATGCTTCAGCTAATTTTCACAGAAGACCGTAGTCTTTTGACATAGAGTTAGATGGAAGCAGCTGCTGTTAACATAAAATCTGTTTTTGAATAGGGCTTATTGATTCTGACCAATTTATTTTCTTTTCAGTTTGGCATTCATTAAGCGTACTCCAGTAATTGATGCCGATAAGCCAGTTTCTTCACAACTGCGAGTTCTCACACTCAGTGAAGACTCTCCTTATGAAACACTGCACTCTTTCATTAGTAATGCAGTGGCTCCATTTTTTAAATCCTACATCAGGGAGTCTGGCAAGGCAGATAGGTAAGTTATTTTTATTATTATTATCCATTATGTGAAAGAAATATGTGCTTGCATTTCTGCAGATTTTTGGCTTGTTATTGGTAGACATGAAGTAGAACTGCATAATGTGAGAGGACAGCATATAATATGTTACCTCTATACCTCATGGGATTGTTGTGAGGACAGAAATGAGGTAATTAATCTGAGGTTGCTTTGACAATAAAAGCACTATAGAAAACCCGTGAAAAGCAGTGTGGCCTTCTGGAGAGAGCGTGGGCCTGGGAGCCAGAAGGACCTAGGTTCTAATTCTCACTCTGTCACATGTCTGCTGTGACAACTTGGGCAAGTCATTTCACTTCACTGTGCCTTAGTTACATTATCTATAAAATGGGGATTGAGTGTGAGCTCCTTGTGAGTCAGGGACTGTGTCTAAACTAATTAACTCGTATCTGTCACAGTGCTTGGCACATAGTAAGTGCTTAACAAATTTCATTACTATTGTTATTATCATTATTATTATTTATTATTATTGTAAAATGTGGATACCTGTTCTCCTTCCTACTTAGATTGTGAGCCCCATACAGGACAGGGACTGTGTTAGACCTAATTCACTTGTACATGCCCCGATGCTTAGAACAGTGTTTGACAAATGCCATAAAAAATAATATTTGATAGTAAATAACATAAGCTATTTACAAATTTTGAATGCATTTACTTTTTTTCTTTAATGATACCTTGAATCCTCTTAGGGATGGTGACAAAATGGCTCCTTCAGTTGAGAAAAAGATTGCAGAACTTGAAATGGGATTGCTTCATTTGCAACAGAATATTGAAATTCCAGAAATAAGTTTGCCGATTCATCCAATTATTACAAATGTGGCAAAGCAGTGCTATGAACGTGGAGAAAAGCCAAAAGTGACTGACTTTGGAGATAAGGTTGAAGACCCCACTTTTCTCAACCAGTTGCAGTCTGGGGTTAACCGCTGGATTCGAGAAATTCAAAAAGTAAGAAAGCAGAAAAACCCACCAGGTTTAAGCATTTGTGGTGGGCATGGTAAACTGGGCCACTTCTTGATTTTTTTAAAAATTACATATCAAAGCAAAGATTCAGTCCTAGAAGGCATACTGGATTATGATTTGAAATATTAGAAGTTAACAGTCCTCTCTCTAGGGAGGTTGGGGTACCATTTTCAGAAGTGTTACCTTCCAGCCCCGTGTGATTTCAGAGCTATTTGAAGCATAAGATTGGGCTGGGAATTCATGTTTTAGTTAACGTTAGTGGTATTTATAACTTTAGTTATAAATAGGTATGTGATTTATGTAAAATCTCTTTTTTCTCCTTAAGGTGACCAAACTAGACCGTGATCCCGCATCAGGAACTGCCTTGCAGGAAATCAGTTTTTGGCTAAATTTGGAACGTGCTTTGTACCGTATTCAGGAAAAGCGGGAAAGTCCAGAAGTTCTTTTAACACTAGATATTCTGAAGCATGGCAAACGCTTCCATGCCACAGTCAGCTTTGACACAGACACAGGTAATATCACAATAAAAATTTTAACTTAGAAGTTACTAGGTGGGTTTTTATTAAATTATTATATACAATAGCTCTTAAGATAACCCTTATTTGTTCAGTCCTGTGTTTGTTCATATAAATCAAATTTCAGAAATCCTAAAACAATAAAATGACTTTATTAATGTTATATTTATAATATTTATATTATATTATTTGTTAATCTAGGTCTGAAACAAGCTTTGGAAACTGTCAATGACTACAATCCACTGATGAAAGACTTCCCTCTAAACGACTTGCTCTCTGCTACTGAGCTTGACAAAATAAGGCAGGCACTAGTTGCAATATTCACTCATCTGAGAAAAATCAGAAATACAAAATATCCTATTCAACGGGCACTACGCCTAGTGGAGGCAATTTCAAGAGACCTGAGCTCTCAACTACTGAAGGTGTTAGGAACCAGAAAACTGATGCATGTGGCTTATGAAGAATTTGAAAAGGTAGGTTTTTTATTTAAAAAAAGCAGTCATTTACAGGCCTGAAATCCAAAGAACTTTTAAAACCTCCCCCTCTCTTTAATTATTTTCTCCTAGGTAATGGTTGCGTGCTTTGAAGTCTTCCAAACTTGGGATGATGAGTATGAAAAGCTTCAGGTGTTGCTGAGAGATATTGTGAAAAGGAAAAGAGAAGAAAATCTGAAGATGGTATGGCGTATTAACCCTGCCCACAGAAAGCTTCAGTCTCGTCTTGACCAAATGAGAAAATTCAGGCGTCAGCATGAACAACTGAGAGCTGTTATTGTCAGAGTCTTAAGGCCACAGGTATGATTCTGAATCTAAAAATACAGTGAACCTCAATAGTAACGTTTTTATTTTCAAAGTGACACTCCTTAATCTTCAAGGATATTCAGGTGTTTTCCCTGTCTTATTGACATTTTATTGGATTTGAAATGCTTATGTAAAATTTGTAAAATATCCCTGCAATAGCACTTTTTTGTTGTTGTTGTTTTTCAATGATATTTAAATGCTGACTTTGTGCCAGTGACTATACTAATCAAGTTGAACATAGTCCATCTCCCACATGGGTCTCTCAGTATCAGTCCCCATTTTGCAGCTGAGGGAACTGAGGCAAACAACAGACAAGTGGTAAAGCTGGAATTAAAATTCATGTCCTTTTGAGTTCCAGGCCATGTTATATCCACTTGTGTTAATAATATTGGTAGCTCTCCTTGAACTACCTAGCAATAATATTTTTGAGTTTGTGTTTGTTATAGTGTTCTTATTGGCACACAATCTAACGAACTATTCAAATATACTAAAATTATGCCTATTATACTCCAGATCACATCTGGTTCAATTTGTCTAATAATTTTTAAAGCATTCCAGAAGTTTGTTAGACAAAATTTCAGTAGCTAAGTTAATTTTAAAGAACCAAGTGCTTTGAACTGTGTATGATATTTCTTAGTCCTCATGAAGCCCTAAGCAAAGTTGATTAATCAACTTTGGTATGTTGATGAAGTTTGCTGTACGTATTTGGAATATTTTTGGAACTGGAGTCTGTTTATAGAAAAATTGCAATATTTTTGTCTAACAAATTCAAAAGTTAGCTTTGGTAAATGGTTTTTCACATGTCTTTGGAAATAGGTCACTGCAGTTGCCCAGCAGAACCAGGGAGATGTGCCTGAACCCCAGGATATGAAAGTAGCCGAAGTCCTCTTTGATGCTGCTGATGCCAATGCCATTGAAGAAGTTAACCTTGCTTATGAAAATGTCAAGGAGGTTGATGGCCTAGACGTTTCCAAAGAGGGTACAGAAGCATGGGAGGCAGCAATGAAGAGATACGATGAAAGAATCGATAGGGTAGAAACAAGAATCACTGCTCGCCTCAGAGATCAACTTGGTACAGCGAAGAATGCTAATGAGATGTTCAGAATCTTCTCCAGATTCAATGCTCTCTTTGTCCGGCCTCACATTCGTGGTGCCATTCGTGAGTATCAAACACAGCTGATCCAGCGTGTAAAAGATGACATCGAGTCTCTCCATGACAAGTTTAAAGTTCAGTATCCGCAAAGTCAGGCTTGTAAAATGAGTCACGTTCGTGATCTGCCTCCTGTGTCTGGGTCCATCATCTGGGCCAAACAGATTGACCGTCAGCTGACTGCCTACATGAAACGTGTTGAAGATGTTCTTGGCAAAGGTTGGGAGAACCACGTTGAAGGTCAGAAGCTGAAGCAGGATGGAGACAGTTTCCGCATGAAGCTCAACACGCAAGAAATATTTGATGACTGGGCCAGGAAAGTACAGCAGCGCAACCTTGGGGTTTCTGGCCGGATTTTCACCATCGAAAGCACTCGTGTGAGAGGCCGAACTGGGAATGTCCTCAAATTAAAAGTGAATTTCCTCCCTGAAATAATAACGCTCTCAAAAGAAGTTCGCAACCTCAAATGGCTAGGCTTCCGTGTCCCCCTAGCAATTGTGAACAAGGCTCATCAGGCCAACCAGCTCTATCCGTTTGCCATCTCTCTGATTGAAAGTGTCCGCACATATGAACGGACTTGTGAAAAAGTGGAAGAGCGTAATACCATCTCACTCCTCGTAGCTGGTCTGAAAAAAGAAGTTCAAGCATTGATTGGAGAAGGAATTGCATTGGTGTGGGAGTCTTACAAACTTGACCCTTACGTCCAACGGTTAGCTGAGGCTGTCTTCAATTTCCAAGAAAAGGTTTGTTTCTCTAAGGATATTGGTAAGATTTCAGTCAATCAGTGGTATTAAGCACTTATTGTAGGCAGAGCACTGTACTAAGCGGTTGGGAGAGTACAATACAATAGAGTTGGCAGGCATGTACCTTAACCACAATGAGCATATAGGTTTGAGGGGGAGACAGGCATTAATACTGATTAATTTATAATGTATAATTTAAAGATACGCATGTAAGAATAGATGTCTCTACTTAAAGTTGTGTGAAGTATTAAGATTTACAAATACAGCATTTTGAAGACAGTAGTGTAATTTCTATCTATCCCAAGTATTCAGTTACTTTAATACATTCAACCACAACAATGCTCGACAGCCTGAGGTTTGCCTCTCACTGAAGACCAATATAATTGAGTTTACATTAGAGTCACACTACTTCAGGGTGCCAGAGGTGGGGTGGAGGGGGAGAATGATAAAGTAATTCTCTAAAATTCTTTGAAATTGGGTTTTTTGTGGTAGTTGAAAGTAGAAGAAACACCTGTGCTGAGGAGTAAAATTAAACATACTGGTCTCCAAAATTGTACTGCTTAGGTAATGAGAGATTTCTCCTCCCAATTCCCACACCAATGCAAAATAAAATATTTCAGCCACTGGTCACAAACCACGGGAAACAAGATTGAATGCAGAACATTAGAAATTTAATTTTAACTGGACAACGTCTGCTCCCAACAGGTTGATGATCTTCTGATTATTGAAGAAAAAATAGACCTTGAAGTTCGCTCTTTGGAAACATGCATGTATGATCACAAGACTTTCTCAGAAATCTTGAACAGAGTCCAAAAAGCTGTTGATGACTTAAATCTTCATTCATATTCCAACTTGCCCATTTGGGTGAACAAACTGGATATGGAGGTATGAGATGTATTTAAGTTTCCCTTTATATAGCAAATCTGTCTTTCCACCCAGTCTAAATAAAGTATTTTAGGATTTTTTGGTTGCTACAACTAACCTTTGATACTGCAAACATCTTGTTCATTACTCCATCAGCTAGCAGAAACTACCAGTTGTTACTAGTAGCCTACTGTCTTGGATTTTAGTGACAGAGTGTAAATCTTTTTTCAGTGCACTCTTGTCCTTTATGTAACTTGGACCTGAAGAGGATTGAAAACAAGTCCAGCTATATGCTGTATCTTTGCCAAGGAATAGTTATGATCATAATTATGGTAACAAAGGTTGAGCATTATATATATGAGATGAGAAAAAGGAGGGACAACTATGGGAATAAGAACAGATAATTTAATTTGGATTTGTGTCCACCTTTGTATACTTTTCCTAGTATTTAAGTACGATGATAGGCACACAGTTTGTGCTTTGTAAATATTATTACTACCAATTTCAATTTTAAAGGTACTACCCTTTAAAGGAGGAAAATACTGCCACCTCATGGAGAGAAACATTGTTATGAGTCCATTCTGTTTCTTTTTCCTTAGATTGAAAGAATATTAGGGGTTCGTCTGCAAGCTGGTCTGAGGGCTTGGACACAGGTACTTCTTGGTCAGGCAGATGATAAAGCAGAAGTTGACATGGATACAGATGCTCCACAAGTCAGTCACAAACCTGGTGGAGAGCCAAAGATCAAAGTAAGTACTTCTGGGGCCATCAGTCTTCTAACTGAAAAATTTTTCATAAACACTCTCGCCAGTTTGCCAAATATCCAATGCAGTCTTTGCTGAAAATAGGCCTTTGTGGAGACATAATGGGGTAATTGGGTTCCAGCTTGTTTTCTGTGCTTACTTCCTGCTCTTACCTGAATACTCTCATCTATTTCTGGTTTGGTGGTTAAGCGGCAGATAGGGGAGCATCATTAAATTCATGTTCTTAGTATAATACCTTGCATACCATACCACCTAGTAGATACTTTGGATTTTCAATTATTGGCGTGGTTGGGTTTATGGCATTAGGAGAATGCTGACTTCCTTGCATTCTGGCCTGGTTCTGAGGAACATTTCTTAAGATAGGCCTCCCAGATGTGAACAGAATATATATATATACTTATACATCTTCCTGAAGAAATTACCTAACTGGAAACTGTTTAATACCTCCAATTGCAGAATGTCATTCATGAACTAAGGATAACCAACCAGGTCATCTATTTGAATCCACCAATTGAAGAATGCAGATACAAACTTTATCAGGAAATGTTTTCATGGAAGATGGTGATATTGTCACTTCCTAGAATTCAGTCTCAGAGGTATCAGGTAAGCATTTCAAAATCACCATTTTTAAAGGAATTTATGGATTGCAGTTCTTTAAAGTTCAAAATTTGTGACTTTTTGTCTTGGAGTATTAAGATACCAAAGTATTGATTGTTCTTCTAGTTTGAACAAAGTGCTTTTTTCATAACCTAACAAGTGTTCACCATATTAATTTGGTAATCCTTAGAGTAGCTTAGAACTATCAGCAGTTACTTTTGGGGGTATTGGATTAGGTGAGCCCAGGTTGATGCAAGGGAGCTGTTGGTCTAGTCTGTTTTCTAACTCTGATTCCCACCCACTACCCTCTAACTCAGCTCACTTGTCTCCCTTTCAAAAAAAAAGCTGAAGACTAGGACCCCCTTTCCTTCCCTGTGTGCTTCAGTTTTTCCCGTGGGCTTTTTTTAAAGCTATTTCATCACTTTTGTTTCTTGGCTCCTGCACTGACTTACCTTACAGTCTCATGGACCTTCTCCTAGGTTTAGCAATAGATTTTTCTCCAGCCTACACTCTTCATTTGAGGGTGTGGAATCCTTTTCTATAGCAGTTCATTTCTCTGACACATGCCTGACAAAGCTGCTACATGTCCAAACAGTTGTGGGGAGGGGAGACCACCACTGTCCTCTGGGTTTCTTCCTACCCTCACTCCCAGTCTTCCTCCCCACCAATATTTGCCTTCAGCAGTTGTAGTATCACCTGAGTATACCAAGATCCAACAAAAAAAAATTTTGCTATCTATATTTGTAAAACACATAATACTTTTTCAGGCCAGATTGATTTTGCAAAAAACCTTGAGTCTTACAAAAAGTATGATGTAGGACTTTTTGATTTCCCCACTTCCCTTCCAAATTTTGCATTAAATATTTTGAAAATTTTTTTTTGAAAAAAGTAGGTAAGATTCAGCAAACTTTAAGGCGTTCAAATTAGATACTTATATTTTTGGAAAACTAACAGGAGGTAGGAGCACTTATAGTCTGCTTTTCTGACCTAAATCCCATTTTCCTGTTTTAAGTTGGATCTGCTAGTATTTGCTGTTACTAGTATTAATTTGAATCATTTTGGCTAGGTGGGGGTGCATTATGAATTGTCTGAAGAAGAAAAGTTTTACCGAAATGCTTTAACCCGGATGCCTGATGGCCCTTCAGCTCTTGAAGAGTCATATTCTGCGGTCATGGGGATTGTTTCTGAAGTAGAACAATATGTCAAGGTAAGAAACCTAACTTTGTCAAACACAAAACTGTCATTTAGAAGCATCAAAACTCCATAAAATGTACAGGTATATTTATGTGTTGTGATCCACAAACCATTTAAAGGTACTGCTTCACAGAGTTTGGGATACTTTAGCTGGTGTTTAGTTGTGATTTTCTTTGTTTTTGTAAAGTAGTGAATAAATTTCTCATCTGACAATTCCAGAGTCTGGATAAATGAAACATCTTCCAATTCTGGGTGCCTATGTTTTTGGAATGATTGTTTCCTCTTAAAACTTTTGGAAACTTGTGTACAAAAAATGTTGATGGTGTCTTATTATACTGTTCTTGATCTATAGGTGTGGCTTCAGTATCAGTGTTTATGGGATATGCAAGCTGAAAACATTTATAATCGCCTTGGAGAAGATCTAAATAAATGGCAAGCCCTTTTGGTGCAGATAAGGAAAGCCAGAGGAACTTTTGACAATGCAGAAACCAAGAAAGAGTTTGGACCAGTAGTCATAGACTATGGCAAGGTAAACTCCAACAGGTCATTGACACTTAATTGAATAGTTATTAAGGTTGAGTTGTTGAAAAACTTTAAACTCAAGTATATGAGAAGCCTTGACATAATACTTTGTTTCACTGTATTCCAGGTCCAATCTAAAGTCAACTTGAAATATGATTCTTGGCATAAAGAGGTTCTCAGCAAATTTGGACAGATGCTGGGGCAGAACATGACAGAATTCCATTCTCAAATATCCAAGGTGAGAAGATGCAAATCTTCTGATATGCTTTTTCGTTCCTCTTAAAACATTAAATACTTGCTCCTAAAATCTAATCTTTTTTTACAGTCTCGGCAAGAATTAGAACAGCATTCTGTTGATACAGCTAGCACATCCGATGCAGTGACATTTATCACATATGTACAGTCTTTGAAACGCAAGATCAAGCAGTTTGAGAAACAAGTTGAAGTAAGTACATTTTTAGCTGTATTTGAAATAAGTTTCTGTAACGGTGGGGCAACTTGGTATTTTTTCTCATTTTTGAATCAACGTGAAATAGTGTGGCTACTTTTACTTTAATGAACATTTAAAACTAGTTAATTTATATTTTGGCTAGATGAGTCACAATGTGAATCATGGCTATCCTTGTGCTGCTTGGCAGCTTTTATTTTCTTGACACTCAAGTGGTCAAACTTCCAACATACATCTTGTTTCAGGATGACCAGATGTCATCCTGCTGAAGGCAGAGGTCTTCAGGAAATCTCATCGTGAGATTGTGGGCTCGTAGGATGCTCTCAGTAATATTTCCCTACTGAACGTAGAGTACAGTATTAAGTTCTTGGTAGAGTACAGTTGACATTAAAGACATCGCTGCCCTCAAGGAGCTTGCTATCTAATGAATGATAAATTTTCTAAGTTCAGTCGAACAGCGGGTCACATTTTAGATCCCTGATAAATATTTTTAGTCTTTTAAGTTGTCCACTTAGCAAGAAATGTCATGTCTATTTTTTGTTTGTTTTTTTTCTTAAAGCTCTACCGCAATGGCCAGCGCCTGCTTGAAAAGCAGAGGTTCCAGTTTCCTCCGTCTTGGTTATATATTGATAATATTGAAGGTGAATGGGGAGCTTTCAATGATATCATGCGCCGTAAGGATTCTGCTATTCAACAGCAAGTAGCCAACCTGCAAATGAAGATTGTCCAAGAGGACCGAGCGGTGGAAAGCCGCACTACAGACCTCCTGACTGACTGGGAGAAAACCAAGCCTGTAACCGTAAGTCTACTGTTTTGTATGTCAGCAGGAATGTTTCTCCTTAAATAATCTGCTATGCTAATGCTTATGTCAGCTGACTGGCACAAGTAGAAAGCTGTAGTATTTGAACTAACCAGGGCTGAGACTGTGGTATATAATTGTTTGAGCTACCTGAGGGATGCTTGCCTGATATATCTGAGTGTCCAATTTGTTTATGGAATTTTTCAATTTTATTTCAGTGTTTGACACAGTGTTTGGTAAGCGCTTAACAAATGCCATAATTATTATTCAATTTGGGAACAAACGTTTGGATAATTAACTGTTTATTTTAAATTCATTCTAGCCTTTTGGTGAATAATATAACTCTTTTTAAGCCTCAGAAAGACAAAGGACATGTGCATATTTTAAGGAGTGGTTATAACAATTCATAATGGCCATAACATTTTGACCTCAATTACCAAAAGGCAGAAGATCAAATCTTATAAGGGTGCCCTAAACCTTCCTTTTTATTTTGCAAAACCTTTCTCTTTGTAGCCAAAAACACTACATATGAGCAATTTCAGTATTTCCTTTGAACCTCACCTATTGTGAAACCTGGAGAAAATAACAAGATAGAGGACCTGGATTAACGTAGACTGAATTTAAACTAATTCACCAGAAGGTGTAGGGGAAATACAGAATGAGAATGGGAAAGAAGTCATTGCCTTGATCTGACTTTCTAATTTGGAGATTCAGTTGTTTTTCTTAGTGACTTCACTTCAGAGTCAATCAGTAGTATTTATTGAATGCTTACTATGTGCTGAGCCCTCTACTAAGTGCTTGGAAAAGTACAGAACACTAGAGTTGGCAGACACATTTCCTGCCTTCGGAGAGCTTATAGTCTAGAGGGGGAGACTGACATTAATATAAGTAATTTATAATAAGTGATGTGGGATTGAGGTGAATATCAAACACCCAAAGGTCACAGAGCCAAATGCACAGATGATGCAGGAGGAGGAGGAGAAAGGAAAGAGAGGGTTCAATCAGGCAGGGCCTCTTGGAGGAGATGCATTAACAATGCTTTGAAGGTGGGGAGAGTGGTAGTATGGCGGATTTGGAGGGAGAGGGAGTTCCATGCTAGGAGGAAGATGTGGGAAAAGGATTGGCGATGAGATACACAAGATCAGGATACAGCGTAAACTGGAGCTAGAGAAGTGAAGTATGTGGTCGGGGTTGTATTATGAGATCAGTGAAGTAAGGTAAGATGGGGCAAGCTGAGTGCCTTAAAGCCGATGGTAAGGAGTTTGATGTGGAGGTGATTGGGTAGCCACTGGATGTTCTTCAATAGAAAAATGATCTGTGCAGCAGAGTAAAGAATGGACTGGAAAGGGGAGAGAGAGAGAAGGCAAGGGAGGTCCGCGAGAAGGCAGAGCCAGTAGTCAAGGCACATAGGATAAGTGCTTGGATCAGCATGGTAGCAGTTTGGGTGAAGAGGGAAAGGTGGATTATAGCAATGTTGTAAAGGTAGAAAGCACATAATTTGGTGACATGTATATGGGTGGAATGAGGGATGAGTTGAGAATAAGGCCAAAATTACGGGTTTGTGAGACAGGGAGAACGATGCTGCTGTCTGCAATGATGGGAAAGTCAAAGAGAGGACAGGATTTGGCTGAGAAAAGGAGTTCTGTTTTGGACGTCTGTTTTGAGATGTCAATGGGACATCCAGGTAGAGATGTCTGAAGGCAGGAGGAAATGTGACAAAGAGGAGAGAGGAATTAGGGGTTAAGGGATAAGTAAGTAAGCATGCTTTCCTTCTTTCATTTAATTGTATTTATTGAGTACTTACTGTGTGCAGAGCACTGTACTGAGTGCTTGGGAGAGTGCAGTACAACAATAAACACACATTCCTGTCCCACAACAAGCTTAAAGTCTAGAGAGGGTTGAGCAACTGTTCCTTTTCAACAGCTTCTTCCCCACTGTTTGAAAGTAGTGGGGAAGAAGCTATTGGGAAGTGAATAGTTGAAGATGGCAGTCGAATGGTGGAAGGGTAAGTGTTTTTAAAAAGTTGCAAAAGGGATGGGATCTGAAGCCCAGGTGGAGGGGATAGATTAGAGAGATCTCTTCTTGAGGGTCAAAAAGGGTGGAGGAAGAGGTGGGGATTGGAGAAGAGTAGGGGAGATTTTAAGGTCATCCCACCTGATGGTTTCAATTTGCTTGCATATATATTCTCTGGGCCCTTAAGTGTTTGCTTGCTAGGAACAAATATTCAATTATCTTCTCTCTCTGGGGCAGTAGATAGTTCATTACCTTTCCCTCTTTCCGCATTCTGTCCTGTCTTTTCCAGGTTCATGTGTCTCCTTCTCCTCTGTCACTACAATGTTTAATCATCTCAGGATTTGGATCTTTTTGGGTGTGCAGAAAAGTTAATAATTGTGGGATTTAAGTGCTTGCCATTTGTCAGATTGTATTAAGCACTAGGGCAGATAGAGTATATGCAAATCAGACAGAGTCCTTCAAAGTCCCTGCCCCACATGGGGCTCACAGTCTAAGAAGAAGGGAGAATCCTCATTTTAAAGATGAGAGCGGAAGCACCAAGAAGTAAAGTCCAGGCAAGTGGAGGAACTGGGCTTAGAATGCAGATCCTCTGACTCCCAGGCCTGTGCTCTTTCCAGTAGGCATGCTGCTGCTTGAAACAAACCTGGATTGGTGGAAGTCAGAAATGACAATTCTTGCTTAATCTTAGAGAGCCCTTCCAGAAAACTTAAAATGTAAACTTAAAAACTTAAAATCAGTTAAATGTAATTTTAAAGCCTCCATCCAAAGTGAGATAAGGATGGAAGCTTTAAGATTACATTTAATTGATTCCTGGATCAGAACAGTAGTTTGGTGGTGGTTTTTTTTTTTTGCTGAAATGTGAGGGCTGACCTCAGACTTCTAAAAAAATTATAGGGCATTTAAGCAATCTCATGTTTTGTCTTCTTTGTTCACTCTCATTTTAGGGCAACCTACGTCCGGAGGAGGCTCTTCAGGCACTTACCATTTATGAAGGGAAGTTTGGACGGCTAAAGGATGATCGCGAGAAATGTGCGAAGGCCAAGGAAGCACTAGAATTGACAGATACAGGACTGCTCAGTGGCAGTGAAGAACGTGTGCAGGTATGTATCGATCCATCAGTATTAGAGCCAACTAGAGCCTCCACAGGCCTGTATTAACACTTGGGAGCGTGCACTCAAAGTAAAAGATGTGATCGTTTTCCTCATGAATTTTACACAATATGAATTGGCATTGAACTTGTGTTATCTACCTCATAGGTATTTATTTCTGTTTAATTCTTCAAACTTGTAGGTGGCTTTGGAAGAATTGCAGGATCTCAAAGGTGTTTGGTCTGAGCTTTCTAAAGTTTGGGAGCAGATTGATCAAATGAAGGAACAGCCGTGGGTTTCAGTACAGCCTCGTAAGGTATATATAGGTTCTTCAGGGTTTTGGTCAGCAAATGATAGTGTTTTTCATAAGTGAAATTTACATGTAAATTATATTTGGCTTTTCTTATTAGAATAAATAGTGAAGCATTGTGATCTAGTGGATAGAACATGGGTTTGGGGGTCAGAAGGATCTTGACTCTTACACTTGTCTGCTGTGTGACCTTGAGATAGTCAGTTAACTTTTCTGTGCCTCAGTTACCTCATATGTAAAATGGGAATTAAAACTGTGAGCCCCATGTGGAACATGGACTGTGTCCAACCTGATAACCTTGTATCTATCCCATTGCTTACAACAATGCCTGGGTCATAGTAAGCGCTTTACAAATACCATGAAAAAAACAAAAAAAACCCCACCCTGAAGTCAAAAATTAAAACTTCTCTATGTTGTTGGGAAGGGTAGATTTGGGTGCTTCCTACCCCACAGCAAAAGTGAGTCAAAACTCTTGTCCAGTGTAGGGGGGTATGGTTTTGATCAGCTAAATATCATTTTATATTTTTCTGGATAGCTTCGACAAAATTTGGATGCACTTCTGAACCAGCTGAAAAACTTTCCTGCACGTTTGCGGCAATATGCTTCTTATGAATTTGTTCAGAGGCTTCTGAAAGGCTATATGAAGGTAAACTACTGGTGTATGTGTACCAAAAATGAACGTTTGAAACTATTATAGCTACTTACTCCCCTTTATACCTTTTGTAGATAAACATGTTGGTGATTGAGCTGAAGTCTGAAGCACTTAAAGATCGCCATTGGAAGCAGTTGATGAAAAGGCTTCATGTTAACTGGGTCGTATCTGAGCTAACGCTGGGACAAATCTGGGATGTTGATTTGCAGAAAAATGAAGCAATTGTCAAAGATGTGCTACTTGTAGCACAGGGAGAAATGGCTTTGGAAGAATTTTTGAAACAGGTAAGTAATAAAACTAGATGGTTTGGAATTTTATTTTATTTTTTGTAGATTTTGCCCTCTATAAAATATTGCCAGAGAGGTTTGAGTACACCTAACTGGATGAAATAGATCAGGAGAAATGTTTAGAAAATACAATTTCCATATTTCCAGAAGAAAATTTTTATAAATAATTCCTTTATTGAAACTTGAGCTCTTTAAAAATTGGTCACAAGTAAGCTTTGAGAGTCCCCCAGTTTAGCATTGTGATTCCTGTAGATATTCAAATATCAATCTAATCTTTTGTTTTAATTTAGATAAGGGAAGTGTGGAACACTTATGAATTAGATTTAGTCAACTATCAGAACAAATGTCGCCTGATTCGTGGATGGGATGATCTCTTCAACAAGGTCAAAGAGCACATCAACAGTGTTTCTGCTATGAAGTTATCACCATATTACAAGGTATCTGTAAAAGAATTTTGTGTTGACTTTGTCAATTCAAATGTTTAAGAATAATGTATACCCAGTCAGGCCCTTTAATCTGTAATGCCTTTATCGTAGGATAACCTAATGGCTGTCTGGACTATCAAATGTGTATGCTAACTGATCATTTTCTGAAGGTTAATAGGTAATTAAAACTTTCTTAACCCCACTCCCCACCACTGCTAGGTATTTGAAGAAGATGCATTGAGCTGGGAAGACAAATTGAATCGTATCATGGCTCTCTTTGATGTATGGATTGATGTCCAGAGACGGTGGGTCTACCTAGAGGGGATCTTTACTGGAAGTGCTGATATCAAGCATCTTCTGCCAGTGGAAACTCAAAGATTCCAAAGGTGTGCTTCTGATAATGAGATTCTTCATTTCTGATAGATATTGTATTTCTCTGTAATTTAAAGCTAAACTCTTTATTATTTGGCTTGCAGCATCAGTACAGAGTTTTTGGCTCTGATGAAAAAAGTATCCAAATCTCCTCTTGTGATGGATGTTCTTAACATCCAGGGTGTACAAAGGTCTCTGGAGAGATTGGCAGACTTGCTTGGAAAGATCCAAAAGGCACTAGGAGAATACCTGGAAAGAGAGAGATCATCCTTCCCCAGGTAGGATATTTGAATTTTTTTTTTTTTTGGACAAAGTATTACTTAAATCCCCTCTTCTGATTATAATCTCACACCATCCCCTGAGGCATTTCATTGCCAATAAGTGCATCAGATCTCTTTCAGATGATCATTTAATTGAATAATGTTGTTCCTTAAATCCTATATGCCATCAATACGTCGTTCCTTAAATCCTTAAATATATATCCATAATGTTGTTCCTTAAATCCTGTGTAAGTAGGGGCTCAGAACATGATTAATGATCTTCCTTTAAAAGCCATCTAAGCTTGTCTAGCTATCACCTTAAAAGGGGGTAAAAGGGGGGTCACTGATCTCAGAGGTACATATGGGAAGACATAGTTTGGGGAGGAGCAGAATATGAAAGAAGCTTATCACTGGTCTGGTATTGGAAGTGATTTTTCTTCATTTTGTATAATTAATGCTAATCTGGGAATGTTTGTGCCATCAGAATTGGGTTATAGATACCATAAATTCTAAATAAACTATAACTGTGTGGCAGCTTTATAGTTCTATAGGATTCAGTGGAAGTGGGAGGGGAGAGAATGAACTTCATTTGCACATTAAGCAGACACTTTTTTTGAAATTTTTAGTAGGTTAGTGTCAGTGTAGTATGTTTATTAAGATCGTGTAGGCACCTCAGCAGGAATTGACAAGCCCCCCCTACCACTGCTTTGGGTTATATGTAACTTCTAGTGTGTGCTGAGGTCTGGCTCTCTCCTGAAAAGGCAGGTTTTCAATGAAGAGCAGGGGGCCCAAAAACAATAGTCCTAGAAGAGAAAACCCTGTGGACAGTGGCAGATAAGATCTTAAAAATCACCTCCTCCAAGAGGCCTTCCCAGACTGAGCTCCTCTTCCCCCTCTACTCCCTCTGCCATCCCCCCTTTACCTCTCCGCAGCTAAAGCCTCATTTTCCCCTTTTCCCTCTGCTCCTCCACCTCTCCCTTCCCATCCCCTATTTATTTTGTTAATGAATTGTACATCGCCTTGATTCTATTTAGTTGCCATTGTTTTTACGAGATGTTCTTCCCCTTGACGCTGTTTAGTGCCATTGTTCTTGTCTGTCCGTCTCCCCCGATTAGACTGTAAGCCCGTCAAACGGCAGGGACTGTCTCTATCTGTTGCCGACTTGTTCATCCCAAGCGCTTAGTACAGTGCTCTGCACATAGTAAGCGCTCAATAAATACTATTGAATGAATGAATGAATGAAATTCAGAAAGTGCAAGAAAAGCAAAAGCCACCTGTAGTTTCCACTCTGGAGAGCCCTTAGTCCTTTTGCCTCTCTCCTTCCCATTCCCCACAATTGTATATCTTCCTCGGATCCATTTTAGATTGCTTTTGCCCACATTTAAGTGGGAAAACTAAAGATGAATTCTTTGCCATTAATGTCAGGTTCTACTTCGTTGGTGATGAAGATTTGCTTGAGATCATCGGAAACAGCAAGAACGTAGCTAAACTGCAGAAGCATTTCAAGAAGATGTTCGCTGGAGTTTCTAGCATCATCCTAAATGAGGATAACTCTGTTGTTTTGGGCATCTCATCACGCGAAGGAGAAGAGGTAGTTGGGATTGCCTTTTACATTTCACAAATATGGACAGTACCACTGCTGCAGATCTTAAGTCACATTTTCATTTTTTCAGGTGATGTTTAAGAGTCCAGTGTCAATCACAGAGCATCCTAAAATCAATGAGTGGCTCACGCTAGTGGAGAAGGAAATGCGGGTCACCCTAGCCAAACTACTTGCCGAGTCGGTTACAGAAGTGGAGATCTTTGGGAAAGCAACTTCAATAGATCCAACTACCTATATCACTTGGATCGACAAATACCAGGTATCTTTAAAACTAGAAGCACTTCAGATTGGAGGGGTGATGTGCCTAATGATCGATTTGTTTTAATCATTGTAAATATGTTTTTCTTTCAGGCACAGCTTGTTGTTTTGTCAGCCCAGATAGCATGGTCTGAAAATGTAGAGGCTGCTCTGAGTGCTGTTGGAGGTGGAGGTGACTCTGCTTCTCTGCAGTCTGTGCTGACTAATGTTGAAGTTACTCTGAATGTGTTGGCAGACTCTGTGCTGATGGAACAGCCCCCACTCCGCCGGAGGAAGTTGGAACACCTGGTGAGTGTGTGCCTTGTAACACATGCCCCACCCAAGCCCCTGACAAATACATGAAAGTGTACTAGAATAAATTCAGTGAGGAAACCTAGAAAATGCTTAAGATGATTGAATAGTTTGGAAATGGGTTGGAAAAGCCTGCCGTAGCTAACCATAGTACAAGAGGAAGATTGAATCGTGTGGGCTAGTTACTTGAAGGGACTTTGGGAAGAAAATGAAAGCAGCGTAGCCTTGTGGAAAGAACACGGACCTGGGAGACAGAAGACCTGGGTTCTAATTCTGGCTCTGCCACTTGTCTGCTGTGTGACCTTGGGCAAGTTACTTCCCTGTGCCTCAGTTACCTCATTTGTAAAATGGGGATTAAGACTGTGAACCTCATGTGGGAGATGGACTGTGTCCAATCTTATATCTACCCCAGCACTTACACAGTGCCTAGCTTATAATAAGCACTCAAATACCTTTTCTTAATTAAAAAAAAAATTGGTAACTCCATTTCCCTACCTCCCACCCAAGCAAATGGCTGCATGTGTGGTCCTCAAAGATGCATATGAGCTACAGAGGATGCCACATTCCTCCGTGAGCCAGGGTGAGAGTTTAGAAGATGGCGCCTCTGGGCACTCATTTACTCACGGTCTTAAGTGCCTCAGTTGTGTTCAATGGCGTCATTTCACAGGAAGCCTAACGCTGAGTTAACTTTTGTCTTTTTTTTTTTTTTAATAGATTACAGAGTTAGTGCACCAAAGAGATGTTACAAGATCATTGATCAAAAGCAAGATTGACAACTCTAAATCCTTCGAGTGGCTCAGCCAGATGCGATTCTACTTTGATCCCAAGCAAACTGATGTTCTGCAGCAGCTGTCTATTCAAATGGCAAATGCCAAATTTAATTATGGCTTTGAGTACCTTGGAGTTCAGGATAAACTAGTACAGACACCTCTTACTGACCGTTGCTACCTGACAATGACGCAAGCCTTAGAGGCGAGACTTGGGGGTTCTCCATTTGGTAAGTTGACGTGTACATAGTGGGGAAAAGAGGGTAGCTTGTAAGATATTCTTACTTGGTGAATTGAAACAAACTGGAAAAATGGCAACTAGACTTTCACATCATCAGATTGCATTCCTCAGAGACATTACCTAGAGTAGATGATTTTTAAGCCCTAAATTCACGTTATTGAAACTTCCCAATAATACTGTATTAACTTTAAAACTAAATTAATATCAAGTCCTTTAATGTGAACAAAAATGTGCCAGTTTGATACTGGGTGTTGGAAATCTGAAAGTATTTCTTTTTAAAAACATAGGGCCAGCTGGAACTGGTAAAACAGAATCAGTCAAGGCTCTTGGGCACCAGCTTGGACGATTTGTTTTGGTTTTCAACTGCGATGAAACATTCGACTTTCAGGTACAGTAAGGTTTTCGTTTGAAGTTCGGTCATTCAGAATGTCAGTTTTAGCATGTCAAATTATGGAAATATTTTGTTGACTCCAAAGAGATTTCTATAGTTAACATAATAGAGAAAACCTTTTGAGACCTGCAAATAGAAGAGCTAGCAGTTTTTTATTGGGCAGAGAACAGAGTAGGGAGTTTACCACTACTACTTCTGTTCTCCTCAAGAAACACTGACACTGTTTACAAACTGACTTTTTTTTCCTTTTTTTAGGCAATGGGACGTATCTTTGTGGGACTTTGTCAAGTAGGTGCATGGGGCTGCTTTGATGAGTTCAACAGACTGGAGGAGCGTATGTTGTCTGCAGTGTCTCAGCAAGTTCAGTGCATCCAAGAAGCCCTGCGAGAACATTCCAATCCAAACTACGAGAGGAGTAAAACACCTTTTTCTTTTCTAAAGCCATATTAATGTAGCTTTATTAGTCTCTTTCCTCCCATCATGAATTAAATCAGAGTAAAAGGTGTGGGAAAAAATCAGTAGGCCAGTAAACTGCAATTGAGGAAGTTTTAAGCTGCCAGAAAATTTAACAGAGCATGAAGGATTGGGGGCAGAGGTATCTACTGAAAATTTGGGGGAGGAGTGTTTAATTTCAAGTATAAACTACTAGAACAAGGTTGTGCCGTTATTTTGAGCATTTGGAGTGCTGCACGTAATGTCTTCCTGATCATCAGTAGAAGAGTGGGGATTAAATTGCCAAAGTGTAATAACTTCCTCAAGTTAGTATAGGGCTCTGCACAGTGTAAGCACTCTAAATACCATTGATTGGTTGATCATATCTAGTGCCAAGCTAGCTGTGGGGTGTATTTAGTAACTCCTGCTATGCAGCAGTCTCTAAGACCAATGGTGCATAAGAGTTACTGACCATACAGCTGGCTTAGTAGCAGGAAGAAGCCATTGTAGGTGGCATTGACTGCATTTTAGTTCTGGCCTACATATCTGCCTATTTGGTTACCAGCTTAACACTCTACTGTGTAGTCTATCAAGGTAAGACCTAGTGCCATGGTCTTTTTGGTAATGAATGAATTTAAATATCGCCATCTAAAGTTACCCTGAATACTTCTTTTCTCCCATACCACTAGTGGGGATTTGCCCTATATTTTTTAGAACTCTTTAAAATAGTATTTTTCCATTTCGGAAGTTAGAAAATAGCATTTTTTCTCTCAACTTCAAGTCTTTTTTTTACCAAAATATGAAAATATAAGCCAATAGTGCCTCAAACTGGAGTAGCAGTAATTGCAGGCTTTTGTACTTGTTACTGGCGGGTAATCAAAGCTGAAGTTCTTATTCTTTTGAACTTAGATTTTAACTGTGGCACCAATTCTAGTCTGATGCAGACAAATATTAAGTACTAGAGTATCAAAAACAACATAGGCACAGCAAAATGAGATGTTTTGCCCAAATGCAGATGGTGGGAATTAAGTTCTGCTTATTTTATAATTTAAATGTGCAGTTGAATTCTTATGTGGAAAGAAGATGAGGAGAGTAGGTACTGTTAATGTCATTACCAAGCCAAAAGAGTAGGAATGAAAGTTTAAGGAAGTGAGGCTAATTGACTAGCAAAATCAATAGGAGGCATGATTGGCAATCATTAGCTGAATTGAAAAGCCATAGGGTTTAGGGTTTCTCCCCTGCGATAGCACTGGTCGGAATCCAACTGTGTCTTTGCCCTAGATTTTCCTATTCCAGTTTTGAGGAGGGTGGTAGTTAGCATCCCTGCTTCTTAATAATTTATATGAAGTGTCTGAATACTATTTTCTAGAAGCTCAGTTTTTGCTATTTTTCAGCTTCTGCACCTATCACTTGTGAGCTGCTCAACAAACAGGTCAAAGTGAGCCCGGATATGGCCATCTTCATTACCATGAATCCTGGCTATGCAGGAAGATCGAATCTTCCAGACAACTTGAAGAAGCTGTTTCGAAGTTTGGCAATGACGAAGCCAGATCGCCAGTTGATTGCCCAAGTCATGTTGTATTCTCAGGGCTTTCGCACGGCTGAAGTACTTGCCAACAAGATTGTGCCATTTTTTAAGTGAGTAATTGTCATGTAATAAGTACTGTGAACTTATTTTACTTATTTACTGTGAAAACTATGTTTTCAAAAATTCCACCTTTTGATTTCATATGAAGTGTCAGATATTTTATCCAGCAAGAACCAGATATATAATGCTATTTTGCATTTAGATTTTAGGTAACTGAAAAAATAATTTTCTGCCATTTTGCAGGCTGTGTGATGAACAATTATCTTCTCAAAGCCATTATGACTTTGGCCTGAGAGCTCTGAAGAGTGTCTTGGTGAGTGCAGGAAATGTGAAGAGGGAGAGAATTCAGAAGATAAAGCGAGAGAAAGAAGAACGGGGTGAAGTGGTTGATGAAGGAGAAATTGCTGAAAATCTACCAGAGCAAGAGGTTCGTACAGAATGGGTTATCTCTTATAGTATTCAAAGGTATTGTCAGATATCAATACACCATTTGGTTAGTTCTTAGTCCCAATTTGTTTTTTTGTATATGTATGTGTATGATGATCACAGAACCTTGTCTTTTCTTCTTTGTTTAAGCCTCTTGTTTTGATACTGACTAGGTGAAATATGCAGGAATAAATTGACTGTTCTCTGATCTGTACCATCAAAGTAAATTGGAATGGTGAACTAAAAAATGAGTGATCAAGGTACAGTGATAGCTACCCTTTTTTTCCGCTCCCCCGAACAGATCCTAATCCAGAGTGTTTGTGAGACCATGGTACCGAAACTCGTCGCAGAAGACATTCCACTGTTGTTCAGTCTTTTGTCTGATGTATTCCCTGGAGTTCAGTATCATCGTGGTGAAATGACTGCTCTGCGAGAGGAACTTAAGAAAGTGTGCCAGGAAATGTACCTAACCTATGGTGATGGAGAAGAAGTTGGTGGGATGTGGGTTGAGAAGGTAATTGGAAAATCTTCACTATTAGTGCCTCACTAGATCACTCGACTAACATACATGAAATCAGTCCATCAGTGGTACTTATTGAGTGCTTACTGTGTGCAGAGCACTGTACTCAGCGCTTGGGGGAGTTCAGTACAACAGTTGGTAGACATATCCCCTGCCTACGAAGTGTTTACAGTCTCAAGAGATGTGGCACTGTGTACTAGGTTTTTTTTGTTTTTGGGGGGAGGCTATTTCCCATCCCATTCTTCAGGCTTAGTCCTAGGAAAGCTTTGTTTCTTGCCCAAATTGGACTTCACTGTTTCAAAATAGAAAATACTCAGCACATTGAAATTGGGTGCAACTTCTTAGGCTAAGATTTTTGTACTAAAAAGTATATTGGGTTCGTTTGATGTAGGTTCTTCAGCTCTATCAGATCACCCAAATCAATCATGGCTTGATGATGGTGGGGCCTTCAGGAAGTGGAAAGAGTATGGCTTGGCGAGTTCTTCTAAAAGCTCTGGAGAGATTGGAAGGCGTGGAAGGGGTTGCTCACATTATTGATCCAAAGGCAATCAGCAAAGATCACCTGTATGGTACCCTGGATCCAAATACTAGAGAATGGACAGATGGCTTGTTCACACATGTCCTGAGAAAGTAAGTATTGTTGTCATAACTTATCGATTACATATCTAGTGGAATTCTAGAGTATGGTTCTCCAATAGCCGGACCAAGCCAACCAGGAGGGCCACATGAGAGGTAGATAGCTTGGCTTATTGAAAAGTCCACCTCTGACTTTTGACCTTGGGGAAGCAATCTTCATGCCTGAGTTTCCTCATCTAAAAATGGGGATGACATCTGCCTTCCTTGCTTATCGGAGATGGAGCCCTCTGTGGGACAGAGACTGTCTACCCACCTCAATGCTTAACACAGTGTTTGACAGAAAGAAAGTGCACAATAAGCCTTAGTTAGTTAATTATAGTATGTGCCACAGAAAGGATTCAGGAAATGACTAAAGCAAGGTTTAAAAAGAAAACAAACTAACATCACCTTTATACCTTTGTAATAACTTAGGATCATAGACAATGTTAGAGGTGAATTGCAGAAGCGGCAGTGGATCATCTTTGATGGAGATGTAGATCCTGAATGGGTTGAAAACTTAAACTCTGTCCTGGATGACAATAAACTTCTGACTCTGCCAAATGGAGAACGTCTCAGCCTTCCACCAAATGTAAATAGTTTCCTTTCACTTTTATCTCCAATATTATTTCCTATAGGTAGCTGAAACTTGTCAACAAAAAGTACTTAATATCAATTTGTAGATAACTGCCTTTTATCCCTGTCAATCCGTTCATTAAGGAATGAGTTGATATCGTAAACATTCTGATCATTTATTGCCTTCCTGTGGATCATTAGTGTTTTTTGAAGATAATAGTAATTGATGCTTAATATGATCTTTAGTTGGAGATGTCACTACTGATGAAGACTGGTAACAGATTCAAACAAAACAGATAAATTAAACATCTGCAAAAGTTTCAGATGCTAAACTAGTTTCAGAAACAGATCCCTTACTTGCCGCATGCATCTAAATTGAATGCCATATCAGTCAACCAGTAATGTGGGAGCTCCACCAGGTAGAGAGTGCCAGCTCCTAGAAAAGGTCTAGAACTAGTTTTTGTGGTTCCCAGAAAAACTAATAAGCATTTGTGCGGGTCTCGAAGATGCAAGGAGAGGTGCCTCTCAGTTCTTCAGAGCTGCCTCTCAATTCTGCCTAGTCAGAGCCAGGATTTGATTTTTCACATCATTACCTCAGACAATTGAGAGGAATATCACAAGTGCCTCTCTCAAAAATAAAGTATCTCCATGAAGTTTTGGAAGCTTCAGAAACTTTCTCTGGGCTCCTTTCACGTGTTCTAAGCTGGTTACCGGATTCTGGAGAGCATCCATGTACAGCCCAACAAGAGCAGCTCTGATAAAGAAAGGTTTCAGATGTTATCATCCTTACTCCCTGCAAACTTGTGTGAAATGGGCCCAGAGTATTTGGAGGAAGGTGAAAAGTGAAATTATTTTCAAGCCTGCCTTAAAGCCCCTAGCTTTTTGTTTTGTTTTTAGTAGACGTTTCCTCTTCAGATAAAGTGCTATAACTGCGGTTTAAAGACTTTCAAAAAAACCAAACCTACAGTTCGTTACACCTGTTGAATTTATATCTTTTTTCTATTTACAGGTGCGAATTATGTTTGAAGTGCAAGATTTGAAATATGCAACTCTGGCTACAGTTTCAAGATGTGGGATGGTCTGGTTTAGCGAAGATGTTCTGAGTACTGACATGATATTCAATAATTTCCTGGCCAGACTGCGAAGTATTCCCTTGGATGAGGGTGAAGATGAAGCACAGCGAAGACGGAAAGGCAAAGAAGATGAAGGGGAAGAAGCTGCTTCCCCAATGTTACAGGTATGACTTTTAGCATCTTATGAAAGCTAGGTAGTCAGAGACTTGGGGTTGAAAAATGCACAGGACTATTTCTAAAGCAGTAGTGGCAGAAGGTAATTACATATTGTAAAATTCAGGCATCATCTAAAATTTTTTCTGCTAGAGATCTTTCAGGCAGTTGATGTCCATGGTGAAAGAATAATTATCTCTCCATTCTCTCACAGATCCAGAGGGATGCAGCGACAATTATGCAGCCATACTTCACTTCCAATGGACTGGTCACTAAAGCTCTCGAGCACGCCTTCAAGTTGGAGCACATCATGGATCTCACTCGTTTGCGCTGTCTTGGATCGCTCTTCTCCATGCTGCATCAGGCTTGCCGCAACGTAGCCCAGTACAATTCTAATCATCCAGACTTTCCTATGCAGATCGATCAACTAGAACGTTACATCCAGGTAAAAAAAAGTCTCAAGCCATTCTGAAACTCATAAGCAAAGTGGCTTCTAGATATAGCTGTAAAAGATAAACTGTCACTGAGTGACTTTTTTTCCTTTGAGAAACGTTATGTGTGTGAATTTTTCATTCCTCTTCCATCAGCGGTACCTAGTTTATGCAATACTGTGGTCATTGTCGGGAGATAGCCGCCTGAAAATGAGAGCTGAGCTGGGTGAATACATCAGGAGAATTACTACTGTGCCACTACCAACTGCACCCAATATACCCATAATTGATTATGAGGTTTGTAAAATCTTCTCCATTTTAAAATACTTTGTTCAAGGCTGAGGTAGCTTTCTGATGTTATATGGAAAATTAGTCAAAATCAGCCTAAAACTGGAAGTTAAACATTAACTCAGTTCCTCTGTTGAAGTGGCGTAGTAGCTACACTTTTACTATAGAATAAACTTAGGAAAGCAGTATAGCCTAGTGGAGAGAGCGTGGACCTGGATTCTAATTTTGGCTCCACCACTTTTTCAATCCATCAGTCAGATTTATTGAATGCTTACTATGTGCAGAGCACTGTACTAAATGCTTGGACGAGTACAGTATTACAGAGTTGGTAGTCACATTCCCTATCCACAATGAGCTTACAGTCTAGAGCCACTTATCTGCTATGTGACCTTGGGCAAGTCACTTAACTTCTCTGTGCCTATGATTGAATGAATGGACGAACAAATACCAGGCTCTTAAATGCTAAATCAGGTAGCTCTGTTTCTTTACTTGTGTAAACTGCATTTTAGTCAGATTTTGTCATTAAAAGAACCATAGAGAAATGGAAGTGTCATTAGTTATTCTGGTTGAGAACTAACTTCAGATTCTGTTTTATAGGTTTCTATTAGTGGAGAATGGGCACCATGGCAGTCCAAGGTTCCTCAGATTGAAGTAGAGACCCACAAAGTTGCTGCTCCCGATGTTGTTGTGCCAACATTAGATACAGTCCGGCATGAAGCCCTCTTGTATACCTGGTTAGCAGAACACAAGCCTTTGGTCCTGTGTGGCCCACCAGGTTCTGGAAAGACTATGACTCTCTTTAGTGCTCTCAGAGCCCTACCTGATATGGAGGTAAAGCTTATAGGCCACTACCAAGTTAAATATTGGAAGCGCAGTGGTATTCAGACATTTACTTCCTCTTTGGCTTTCCCTCCTCTAGGTTGTTGGGCTTAATTTTTCAAGTGCTACAACTCCAGAGCTACTCCTAAAAACATTCGATCACTATTGTGAGTACAGGCGAACTCCAAATGGAGTAGTGTTGGCTCCTGTTCAGCTTGGAAAGTGGCTTGTGCTGTTCTGTGATGAAATTAACTTGCCAGATATGGATAAGTACGGCACACAGAGAGTCATATCCTTTATCAGACAGGTTTGTTGGTTTCTCAAAATTAGAGGCACAAAAAATTGAGACTCACAATTTTATTCCCTCCTAATATTCTGCTTTCCTCTTTCAGATGGTAGAACATGGGGGCTTCTACCGCACGTCAGATCAGACGTGGGTGAAACTAGAGAGAATTCAGTTTGTTGGAGCTTGCAATCCTCCTACTGATCCTGGTCGAAAACCCCTTTCTCACAGGTAATGCGTTTATAAACTAGGCTCCTTTTTCTGTGAAGTGCTTCATGTTCCTCATTAAACTTCCTTTAATCAGTAGATAATAAATGCCTGTGTGTGCAGAGAGAACTGTACTAAATGCTTGGGAAAGTACAGTAGACCTAGGGGACAAGGTCCCTGTCCTCAAGGAGTTTGCAGTCTAATGAGGCTGATGAGAAGATGTGCTAAAATGATACATAAAACGTGTCCTGAAGTGCAGTGAGAGAGAGAGTGCAAAAGTACATCTTTCCAATTAGCACATTAGCAACCTGGGAAGAAGAAAATATGGTAAAAGTCTTTTTTGGAGGAGTTAGAATTTCAGACACATTCCCTGCCGACAACAAGCTTACAAACTAGAGAGGGAGACAGACATTAAATGACAGATATGTACATAAGTGCTGAGGGGCTGGGGCGGGGGGGGTATGAATAAAGGGAGCAAGTCAGGGTGACGCAAAGGGGAGTATGAAAAGGGGGTTAGTCTTGGAAGTCTTCTTGGAGGAGGTATGCCTTCAATAAGGCTTTGAAAGTTGGAGAGTAATTGTCAGATGTGAGGAGGGAGGGCGTTCCAGGCCAGAGTGGGGAGAGGTTTTAAATTGATCTCCTTTCTGATTCTTAGAGGAAAACCTTTCATCACTTTTTTCCCCCCACCCACCCACAGATTTTTGCGTCACGTACCAGTAGTATATGTGGATTATCCCGGTCCTGCCTCCCTGACTCAGATATATGGCACATTCAATCGTGCAATGTTGAGGCTAATTCCATCACTTCGCACATATGCAGAACCTCTTACTGCTGCTATGGTAGAGTTCTACACAATGTCTCAGGTACATTTAGTTTTAAATTTGTCACTTTGATACCTATTTCCTAACCAGCTAGTAGGCAACTTTGAGAAGTATATTGTCTTAATCCAGTGTATTTTGGGGAAGAGGATAGTTTGGGGTTTTTGGCTTTTTGTTCTTTTGAGATTTGGTAGTAGCAACTAGTTTCATTTGTGCTATTAAGACCTGTGCCACATACTCAAGGAAAATTACCTATTTTTTTAATCTTACTGAGCTATTTTTATCCAGTTACAACGGTTTAATGCTTATTCCTTTTCAGGAGAGATTCACCCAAGACACCCAGCCTCATTATATCTATTCTCCACGAGAAATGACCAGATGGGTGCGGGGTATCTTTGAAGCATTAAGACCTTTAGAGACATTACCAGTTGAAGGGCTTATAAGGATCTGGGCTCATGAAGCCCTCCGCCTCTTCCAGGACAGGTAAATAAATAAGAGTCTGTTGCTGGGATTAAGACCCACTGAAGTAATATGTGAAGATCTAGTTGATTGAATTTAGTAGAATATTATTTAGTCAAAAAGTGAATATTCCAGCAAGGGACATCAACTTTTTCCTGACCCAATTTCCAGAACACTCTCCTGAGCAGTTTGCTCTGTGATTTTCTAGTGTGCTCCAAGTTCACCTTGTGCTTCTCCTCCTCCTCTGCTTCCCACCCTGCAACTCAGAGTCTCTCAAGGGTCAGTTATGGTTCCTCTTCTAGTCTCCATCTAAAGCCACGCCCTTGGAGAATTCATTCGCTCTCATACAACTACCATTCCTATGTGGAAGATTCCCAGATCTACCTCTCCAGCCCCAACCCCTCTCCTCTGTAGTTTTGCATTTTCCTCCTGCCTTCAGTGACATGGTTGAAGCTGGAGAGGTGGATGTCCTGCCATCACCTCAAATGAAACATGTCCAAAATAGAACTCCTCGTTGCCTCCCAAACCCTGTCCTCCCCGAGATTTCCCCATCACCAAAGGCAGCATCACCATCCTCCCTCTCCAAAGCCTGTAACCACGGCATTATTTTCAACTCATCTCTGTCAATTGACCTTCATATTCAGTCTGTCATTAGGAAAGGGGTGGTTTATAATAAAATTCTAAATAATGTCATCAAAGAGTTGAGGTCAAGAAAAGATAACCATTGCTTACAACTGCATTGATATAGCCCAGTAATTTAGGGGCGATGGGGGATGTTTTTAGGCGCTCAAGTATGCTGCCTTTTTTTTTTTAAAGACTTGTGGAAGATGAGGAGAGGCGTTGGACTGATGAAAATATTGATATGGTAGCCCTAAAGCATTTCCCCAACATTGACAAGGAGAAAGCTATGAACAGACCCATCTTGTACAGTAATTGGCTGTCAAAGGTAAATTGCATGTAACTCTTGAATTAATATGTCCATGGTTAAGATTTGACTTCCTTTATATTAAGAATTTTTTGTCCTAAGATTTTTTTTTTTTTTTTTTTGATCAGCATGACTTAATGGAAAGAGCACAGGCCTAGGAGTAAAAGCACATGAGTTCTAGTCCCGGCTCCACCATTCCCCTGCTGTGTAACTTTGGGCAAGCTATTCATTTCTCCCTTGGAATTTGTCATCTTTAAAATAGTGATTACAAACCTCTTCTCCCTCAACTTAGATTCTGAGCCCTGAGTCGGACAAGGGATTGGGTCCACTTGATTATATTATATCTGCTCCAGTGCTTAGCACGGTGTTTGATACATAGCAAATGCTTAGCAAATAACTCAATGATTAAGATTTATAAAGCAAATTTTAATTAAATTTCTCCACCAGAAGGAAGGGAAATGACTACAGGCATAAACACAGGGGGCTAGTCTATAAAGCAGATACCATAAGCAATTTTGTTATAGTGGTTGAGTCCTCTTCTTTGTTTACACACTGAATGAAGATGACATTTCCACCAGCAAAGGTTCTGCTAACACTGCTTCTAGAATCACCCTGGGGATTAGTTTCTAATTCAAATAACAGGTTGGGCAGTAGTTCATTTGGTCAGATAATGAGATTACCATTGGCAGGCCTGTTCCTGATTAAATTGAAGTGCATCTGTTCTTTCAGGATAAGCCATTAACCTTTGCCTTTTGAAAAAGTTACTTTTGTTTGATTAATACTTGGTGATTTCTCCTTATTTCAACTGTTATGTATAGGGCTTCAACTCTAGGGAGAGAGATCTGTTATATAATTTTTTAAATATATTTTAAGGCATAACACTTGAACATGGAAAGAGCTTTATATATGCATATACATATGTATATGTATATACATATATATTAAGAGAAGCATTATGGCTTATTAGAGCATGGGCCTGGAAGTCAGAGGACCTGAGTTCTAATCCTGCCTACTTCAGTCGCCTGCTGTGTGATTTTGAGCAAGTTACTTAACTTCTCTCTCTCAGTTCCCTCATTTGTAAAATGGGGATTCAATACCTGTCCTCCCTCGTATTTAGTCTGAGATCCCCATATGGGATCTGATTATTTTGTATCTACCTCAGGACTTAATGCAGAGCTTGACACAAAGTAAGCACTTAACAATTTCCATTATTATTGCATTCCTAGCCAGATCTACTGAAGTCTTGATTTATAGTTGTCGGGATTTTCTTTCATATAAAACTTGTTTAATCAAAGGTACAAAAATTTTGTTCGTAAATCAATTTTCTGTAGGATTACATTCCAGTGGATCAGGAGGAGCTAAGAGACTATGTAAAAGCCCGGCTGAAAGTCTTCTATGAAGAAGAACTCGATGTCCCTCTTGTGCTGTTCAATGAAGTATTAGATCATGTCCTCAGGATTGACAGGTGAGCTTCATTTTTAGGTGAGAGGAGTTTAATGCACCTTGACCTCTACTTAATTTGTGCCTAAATTCAAACTGCCTAAGCAGGTTTAAATTTCATCTTTTTTTAAAGTTTGAGGATCAGGGTAAATCCTCTCCAATCAATCAGTTGGATTTATCAAGGGCTTACTGCATGCAGAGC
This sequence comes from Ornithorhynchus anatinus, assembly GCF_004115215.2. Taxonomy (NCBI): domain Eukaryota; kingdom Metazoa; phylum Chordata; class Mammalia; order Monotremata; family Ornithorhynchidae; genus Ornithorhynchus; species Ornithorhynchus anatinus. The sequence goes on from NC_041728.1 coordinate 61,755,372, forward strand.
ATTGTACTAATTGCTTGGGAGAGTACCATACAACAGAATTGGTAGATACGTTCCCTGCTCACAAGAAGCTTACAGTCTAGAGGAACCACTCACCTCTCCAAAATCCTAAACCAAAATATTACTGTGGGCTTCAAAGCAATAAATCCTATATGGAATGTTTCTGTTCAGCATTCTGCTTTTATATAGCACTTTTTTCCTCATTTACTGAGGGGGAAAATGTAAACCTAAATTTGAATGTCATCTAAAAGATGGTCCCACCCTTAAATCGGAAAACATATTGCTCCACTAAGCTTTTTAAGCAAATCACTTTTTTATTTTTTTTTTTTAATTTAAATAAAAGGATCTTCCGTCAACCTCAAGGCCACTTACTGCTTATTGGAGTTAGTGGAGCTGGGAAGACTACCCTTTCTCGCTTTGTTGCCTGGATGAATGGATTAAGCGTCTATCAGATTAAGGTAAGAATAGCTTGAAGCCTGCTTTCCTTTAAGAAAAACCACAGACTTTATTCAAATGAATATTGCCTTGATTGTTTAGTGTAGTATTGATGGTATTTACTGAACATCCTCTGGGTGCTCTACACTGTGCTAAGTGCTTGGGAAGGTACAACAGAAAGACACACACTGCCTGCCCTAAAATAGCATGTATCCTAATCAGGGAATCAAACTTAAAAATATCTGGAAATTATCAACCAAATAATTGAAAGTGAAGTTAATTATACATGCATGCACCAGTTCTGAGAGTACGTATACATACATAAGAACTAGGGTTGGGTTGATAAGACTTGAGGTATCAGGAATTAATTGGGGAAATATTGTTGGAGGATTCTAGGAAGGCCTTGAACAAGTGAAGTGTGGTCTGTCAAGAATGGGGAAGAAACAGAATTTTATTCTGGGAGGGCAGCGTGAGTGAGGAGACAGAGAAAGAAGAGTCACGAGCAAGGTGCCAGTTGCAAGTTTAGTTTGGAGACATTCGAGGAGACCAGATACGTTAAATGGGAAGAATTAGTGGGGAGCCTGCCTCCTTTCTAAAATAGGGCCTGAAATGAGCTAAAACCGTCTATTTGCATAGGTGCACAGAAAATATACTGGTGAAGACTTTGATGAAGATCTCAGGACTGTGCTGAGACGTTCTGGCTGTAAAAATGAAAAGATAGCATTCATAATGGATGAGTCAAATGTACTGGACTCTGGATTCTTGGAGCGAATGAACACCCTTCTGGCCAATGGAGAGGTAACTAAAGGGCATATCTGTTAAATAGCTCTAAGAAAGCTTTGTATAAATTAATGAGCTTATCTCTGTGAGAGAGAGAGAGGGGAAAAAGAGATATTTGGAAACCCATCCCTAACAATGTTAAGGGAGGGGCATCCATCTCATTCTTCTTCCAAACTATTCTGTTGCCATTCTCTGGAGGTAGAGTATTGGGCTGAATGGACCACTGTGTTGTCACTGACACTTTTTTATTCTAAAGAGTAATAACTGAGCTTTGATTAAATGATGACTTTTATTTTCTTAGGTTCCTGGTCTCTTTGAGGGAGATGAGTATGCCACTCTTATGACTCAATGTAAAGAAGGAGCACAGAAAGAAGGTTTGATGTTGGATTCTCATGAAGAACTCTATAAGTGGTTCACCAGCCAAGTTATTCGTAATCTCCATGTTGTGTTTACAATGAATCCATCTTCTGAGGGTCTTAAAGACCGAGCTGCCACTTCTCCTGCCCTCTTCAATAGGTAACCTGTTCTGCTCTGAAGCTACTGCAGATACTTCAAAGTCTTTGTGTTTCTTGATAAAAGGCGAGAACTACTTTGGGTGTTTTTGAGAAAACTGTTCCTCTTTCAGGTGTGTGTTGAACTGGTTTGGTGACTGGTCCACAGAAGCACTGTATCAAGTTGGCAAGGAATTTACAAGTAAAATGGACCTGGAAAAGCCAAACTACATTGTACCGGATTATATGCCTGTTGTCTATGACAAATTGCCCCAACCACCATCACACAGGGAAGCTATAGTGAATAGTTGTGTGTTTGTTCATCAGACTCTCCATCAGGTGGGTTCTGTCTTTGGCATTATCAGCAGGGCAAAAGAAAACTAAGTGTTTTGATATTTAAAATAACCTTCCAGAAAGAGATTTTTAAAGGGGTTAGTCATAGTAAAACTTACAAAAATGATTAACTGTACTAGATTAATTATTGAAATTGCAAATGCATTTTTACAAAAAAATGTTTTAAATATTTTTTGGTTGGTTTTTTTGTTGTTGTGTTTTTGTTTTCCGTTTTTAAGGCCAATGCTCGTTTGGCCAAACGAGGTGGCAGAACTATGGCAATTACACCACGTCATTATTTGGACTTCATCAACCATTATGCCAACCTTTTCAACGAGAAGCGGAGTGAACTGGAGGAACAGCAGATGCATTTGAACGTTGGCCTTCGGAAAATCAAGGAAACGGTTGACCAGGTACAGAGCTTTAAAATACACTGACGGAGCGACAGAATTCCTTAAGTTTCAGATGTTTACACTAAGTGTTGTACTTTTTCAGGTGGAAGAGCTGCGTCGCGACTTGCGAATAAAGAGCCAGGAGTTGGAAGTAAAGAATGCAGCGGCTAATGACAAGCTGAAAAAGATGGTTAAAGATCAGCAAGAAGCTGAAAAGAAAAAGGTAATATGGCTATGTAGTTTTACTCTAAAAATTGCAGGTCTCGTAATTTTTCTGGAACATTCAAAGTTCCAAAATCTAGGGAAGTTAGAGAATGTGTTTTTCAGAAATTGTTCTCAATAGATTAAAGATAAACCAACATTTAACTCATCCTGCCTTGCAGGTTATGAGCCAAGAAATTCAAGAACAGCTACATAAGCAACAGGAAGTAATTGCAGACAAGCAGATGAGTGTGAAGGAAGATTTAGACAAAGTTGAGCCTGCTGTCATTGAGGCTCAGAATGGTACGTAAACACCATAAAATGTTTAACTTGCTAGAAAGAGTGGTTTCAGATAGATAATGCTCATGGGGTTTGGATAGGTCCAAATTCTGCAGAAAAGCTTCCAAGATGGCCAGTACCAACTGATGGTTTTTTTTTTAACAAGGACACTGTAGATTTGATGTTTCTAAAACATATTGATATGCAGTAAAATTGAGCTTTTCCTTCATCTTGGAAAACCCATTTCAAAAGAGCCCAAAACTGGCAAACAAATTTGAGTACACTTGAACCATTTTAGTTACCTGACAAACTACTTTTAGTGCCGTTCTTTTGTTGCACTGAAAATTTTATATAACATGGTAAAACATAATTTTATCTTAACATAATTCTATCTTATTGCTTAATGTTTGTTAAATTATTTTCAGTAGTTAAAAATAAGAGGCAGCAGTCATTCCGTCTCACTTTTCCTTGCCTCCTCCCCTCCCTTGCCAAAATGCACCTTTCCAGCTATAAATTGCTATGTGGAAGTGAGTCAGCAGCATCTCTTTCTAGACCCTATTTTAGCTTTTCTCAGTAATGAAAGGCAAAACTACCCACCTATTTCCAAATTTTGGTAATTATTAGTGAAACTCTTTTCTTTCCTGAAAGTGCTGAGTACACTATTAAGTACTTAATATCTAAAATTTTGGGCACTTGAAGATAGCCATCGCTTTATAAAGTGAATTGGAGTGACTTCAGATTCTAGTTCCACCAATTTGAGAGGGATTCCACTTGTTAAATGTGTTTACCTAGGACATGGGGAAATGGAAACTTGGTGATTACCCAGTGAATTTGATCCACAATTCTGACTGGAGTAATACTAATTAAGTGGTGTTTAAGCCCTTAATGTGTGCCAAGCACTGTACTAAGCTTTGGGATAAAATATAAGCAGATCAATCACAGTCCCTCTCCCTCATGGGGCTCACAATCTGAGGGGAAGACTTTTTTTTCTATCTTTCAGTTGTATTTATTGAGCACTTATTGTGTGCAAGCACTGTACTAAGCATTTGGGAGAGTACACTATAACAACAGACACATTCTTTGCCACAACAAGCTCACAGTCTAGAGGGGGAGACAGACATTAATAAGCATAAATAAATTACCTCAATTTTTACAGAAGAGGAAACTGAGGCACTGTAGTTGAGGGTTGCCTAAGGTGAGGGTCACAAAGGCGAGGGCCATAGTCGGAATTAGAACCCAGGTTTCCTGGCTCCTGGGTCTGTGCTCTTTTTTGTTAGGCCACATGGTCTACATGAATCACATTTCTTGGAAATATGCCAGATGGCCAGTGCCCTTAACAAGGGTAAATCTACCTCTAGAATCTTTAAGAAACAGCCCTCAACTGGTAGAAATAGATTGCCTTTGCATATTAGGGAAGGATTTAATTGTGTCCCAAACTCCCAAGAATTGTGATATCAGGGTGGGTCTGGAATAACTAAGTTTATTAGAATTGGTTGTGGTGCTTATTCGTAAAGCCATTACTTCAGCATTAAGGCCACAAGGAAATGGCAATGTAATCAACTATTAAGTTATATATTCTAAATTTTTTCCCAATTTGCAAAACTCTGGCACATAAAGCTTAATGAACACTTGTTAAAAATATAACTTTTGTGAAAGTAAAATCATCATGTATTCACTGGTAAGATCCAGTGGTCTTAAAGTGCTGTAATAGCTAACATGTAGTTGCACCCACAAGAGTAGTTCTTTGCACCACCTTGATTTAAAAATTAGTACAGTTAACTTGCTGGACTGCTTAACTAGATACTGTAACTAATTCTAGTGATCTTACATTCTATTTGTTGTAGAATATATATGTGTATATACTTGGCTTCTGGTTTTTTTAATGATGCTGGTGATGGGTATTCAAAAGGCAAATAGTAAGCGCTTAACAAATACCATCATTATTATTTGAAAGTTTACCAAGTCTTAGCAGATCTTTCTGGCATTGACACTAGTTAATTTGAGTCAAAGCTTCAGATTGTGATTTTTAAAAAGTTTCTGTCTTACTGTGTGCTGTCTGTCTTCCTTTCTCCCCCAATCAATGCCTTCTCTGCTGCTTTTGCCCCGTCTGGTTTGACTGCTGTCGTTTAGCTGTAAAATCAATAAAGAAGCAACATCTGGTAGAGGTCCGTTCAATGGCAAATCCACCTGCAGCGGTGAAGCTAGCCCTAGAGTCCATCTGCTTGTTGTTGGGTGAAAGTACAACTGACTGGAAACAGATACGTTCCATCATTATGAGAGAGAACTTCATCCCAACTATTGTAAACTTTTCCGCTGAAGAGATCAGGTGAATAAATGAAAGAACTATGCTAGTGCTGGGAACTGAAAGAAATTGTTCAAAAAAGGTTTTGATTTTTAACTCACTGAGCCGAAATTAGCCCACTCTAAATGGTCATCATTGTAATCTTGGGATAAATTGCCCTGAAAGCAGCTCAATTTGCCAAAACTAAAGGGGAGGAAAGCCAACCCTAGTTACTAAAACAAACTGTTGTCACTAAGAAGAACTCAAATTTCTTTCCTGTGTTCCCAGCAGTAGTGTTACATTTCTTTAAGTCTTGCATGCTGAATACTTTTTTCATCCCCCCCCACCACTAGCTGTGAGCTCTATAAGGAAGCAACATCTTGTTGAAGTAAGAGCAATGGCCAACCCTCCTGCCGCGGTAAAGCTGGCTTTAGAATCTATCTGTCTTCTGTTGGGTGAGGAGACAAATGACTGGAAAAAGATCAGACCAGTTATTCTCAGAGATAATTTCATCAGCAGCATTGTCAACTTTAATATTGAAGAACTAAGGTATTGGTTTTAGTTTATCTTAAACGGTCACTGGGCTAGCACACTAGTGTATCCACGTCAGTATTTTTGCACCCCATCGAGTATTAGCTCTGTTTTCCATTTTCCTATACTAAAAAATGGAACTTTTCTGTTGCAGCGATGCCATAAGAGAAAAGATGAAGAAGAACTATATGTCCAATCCTAGTTACAATTACGAAATTGTAAACCGAGCATCCCTCGCTTGTGGTCCTATGGTAAAGTGGGCAATCGCACAGGTAATTAACGGATGTCCTGGGCACCTGCCAATGGAAAAAATACATACTTTACAATTGGAATCAGGAAGACTCCCCCTTGCTCCCAATAAATGACTCTTGTTTTTTGTGTATTCAACAGCTCAACTATGCAGACATGCTGAAACGAGTAGAACCCTTGCGTAACGAACTGCAGAAGCTGGAAGATGATGCCAAAGACAACCAGCAGAAAGCTAATGAGGTTGAACAGATGATCCGTGATCTTGAGGCTAGCATCGCTCGTTATAAGGAAGAATATGCTGTATTGATATCCGAAGCCCAAGCAATTAAAGCTGACCTGGCTGCCGTGGAGGCCAAAGTATGTTTTTGGAGTCTTAATCCTTAACCTTTTAAGTTTCAGTATTTTTGACTTTTCCCTCCTCCCCCAAGTCCTGCCAGCCAAATGGCACCAGAAGACATGTAAGATGAAGGCGTGATTTTTCCATTTTGGTAGAAACAAAAGGAAAAATGAAATTTTGTAACGAAACGATACCATGTGTCACAACACCCAAACATTTGAAGCATAAATTCTGCTTTTTATGTGGAGCACTGAGTTTTTGTTGCAGTGGTGGTGTGTTTTTACTCGCAATTATATAATAAATCCTATAATCCTATGAATATTAGCGATGGATACATACCAACCAAGCCTCTCTCAGTATATTACCGCTAATATCTTCAATTATTTGGTTTCTTTGACTTTAGGTAAACAGAAGTACTGCTCTCCTGAAGAGTTTGTCTGCAGAGCGTGAAAGATGGGAGAAAACGAGTGAAACTTTTAAAAATCAGATGTCTACAATTGCAGGAGATTGTCTGCTCTCAGCTGCATTTATTGCTTATGCTGGTTACTTTGATCAGCAGATGCGCCAGAACTTGTTCACTACTTGGTCCCATCACTTGCAACAAGCAAACATACAGGTAAAAACTCTAAACTTTGAGTTAAAATGTTATTCTGTTTAATAAAGGAATCTCTTACAAATAAAGTTGTAACTTGAAAACTAGAGACATAATTCATCCTATTGAGTATCTCCATGGTCAGCACTTTGGAGAGAAAGTAGCCTCAAAGAGTTTACAATTTACCAGGGGAGCTAAAATAGCCGCCCAGCTGTTTGGGAGATTAAAAATAATAAGATCTATCTTTCAGTTCCGTACAGATATTGCAAGAACAGAATATCTTTCCAATGCTGATGAGCGTCTTCGCTGGCAAGCAAGTTCCTTACCTGCAGATGATTTGTGCACAGAAAATGCAATCATGCTTAAACGGTTTAACAGGTAATTATTTCTGCTTTTCAAAAATCAAGCTGCTGGGGCATGTGAAAACGTAAAACTTTAATACCTTGTCATTCCTCTGTCTTTGTTTTTCCAAAGTAATCACAATTTTTAATAGGGGAAAAAAGTACCCCAGAAGAAAATGGGGAACCCACAGCCCATGTGTAGAAGATAGGGAGGTATAAAGGGAAGGGCACTCTAGAAGTCAGTAGGTCCCCTGCCTCAGGCCTGTGACTAAACCATCCAGAAGTGATGTTTTCCAATGTTTTTCTAAAAGATCTCCAAGGATGTTCCCATATTTAATCATCCTGACAGGAAATTTTTCCTTTATGTCCAACAAAGTTTTTTGCTGAAATCCAAGCTCACTGCTCGTGTTTTGTGGGCATGGAGAACTCATCCTCAGTTTCATAAATGTATGTCTGTAAAGACAGTCAAATCACCCTATAGCCATCTCTTTTCTTTCCAGGCTAAGCTCTTTGCACCTTTCTTGGTTATATCCTATTTCCCAGCCTTTTAATCATTTTTTTTCCATGCTCATTTTCTCTATATAAAATTACAATAACCAAAATTGCACATAATCTCTGATAATGGTCTGGTTGAAAATTATTCCTCCTAAATATTAAAAGAAATGGGATCATGTAGCCTAAGGACCGAAAATGAGTCAGTCTTATTACAGTTGTTGCTGCCACTTTGGGTTCACAATGCTAAGGCTGTAGCTTTGGAGACCCATACTGCCAACTGGAGAAGGGCCTTGGGAAATGGCAGTAGCATGGTTGGTGTTGCTGAGTAGCCACCAAAGTTAGGATCAGGCAGAAGAGATTTGTGGCTTGGCTTCTTTAAGCCAGAAGTGCCATTTCCACCCCAGGAATAGGTAGTTGTTGCCTCCAGCTTGAGGTATCACCCATAGATATACGTGCCAGGGTTTCTGACCTCTTCTGTTCTACAGTCTCCTTCCCTGGAAGGTATGAAAATACTGCTGTCTTCATTCAGTAGTGTTTATTGAGTGCTATGTGCAAAGCACTGTACTAAGTGCTTGGAATGTACAAATTGGCAACAGATAGAGACAGTCCCTGCCCATTGACGGGCTTACTGTCTAAGCGGGGGAGACAGACGGACAGACAAAAGCAATAACAATAAATAGAATCAAGGGGATGTACATTTCATTAAAACAATAGCAATAAATAGAATCAAGGGGATGTACATCTCATTAACAAAATAAATAGAGTAATAAAAATAGATACAAATGAGCGGACAAGTACAGTGTTGAGGGGAAGGGAGAGGGGAAGGAGCAGAGGGAAAGCGGGGTTTAGCTGAGGGGAAGTAAAGGGGGGGGTAGAGGGGCTGCAGAGGGAAAAGGGAAGCTCAGTCTGGGAAGGCCTCTTGGAGGAGGTGAGCTTTAAGTAGGGCTTTGAAGAGGGGAAGAGAATTAGTTTGGCGGAGGTGAGGAGGAAGGGCATTCCAGGACAACGGGAGGATGTGGCCCAGGGGTCGACAGCGGGATAGGCGAGAACGGGGGACAGTGAGGAGATGGGCAGCAGAGGAGCGGAGCCTATGGGTTGGGCAGTAGAAAGAGAGAAGGGAGGAAAGGTAGGAGGGGGCAAGGTGATGGAGAGGCTTGTAGCCTAGAGTGAGAAGTTTTTGTTTCGTGCGGAAGTTAAGCAACCACTGGAGCTTTTTAAGAAGGGGAGTGACATGCCCAGCCCGTTTCTGCAGGAAGATAGGGCAGCAGAATGAAGAATAGACTGGAGCGGGGAGAGACAAGAGGAAGGGAGATCAGAGAGAAGGCTGACACAATAATCCAGTCGGGATATTATGAGAGCGATGATATTATGAGATATTATGAGAGAGATATTATTTTCCAGGAATAAAGTTTTAGTCATGTCTAAAGGCTCCTTCTAACACTGTCATTCTTTTATTTCCCTAAAGAGCCCGTTTTAATGTTACTAGATCTCTGATTTCAACTAACAAAGTAAACAGCATGTTCTAGAGCTTTCAGTGTTTGCTTCTAATTTTGCTGTTCAGTTTTTGCAAATACGGTAATTTGATAAGGAATTTTTCCTTTTTCCCTGAAGACAGTGATGGTATAATTGTATGTGTAGCCAACTGGGAAATAAAAGTGGCTTTTAACATTCCAAAAATCTGCCCCTTCTCCACTATGAATTCCGGTCTTGCCACACTGTGGCTTGATGATTGCATTAAGCTCCTCGCTGGCTTCCCAATCTCCAACCTCTTCCTCTCCAATCTCTGTTACATACTCCTCATAATCAGCCTGAAGACTCCCCAGCACTTGGCCCCACCTTACTTACCTTCTTTCTTCTCTCACTATTCCTCAGCTCACTGTCTTCATTCCTCCCAAGGCAAACCTCTAGCTGCTCCTTACTCTCGACTCCCACTTTCATCCCCTTGCTCACCCTGCTCCCCCCAGCTTGGAACTTGCTCTTTCCATACCTCCCAGGCTACAGCTTTCCCCACATTTCACTCCTACCTCCTCCAACAAGCTTTCCCTGTATTAATTTCCCACCATCCTGAGCATGTCATCCTTTCAGCCAATTCTAGCTGAAATTCAAGAATTCCAAGCTTACATCCTCTATGGCAGTAATGCGCATATATCTGCTTTATTTTTGGCCTCTCTAGTTGTAAGTATAATTGTGTTTATCTCTTCCAATAGAGGGTAAGCTCCTTGGGGTCAGAGATAATGTCATGTCATTATTCTGTACTTCCCAAGTGTCTAGTGTAGTGCACCGCACCAAGGTTCTCAATAAATAATGCCATTACTATGAAAGCTCCTGAGCTTTCAGGCCAATTTAACCCTTAATTTTTGGATCGTCTAGGTACCCACTGATTATCGATCCTTCTGGACAAGCTACAGAATTCATTATGAATGAGTACAAAGATCGTAAAATCACTCGAACCAGCTTTTTGGATGATGCCTTCAGAAAGAATTTAGAAAGTGCATTGCGGTTTGGTAACCCACTGCTTGTTCAGGTGAGTCAAATCAAGAGTGGTTCCCCTTCCATTTTAGTCTTTAACTCCAGAACTGATTGCTGAAAACAGGTAATGGGTAGTTTATACGGAATTGTGTACAGAGAGAAGGATATTTGGTTTGAAGGTGAAAACGAGGAGAAAGCTGATCAAGTTCTAGAATTGTGACTTGAGTTTTCTCTTAAACCCTCCAAATAATCAAGTACCTGTTCTGTTTTTTCAACTGGAAAGTTTCAAGCCCCAAGTATTTGCAAGATGGAATTTCTTACACTGATTACATACTTATGTCATTTTGGGTGCGATTCTAAAAGCAACTGCTTTCCTCAGTATTCCAACATTTGTATTTACTCTTAGGACGTGGAAAGCTATGACCCAGTTTTGAATCCAGTGCTGAATCGTGAAGTTCGGAGAACAGGTGGTAGAGTGCTCATTACCCTTGGAGACCAGGATATAGACTTATCACCATCATTTGTCATTTTCCTGTCGACCAGAGATCCAACGGTAAGAAAGGGCAATCTAGGAGGTCTGGCAGTCTGATGATTACCAAGTTAAATGAATATGCGGCACTAAATGTGATCCCAAATTTTTGACAGGTTGAATTCCCACCTGATCTCTGCTCCCGGGTTACATTTGTTAATTTCACGGTCACCCGCAGCAGCTTACAGAGCCAGTGTCTGAATGAGGTTTTGAAAGCAGAGAGACCTGATGTGGATGAAAAGCGTTCAGATCTTCTTAAACTTCAAGGTATGTTTCTAAACCACCTTCATCTTATGGCCTCTCTTCTCTACAAACTCACTTTTCCTTCTGTCTCCTGGGCATCTCTACCTGGGTGTTCCTCTGGCATGTCAAAGTCAGTATTATCAAAACTCAGCTTATCTTCCCTCCCAAATACTCTCCTTTACTGAACATTCCCATTACGGTCCACAGCACCGTCATCCCCACCAGTCAGGTCTATAATTTTGGCATTATCCTTTAATCCTTCCTTTCTTTCAACCCCCATATTCAATCTGTCAACATATCCTGTCAATTCTTCCTCCATAACACTCCCCAAATCTGCCCTTTCCCTTCCATCCAAATAGCCACCACTCTGATCCAGACACTTGTCAAATCCTGGCTCAGCTTCTGCATCAGCTTCCTTGCTGATCTCTACCTTTCCAGCATCTCCCCAGTACAGACCATATTCTGCTTATGCTTCCAGAGATTACCCATACCTCTCCGCACTAAGTGGACAGTCTCTGAGGCATTCAGGTATTAACTTTAAGGCACCCCATCATTCCTCTCCAGCCCATCTACTCACTGTGCCTCTTTCTTTTTTCTCCCACTGCTGACTTGTTTCTGCCTGCAACTCCCTCCCACTTCATATCCATATTCAGACCATTACGCTGCCCATTCCCAAAGCCCTTCTGAAAAAACATCTTTCAGGAGACTTTCCCCTATTTATTTTTAATCTCCCCACCTTATTATCTCCCACAATTGCTATTTAAGCACTCTGCCACCTAACTACTCAAAAGCACATATGTAAATATTTTCATATACATTTATAGTAGTTCTTTTAGTGTCTTGTTTCCCCTACTAGATCATAACTCCTCGAGGGCAAGGATCATGTCTATTAATTGTATTATAACTCCCCCAGGTGCTTGGTACAATGCTCTGAATAGTAGGTGCTCAATAAATACTATTGAGTCTAAAAGTTGGTGTATCTTGTATGGAAGGACACTAAAAATGTTTGTAGTTAATAGCAACAAGTATGCAGATAGCAATTAATGGGATTATATTGAACCTTCAAGGAATAATCTCTTCCACTCCTATTTTCATCCCTTTTGCTTTATTAGAAAATACAGCGATTATACAGTACAAATAGCATAACTAATTCAACTATTTTTCTTCAAGGTGAATTTCAGTTGCGTTTGCGTCAGTTAGAAAAATCTCTGCTACAAGCCCTTAACGAAGTGAAGGGCCGTATTTTGGATGATGACACTATCATAACTACTCTGGAGAACCTAAAGAAGGAGGCAGCTGAGGTTACTCGAAAAGTGGAAGAGACTGACATTGTCATGCAAGAGGTGGAAACTGTATCTCAGCAATATCTGCCACTTTCCACTGCCTGCAGTAGTATTTATTTTACTATGGAGTCATTGAAACAGGTAAAAATGCGTAGGACCCCTTTGGCTTTTTTACTCTTGCAGATTTCAAACAGTGCTCTGACATTTGGGGACACATTTTAAATATTTCTTTCCAGAACCATTTTGACTTGGCTACTTACTAGGCTTTTGGTTAGTAGTTCATTTATCTCCACTCTGCTGGGCATGTGTGTGTTGTATTTTTCTGTGTGTGGTCCTTGTCCTTGTTCTTATTCTTGTCCTGCATATTTGAAGAAGACACCACTGGTGATTGACTTCATCTGTGTGTGTGTGTATGTAGTTAAAAAGGATACTCTTGAGACCCTAAACCATGACCACTCTGTACACCCGGAAACACTGTTATTGTGTTCTTCCTACTTAAACTGTATTTCTTTACAAAGATTTTGCTTAATAAAAATAATAATCATGGTATTTCTTAAGTGCTTACTATGTACCAAGCACTGTTCTAAGCACTGGGGTAGATACAAGGTTATCAGGTTGTCCCATGTGGGGCTCACACTTTTATTCCCCATTTTACATATGAGGTAACTGAGGCCTAGAGAGGTGAAGTGACTTGCCCAAGGTCATACAGCAGACAAGTTGGGATTAGAACCCATGACTTCTGACTCCCAAGCCCATGCTCTTTCCACTAAGCCACGCTGCTTCTCTAAAGAGACCCACTTCTTCCTTGGAAGTGATACACCATGTTGGTTTTCCCTCAAAAATTGTTTTCCAGTTTTCAGCTGGTACACAGCATTATCTGAGGCTTTTGTTTTACCATGTCCTTAAAACATTTGCTCTTGGTATCCCAATTTCAGGCCTCCATATAGAAGTTGTTTGGGTATCTTGCTCCTTTTTATTCTCTTCTTTTTTTCTCACCCAGAAAGCTTTGTTTGGACGAGCAAAGTTTGGATGAAAGGGGAACTGTGTTCTAGAACTTAATTATCTGTGACCTTGCCTTGCTATTTGATATTATTTGTGGCCTATAAATGATGTTTATGGAATGGCTCAAGGAGCTGGATGTAGGGTCTGGATTTCACAACTAGAGAAAAGGTTGGATAGCAGTGCAGCTTAGTAGCCTTTTAGTTTGGTCTGGAGCCTTATACCACATTGCCATCCCATTCTGATAGTCTCTCAAAGAATGTCCTGGTCCTCTTATTTAATTTTCTACTTCCTCATATATCATTATATCATTGGTCGGTGTGCTGCCTAGGTAACAAAATTATGCGAGCTCTGTAACTCTTTTACCAAAGTGATTGTCTGGTTTTGTATTTGTCTTTCCTGGTGCAGACAGGATACTTCACCTCAGTTTTCTTTAGATTTATTTCCTGCCCATAATGCCTGGCTGATTCAGTGAAAGCAGGTTACAGTCATTTGCTTGTCGTTAGGTGTTGGGTCCCTAGGTCACAATCATCTGAAAGCAGTAGTTCTTGAAGGACGATTTCTAGGACTTTGGATGATGCTCCAAGTCTGTTGAATTGGGTCTCCTAGAGTTGCAAAAGCGTATTGTAACACCTCTATCCTCCAGGCGGGATAAGTCGAAAGGGCCAGGCCCACTAGCCCTCCCAACTCTACTGTATTGGCGATGGGGAATGGCTCAGGTTGGCTACTCTTGGTCCCGACCCAGCCAGCCGTGCTCTCATGGTGTAGTCTTGGGATCTAGATGAAGTTTTCTAGACAGCCAAATTTACAACTAACTTTTCAAAGCCCAGATCTCTTAACCTTGGCATGTATGTTTCCTGCTCTGTCCCACCTGCACTCTTTACCTCCCTCAGGCAGAGAGAAGCATTTATAATAATAATAATAATGTTGGTATTTGTTAAGCGCTTACTATGTGCCGAGCACTGTTCTAAGCACTGGGGTAGACACAGGGGAATCAGGTGTCCCACGTGGGGCTCACAGTCTTAATCCCCATTTTACAGATTAGGTAACTGAGGCACCGAGAAGTTAAGTGACTTGCCCATAGTCACACAGCTGACAAATGGCCGAGCCGGGATTTGAACCCGTGACCTCTGACTCCAAAGCCCGTGCTCTTTCCACTGAGCCACGCTGCTTCTGCAAAACAAATGCCCTCTTTGTGGCTGGGCGAGAGCAATTGTCCCTCCTAGAGTATTGCTAACCCTGGTTCATCAATGGCTGAGCATAATGCCCATAGCCTCAGACTCAGTGCCTGTAGACCAATAGATTGGATCTTGGAAAATGTATTTAAAGAAGATTCAGGCAATTGTGTGTCAGGAATGTCTTCATCCTATTACTGTTATTAAAGTTCTTGTAGTTTTAGTGAAGGTCAAGGCAGAATTTCTGTTCAAAATACATTGCATGTACATCTGGATCTCAAGGACCCATCTGGGCCTAAGTAAAATGTCATTTGTGAGGTGCCAGTCATCTGCAGGGATTAATTTCTTAAACCAGCAATCTTTCAGGAAAGGGAGTTGGCTATTGTTCAGTGTTGTGTAATTGCAGGGTCTGATTGTTTCTCCAGAGGAAGGATCCTATGTGTGTCTAAACAAAGCACAACTAAGAAAATCTCAACTCCTATTAACACAAACCTTGACCCGCAAAACAAGTTCCAACTATTCATTTCCATTTTGCATGTGGAAACAATGATGAAACTGGCCTGTCCAGCTGTAGCAGAGCCCATCACTCGTCTTTAACTCCATTAATTTAATTAAAATATAACTTATTTAAAAGGGTGCACAACTCAGGCTCACAGAGGCAGATGCCAGGCTCACCTCCCTTGCCTCCAACTCCTGGCTTCAGTAACAGGAGAAAGAACAGAGCAGAGAAACAGCAACAGCAGTCTTGGTGCAGTGGAGAGGGTAGCTGGATGAATTTACATCCCCTGATGTTTGTTTAAATCTTCTTTTCAGATACACTTCTTGTACCAATACTCACTCCAGTTTTTCCTGGATATTTATCACAATGTCTTGTATGAGAACCCAAATTTGAAGGGGATTACCGATCATACCCAGCGCCTTTCTATCATCACCAAAGATCTCTTCCAGGTATGGTGCCCCCCCCCAAAAAAAAATCAAGGATTTCATTTGAAGCTTAGTCCATAGAAAACAGTCGATTGAATGGTGTCCTAAACTGCGGTGTCTTTTTTCCCTTTGGTCCACAGGTAGCTTTTAACAGAGTGGCTCGAGGCATGCTCCATCAGGATCACATAACCTTTGCTATGCTCTTAGCAAGAATTAAGCTGAAAGGCACCATTGGGTAAGCATTGCTAGTTTCTCTCAAAGGTAACACACAAAATGACATAAGCTCATTACATGCAGGGAATTGGTCTGCTAATAGTATTGTATTGTTCTCTCCCAAGTGTTCACTAAGTGTGATTGTTTGATCAGTGGTATTTATTGAGGTTTACTGTGTACTAAGTGCTTGGAGTACAGTACAACAGAGTTCCTAGATACATTCCCTGCCCAAGACAAGGTTATAGCCTAGACATACAATAATTAAAAATGCTAGAGATACGTCAAACACAATGGATAAACACCAGCTGATGAGTGCTGAGATGATAAAGGGGAATGGAGCAGGTGGAAGATTAATTGAAGGTCGTCAATCTCATTGACTTTTTACTAATATTGTATGCTATGGCTAATAATAATAATTATGGCACTTGTTAAGCTGTTACTATGTATCAGACACCTTTCTGAGCACCGAGGTTGATAGATACAAGTTAATCAGGTTGGACACATATTCCCACAAGGGGCACGCAGTCTAAGTATGGCTGCCTGCTTTATCTTTTAGGACTCTTGCTTTTAAGGACCAGGTTTAAAAAAAAAACAAACAACTAAGACCTTATCTAACCAGACACTTCATTTTCAGGGAGCCTGCCTATGATGCTGAATTCCAACACTTCTTGAGAGGAAAAGAAATTGTACTCAGCGCTGGCTCTACCCCAAAAATTAATGGCCTGACAGTAGAGCAGACAGAGGGAATGATGAGACTGAGCTGCCTTCCAGCCTTTAAAGACTTAATTGCAAAGGTTCAAGCAGATGAGGTAATCTTTTTCTTTTTTTAATTGAATCCAAGTTGAAAACGTTGGCCTTTTCTAGGAAGCAGGCCTGTCTTCAGTGAAACAGAATGTACTTGTGAAATCTTGTCAGCTTCCAATATGTTGGCCTCCAAAAAATGAAATTCACCCTTGCTTTCACTTTAAATCATGGTTGTAATGCATTACTTCTTTTTATTGCAGCAATTCTGCATCTGGTTAGATAGCAGTTCACCAGAGCAGACTGTGCCATACCTCTGGAGTGAAGAAAAGCCAGCAAGTATGTCTTATCTCTGGGTCTTTTTCCCCGACTGCATATTTCAACCTAAATTAAGACCCATTATCCTAAAAAGAATGCCTTAGTTTTTAAATTACTTTTTAAAGTGAACCTAATCTTACATGCATACTGGCATTGGAGACTGCACGGAAGCTGAAATAATTTCCCCAGGCAACAGCTAGTAGTTGCTGAAAAGTACTTCATCATTTGAACGGTGTCTGAGTGTTAAGGAACCAGCTGGATGTTTGCTCTGTTAGACAAAAGTGGTTTCTAGTAATTAAGCTCAAGTGACTTTTGAGTTTTTGTAGCATTTAAGGGAAATTTGCAAGTCTTCTGTTGCAAATAAAAATGACTGTGCCTCCATTTGTCAGATTCTGAAGGGGAAAGGTATAGGAGGACCATTCTCTGATCAACTGAGGATGAATCGCTTTGTCTGCAGATACACGTTATCTACCAGAAGCACACACACCAGAATAACCCTTTCGTTTTCATTTCAGCCCCTATCGGTCAGGCCATCCATCGCTTGCTTCTGATTCAAGCTTTCCGTCCCGATCGTCTGCTGGCTATGGCTCATATGTTTGTTTCAACCAACCTCGGAGAGTCCTTTATGTCTATTATGGAGCAGCCATTGGATTTGACTCACATTGTGGACACTGAGGTAATAGACTCTAGGTCGTGGCCTGTGGCAGCCCCATCTCTTCACAACACTGAACAACCAGTGAATAAGCACCTAGTAAATACCAAAACTATGTACCAAGCCCTGTGTTAAGTGCTGGGATAGAGATAAAAGATAATCAGATCAGACAGTCCCTTTCCCATCTGGAATTCACAGTCTAAGAAGCAGGGAGGCTCTATACTCTGGGGATTGCTTTGAGCAGTTTCCTCAAGGCCTGTAGACTTGGCATCTGTGTACTGCACATCAGGTGTATGTAGTGGAAAAGGAGGTCCCCCTCCATTAGACTGATAAGGGACCTTGACTGCAGGTTTTACTTTTCTGTGAAATAGAAATGTTTCGAACTCTTTCCTTGCCCACTTCCTCCTGGCTTCTGAAAGTAAGCCGTAGACTGTACTGAATGAATACTTACTGTGGACTGCTGAATTTTCAGGTTAAACCAAACACCCCTGTACTCATGTGCTCTGTGCCTGGTTATGATGCCAGTGGCCATGTTGAAGATCTTGCGGCTGAACAAAATACACAGATTACTTCGATTGCAATTGGTGAGCGTGATCTCATTTGGACACAGAAGAAAAGAACACTCTTATAATTACGATTTGAAAATGGTGTTCTGTGTCAATAGTCCCTAAACTTTTTTTGTATTTCTAGGTTCTGCGGAGGGTTTTAACCAAGCTGACAAGGCAATTAATACAGCTGTTAAGTCTGGCAGGTAGGTATTTGAGTTGGTTTTATACTACTGGAATAGTAATTGTGTCATTTGTTAAGTGCTTTCTAAGTACCACAGACTGTACTAAACACTGGGGTGGATACAAGCAAATTGGATTGGACACTGTCCCTGTCCCCCACATGGGGCTCACAGTTTCAAGCCCCATTTTACAGATGAGCTAACCGAGGCACAGAGATATGAAGTGATTTGCCCAGGGTCACACAACAGACAAGTGGCGGAGCCAGGATTAGAACCCAGGACCTCATGACTCCCAGGCCCAAGCTCTCTCCACTACGCCACGCTGCTTCTCCATGCCTTGTAACATACAAACCAAATCTCATTTAATGCTTCCATTTGCTTTTCCAAGGTGGGTGATGCTGAAAAATGTGCATCTGGCTCCTGGCTGGTTAATGCAACTGGAAAAGAAGCTCCATTCCCTCCAGCCTCATGCTTGCTTCAGACTCTTCCTGACCATGGAAATTAATCCCAAGGTAAAGAGTTCAACCGTGTTTGATGTTTCTTCCTAAAAGTGGTTTCATGGGCTGCATGGATCTGTTTTTCCTCTCGATTACTCTGTAACCGTGTGTTTAAATCCAGAGCTAGCCTTGCTTCTAGCATGTGTAAGGGCCAAACTGTAATGTGTGTGTGTGTTTTTTCTCTAGGTGCCAGTTAACTTGCTTCGAGCTGGTCGCATATTTGTATTTGAGCCTCCTCCAGGTGTAAAGGCTAACATGCTGAGGACTTTTAGCAGCATTCCTGTTTCAAGAATTTGCAAGGTAAAGGCCAAGTATAGCTTAGGGCCTTTGTGGATGCTTTCAAGATAATCTATTTCATAATTGTCGATCCAGAATGTGTTGGGAATTTGGGGGAAATGTTTCAGTCCCTTCTTTGTCTGACTGACCCATGTCCCCCTCAATGTCTAGAATACCTTTATTGTATTAATCTTTGTGACATTTCTCATCTAGTCGCCCAATGAACGTGCTCGGTTGTATTTCCTCCTGGCCTGGTTCCATGCCATCATTCAAGAGCGTCTGAGATATGCCCCCTTGGGCTGGTCAAAGAAATATGAGTTTGGAGAATCAGATCTGCGATCTGCCTGTGACACTGTAGACACGTGGTTGGATGATACAGCAAAGGTAAGTAAAATCTGCATCTCAGGATTCTAAGATGACCCTGGAGGATGCTTTCGGTGATTTGATGGTATTTTTGATAAGGGAACGTGCTCAGGCCAGAGGAAATGAGCTGGCAATTCACCATTAACTGAAGCCAAAACAAAGTAGCTAGGTATCTCTGACTTTGGTATAAAAAGAAAGCAAAAAAAAAAAACTGACCATACAATTAGTGGCCATACATCCAGTTTTCAGGTGGTCTGTCTTCTGCCCAGTACGAATAGACCTCCGTATGCCTTTTAGTATTTTTATTTAAGCCCCCAGCCTCCCTCCACCACATTTCCTGAACCTGAGTTTCACAGTTTAGAAATGCCACCCGTATTTACAGACACCTGTGTGGGGTGATGGGGTTCCCCATAGAGAAATGCACTGAGTTCAGATGGATTCAGCGCTGGCTCTACCCTAAAAATTAATGACAGTAGAGCAGACAGAGGGAATGGTGAGACTGAGCTGCCTTCCAGCCTTTAAAGACTTAATTGCAAAGGTTCAAGCAGATGAGATAATCTTTTTTTTTCTTTTTTTTAATTCAATCCAAGTTGAAAACGTTGGCCTTTTCTCGGAAAAGGATTTAGATGGATGCAGATAGGAAAATAGTGCATAAGATTCCATTGGTGTCATGTGGGTCCAGGATCCAAGAGGGCCATGGGTGGCCATTGTGCACATAATGGACCATCACAATACATTGATTTTGCACCCCCCACCACCCCCACTCTGTATAGTGTACAAAATAAACTTATGGAAGGATGTGTATCATTTAGGGCCGGCAGAATATTTCACCTGATAAAATCCCTTGGTCAGCC
The DNA here is from genome assembly GCF_004115215.2 of Ornithorhynchus anatinus. Lineage (NCBI taxonomy): Eukaryota > Metazoa > Chordata > Mammalia > Monotremata > Ornithorhynchidae > Ornithorhynchus > Ornithorhynchus anatinus. The sequence continues at coordinate 61,775,369 of NC_041728.1, forward strand.
CTGAAGACTCTGATGGCTCAGTCCATTTATGGAGGTCGTGTTGATAATGAATTTGATCAGCGTCTTCTCAACACTTTCCTGGAGCGTTTATTCACTACTAAAAGTTTTGATAGTGAATTTAAGCTGGCCTGCAAAGTTGATGGACATAAAGACATACAAATGCCCGATGGCATCAGGTATTCCCTTTCTATTCATAAATTTTGGTGACTTCAACTTGTTCTCATGAGTCTGTTGCAATTTATTTGATCTGCTTTTTTATTTTGACTTTCAGCAACACAAGATAACCACAGTAGTCTTTAATTAGGTTGTGTGCAACTTTATGAACTTAATCTGTACTTATATTTCTAAACTTTGTGATTTACAGACGGGAGGAATTCGTTCAGTGGGTTGAGCTGCTTCCAGATACTCAGACTCCTTCCTGGCTTGGCTTGCCAAATAATGCCGAGAAAGTTCTCCTCACTACTCAGGGTAAGTTTAGTACTCCTAGTTTTTGGAGTCTTGTTACTTAAGCCTATTTCTCAAAATACATATATTTGTAGGAAAGTTATGAACTTGTTTTGAGTTATGTTGATTCTCAATTTAGGGGAAATATCTATTCAGTTTTTGAATTATCTGTGTCCTTTGCCTCTCTCCTCTGGCAGCCTGTCGGCCATTTCACTCCTCTTTGATGCTCCTATTAGAGGGTAGGGAGGGAAGATGGAACCCAACAGCTTTCCTCCTGATGGGTTGGAAACTTGGAGGTGGCATGGCTTAATGATTAGAGCCTAGGACTGAGAGTCGGACCTGGTTTTTAGTTATTGCTCTGCCACTGTCATGCTGGATGACCCTGGATCCAGCTTAACCGCTCTGTACCTCTATTTTCTCATTTGTGAGTGGAGATCAGAATTCCTGCCTATCATACTGGGATCTTGTGAGGATGAAATTGATGTGGAAGCACTTTCAAGCAATGCACACATTCTGACTGTAATTTTTTTTTATTATTGGAAATGCTAGTTCAGGTAAAGTTTGGGGTCTGGCTGTGGAGTTTTATGAGAAGGCTTCCCCTTGTATGCCATTGTCACAGATAATCAAGAGTAGGTTATAGTGAGAGCTTTCCTTTTTTTTTTTTTTTAGATGAAAGTCGTTTTAAAGTAGAAGAATGCCTATAATTGTGTGTTTAGAGTAAAGGAAATTCAAGTGGACTGGCTTGAGTAAATCACTCATCCACTAAATTTCTCACTGTTAGAGGCTTCGTCCTTTTTTCCCCACTGGATCTTCTGAAGACCTTACTAAGAAGCTCAGAAACAAATTCCTGATGACCTTTGCCCTCTTTGATTCGTCGGCACAATCAGAGCATTCTGTTCAGAACATTGCTTTCTTTGCCTTAAGACAAGGCAGATTTCATCTTCCCTAGAGGATTAAATTTCCATCTGGTGAAGGGAGGGATGCATTTACATGCCAGAAAAAGATGTGTGTTCGCGAGCCATTTTAATAGTGGGTGTGGTGATGCACACAGATTAGCATTTTTGACACTTGGTAAGAAAAATATAACAAGAAAGCAGCGTCAGGCTGACTTCTGAAGAGCCCTGGCCAAACTAAATCCTAAATATCTAGCAAGTTCTGGGTGTGTCACCTACTAGCTTTTCCCAAGTAAAGTGGAAGAGCAGTACTGATTGCCCTTCTTTGATGCATTTTGTAGCTGAATAAACCAAAACTGGGCTGGCTGCTCTCGCCGTCACATTAAGATTACTTTCTGTTTCTATGTAAGCAGTGAGAGGCATGGTTTAGTGGAAAGAGCACAGGTCAAGGAATCAGAGGATTTGGATTATAATCCCAGTTTTACCACTTGCCTGCTGTGTATTGGGCAATTCACGTATTTTTTTTTTACCTCCAGTTTTTTCACCTGTAAAACGGGGATTCAATTCCCGTTCTCTCCCACTTTGCCCTTGAGCCCCATGTGGGATAGGGACTGTCTTATGTCCACTACCAGCTTAAGAACAGTGCTTGAGGTGTAACAAATGCCACTATAATTATTACAGTAAACGTTTATTAAGAGTGGTGCTTGTTACTAAAAGGTGAAGTACTAATTCTCAGTGCTGCATCTGTCAAAAATGGCCTGAAGGGCTGATGTATACATACTTGCAGTTGTGCTTACTTTTCCATCTATATAACAGTTTCTGCCTGATGATTTTTGATACTGTGTAGAAATGCATTCACATGGCTAGAAAGGAATAAATATAGAAGAATATTCCTTTTTCTAACCAGCAAGTGATTCGACAATGTTCTATTCCTCCAATTCACATTCACCTAGTTCAGAACATGAGAGAACGCTGTGTATGGAAGTTTCTTTTGAAATAAGTCCAACTTCAAGAAAACTCACATTTTTAAAGGAACACTGAAATAGACATGGATGAGTGGTTCAAGGTGTTCCAGCTAAGTGAAGAGAAGCGGTCTGATCTTATTTGGAAGGAATACAATAGCTGTTAGGTAACTCTTCAGGATAGCATGGAAGTAAACAAATCTTCCAAGAGCTCTTGTCTTAAAATGGTCTCTGAAAAATGAATATCCAGTTCTACTGTGTACTTTTTTTTTCTTAAGGTATTTAAGGGCTTACTGTGCTGGGATAGATTCAAGCTAACCTATTAGTGGTATTAAGCTCTACTATGTGAAAGAGCACTGTACTAAGCACTTGGGAGAGCACAACACAAAATATGAGACACATTCCCTGCCCACAACAAGCTTACAGTTTAGAGTGAGAGACAAATTAAGGATATGTATGTAAGTGCTATGGGGCTGAGTGTGGGGGAAGAATAAAGGGAGTAAATTAGGGTGATGCAGAAGGGAGTGGCAGAGGAGGAAATGGGGATGTGGTAAGGGAACACCTCTTCAGGGAGTTGTGCCTTCAGTAAGACTTTGAAGGTGGGGAGGGTAATTGTTTGTGGGATATGAAAAGGGAGGGCATTCCAGGCCAGATGAAAGACATGGGTGAGAGGTTGGTGGCAAGATAGACAAGATCGAGGCACAGTTAGTTGGTTGGCAATTAGAGCAGTGAAGTGTGGAGGCTGGGTTGTAGTGGGAGAGCAGCAAGGAGAGGTAGGAGCGGGGGCAAGGTGATCCAGTGCTTTAAAGTCGATGGGGAGGAGTTTCAGTTTGATGCGGAGGTGGATGGACAACCACTGGAGGTTCTTGAAGAGTGGGAAAACACGGCCTGAATGCTTTTGTAGAAAAATGCCCTGGGCAGCAGAGTGAAATATGGAGTGGAGTTGAGGAGGCAGGGAGGTCAGCAAGGAGGCTGATGCAGTATTCAAGGTGAGATAGGATAAGTTAAGTGCTTGAATTAGTGGTAGCAGTTTGGATGGAGAGGAAAGGGCAGATTTGTAGCAATATTGTGAAGATTGAACTGACAAGATTTAGTGATAGACTGGGTTTAATGAGCAAGAGGAATCAAAGATAAGGTTATGGGCTGATTATGGTGTGGTCTACAGTGATTGGAAAGTCAAGGGAGCCCAGGGTTTGGGTAGATACAAAATTCTAATCAAGTTGGACACAGGCCATGTCCCAAATGACAGCTTGGTCTTAATCCCCATTTTACAGATGAGATAACTGAGGTACAGAGAAGTTAAGTGACTTGCCCAAGGTCACCCAGCAGACAAGTAGAGGAGCCAGGATTAGGACCCAGGTCCTTCTGATTCCCAGGTCCATGTTCTATCCACTAGGCCATGCTCCTTCTCTCCTAGCACACCTCATTATTAACCAAATGTGCCTAATGCTGTTTTGTGTGGTCCTCTTTTTTTCTAAACATACAAAAGGGTATCACTGAAATGGCTATCACCCAACTTCATCCCTCTTTAACCATATGTTGTTTGCCTAGCTTTGTTGCAGTAGATTGTCATTCTAGTGTAACCTCACCCTTCAGCAGGCTGGTATTTTCCATGCATTGATCCTGATGGTCCAGTTATCCAGTTCTTTTTTTTTCCTGTCTATGTCCCTTGACTAATAGGCTTATACTTCTTTATTGCATAAACTAGTCTATCATCTTTTCCCAGATGAGTTAAAAATGCTTATTGGGCCCTGTGCAAAAGTTACTTGTGGTCACTTATGTGAAAGTATTGCTCTTTGAGGAGTTTGGGGCCGGCAGATGTAATTGCACCTATGCTCCAGACATGAGACTGACCCAATTCCTGCCCTCTTCCATGGAGAAGCTGTTCTCCTCTTCCTCCCATAAGCCCTGTTTTCTTCAAATTGTAAGGAAAGACTTTTTGAGTGGCCCTGCAGCATCACCTAGGTTTTGAATTGTCTGCCCACCACTTAAGTATTTTTTCCTCCAAAAACATTACCTATTAATTACTCTGATATTTAGAAACTGTTTCATTTTTGTTCTTTGTGTTCATTATCGAAACCCTAAACCTTCTTGACCTTTTGTGTTGTGGTTCAGGCATTGACATGATCAGTAAAATGCTGAAAATGCAGATGCTAGAAGATGAAGATGACCTAGCTTATGCAGAAACTGAGAAGAAAACAAGAACAGATTCCACTTCAGATGGACGCCCAGCCTGGATGAGAACCCTGCACACCACAGCTTCTAACTGGCTGCACCTTATCCCCCAGACTCTAAATCATCTCAAGAGAACTGTGGAAAACATCAAGGTAGAATTTTTTTTTTGTATCTTTTCACCTGAGATTTGAGAATCTTTTGGCTATTTTCTTGGGTTTTCCCAAGAACAGTTAGAATTATTTGTTGTGGTAAAAACCAGATACAATAATTGGAATAGCGTACGTAACGTGCATGGGAGAGATGGTTGAACTTTTCTTCAGGCTATGCAAATGTCAGCCAATAAGCAGTTAATCCTAAGGCATGACCAGAGTCGGTATATTCATTTAGAAAGCACCTTGTCAGACAAACTCCTCCCTTGGCTTGCTGTGTGACAGATTGGAGCTAGTTTTTATTTTTAGTCAGGTGCTAGTTCAGTCTGACTCCTAAGGGTAAGAGTCATTGGAAAAGGTGTTCTCAATTATTTCCCCTCAGATTTCCCCCACCCCACATCCCCAAATACCAGAATATTTGCGTTTTATTAATTTTAAGAGAAATGTCTCGCTATCTAATTTCCTTTCCATGTGACTTATCCTTCACGTTTCTTTAAACTTCAGGATCCTTTATTCAGATTCTTTGAGAGAGAGGTGAAAATGGGAGCTAAGTTGCTTCAAGATGTTCGTCAGGATCTTGCTGATGTGGTTCAAGTGTGTGAGGGAAAGAAGAAACAAACCAACTATTTGCGAACACTTATAAATGAACTGGTGAAAGGTACCTCAATCAGATTTCATCCTTTTCCTTTTCACTCACAGTAAGATGAAAGCTTTGGTTCAGTTCAAATTAACCAATGATTGGCTATTTATATAGCTTGAGAATGTTTTCCAGGTAGTGAATGAAAATGCGCTCAGTCCCATGTCTTGTATAAGGTTGATGCAGATTAGTTGTTTCCTCTTGAGGATGGGATTAATCACTTCTCTCCTTAAAAACTCTTGACTCTAGGAGAGCCAGATCCCTCATGGAGGGGATCCTGGACAAAGGAAGTCAAATCAGAGGATTACTCTTTCCCTATTATTTTAATAATTCATTTGAAGACCAGATTCTGGCATCATGGGAACTTAAAGTTAAAAAAAAAAGCCAGTTTTAGTGCATTTTTCTAATTACCCACTGAAAAAAAATTTAATTCAACTGGAAAAAATTAGAATGTAAATCATTAACTGGATCACAGCATTTCTGTGACTAGATTGGATTAAATTGCATTTTTCCCCTCTTGATGTCTGGCAACCATTGCATTTTTAAGATTATATTCTAGAAAATAGATTCTGCAGAAAATGGACAGGGAAGACATACCCTTGGTTGCCTGGTCAAGGAATTAAAATCCAAAGGACTTTTTTTTAGAACTTGAAGAAGGGCAACCATCACGAAGTTCCTCCAGATATCTCATTGACCAAGTTGGAGAAAGAATCTTAAACTGGCTGAACCATGGGTCAGATCCATTAATGAGATGCTTGTTCCTAAACAATAGTTAGGAAAGCACTTATCAGATTATCACCGTTTTACATTGCGGTTTCAAATCCACACTCTCTACTTTCACCCTTTGCAGGAATCTTGCCTCGGAGTTGGTCGCATTACACCGTGCCTGCTGGTATGACTGTCATTCAGTGGGTGTCTGATTTTAGTGAACGCATTAAACAACTGCAGAGTATCTCCCTGGCAGCTGCATCTGGTGGTGCAAAAGAACTAAAGGTACACATCCCCCTCCTCTCCCCTTGGGCTTGAGCTCTAAACTTCTTTGCCAAAATTTGGTGTGGCTCCTTTGTATGTAATATCTTTTGGAATGAGCAAGGAAAGTAGCGTGGCCTAGTCAGAAACTTGGATTCTAATCCTGGCTCTGCCACTTGCCTCCTGTAACACCTTGAGTAAGTCACCTAACTTCTCTGTCCTTCAGTGTCAACTGTAAAATGGAGATTAAATACCTGTTTAGACTGTGAGCCCCACATGGGACAGGGACTGTGCCCAGCCTGCTTGGAACAGTGCTTGACACTTAATAAGCATTTAACAAGTACCATAAATAATGAAATATCAAGTACTATGGGAGGCAGCGCGATCTTGGTAAAAAGGTAGTAACGGAGTTGAGGAGGAGGATGGCTTTACTGCAAAGACCCACGGGGCCTGGGAGTCAGGGGGCCTAGGTTCTATTTCTGGCTCTACCACCTAGCCAGTTGTGTGACTGTGGGCTAGTCACTTAACTGCTCTGTACCTCAGTTTTCTCATCTGTAAAATGGGGATTAAATACCTGTTCTCCTCCTACTTAAACTGTAAACCCCATGTGGGCTAAGGCTTGGGTCCAACCTGATTAATTTGTATCTAACCCAGCGCTTACTATAATGCTTGATGCAGAGTAAGCACTTAATACCATCATTAAAATTAATCTGTAAAATAACTCATTTCCAGCCTCTCCCTACTTCCCAATAATATTATGAGTTTAAAATGGGTTAAAAACATTTTGGAAAAATAATAGCCATACATGCATTAAAGTGGTCTTGCCTTACTGGAACTTGTCAAACATGCTAATTCCCCAAGATTCTAGGACAGCAAAATGTTGTTGTTGATTGCTAAGCACTACAAAAAGGCATTTGGGGGTTGGACTGTCCAGTACGCATTTTATAGGCAGGGTAACCAAGGCACCAAGAAATTAAGTGACTTGCCCAAGGTCACCCAGACAAGTGGCAAAGCCAGGATTCGAACACAGTTCTTCCTGACTCACAGGCATGTGCTCCATCCATCAGGTCATGCTGCATCTCATGCTTAAGAGGATATCTCCACCCAGATATCTCTGTGTAAATGAATGAAGAAATGAGAAAAGTGGTCTCTCACGCATATTGCCCTTTAAAACTTCTTTTCTTTCTTCCCTAGAACATACATGTCTGCTTGGGTGGCTTGTTTGTACCTGAGGCTTATATTACTGCCACGAGGCAGTATGTGGCACAAGCCAACAGCTGGTCTCTTGAGGAGCTTTGCCTTGAAGTCAATGTTACAACCACACAGAACGCAGTCCTGGATGCCTGTAGCTTTGGAGTCACAGGTGAGTTGCACCACATCCTGCTAGAAACTTAAGGTTACAAAGAGTAAAGTTAATGGAAGCAGTGAGGCCTTCCCAACGTTTAGAATTTTGAGATGGTCACCACACTAATTGTAGCTGTGACTTGTGACAACTGTAAGGAGCCTGAAATCCTGTTGCTCCTTCGTTAGAGTACAGTCTCAGGTATTTTGTTGCCTTTAAGTCTCTGTGGCCAAATCCCATGACTCCCCTATTCTTAAATTACAAGTTCCTTGGAGGCCAGGAACTATATCCTTACCTCATCTGTGTATTACTTTCCCAGTATTTAGTTTAGTGCTTTGCACATAGTGATCACTTAATACCATTACCACTTTTCCTGCAGTCAAGGAGTTTGATTTGTAAGTCAGTCATATTTATTGAAAACTTACTAAGTGCAGAGCACTTTACTAAGCAGTTTTATAACAGACATATTCCCTGCCCACAACAAGCTTACGGTAGAGGGGGGATTTAAAGATTCACATGTAGAAAAATTCCAAAAGGATTCAACTTGTACTTTCACTTGCAGTAGGCCAAATCTGTCCCACCCCAGGGTAGCCGGTTGCTGCTGTCAGGAGTGATTGATTACCTGGTTTGTGCTTTTCACTGCAATGAGTCAGAGGGGTTAGAGGTCTTCCTACTAATTTCAGTCAAAGTAAGGAGTGAGACTTCAATGAAATGTATTGGGCAAACCATTTCAATGTACTAGATCAGCTTCCCTATGAAGCTCAGGTTATGAATAAACTTGGTATTATGAGCTCATGCAGTAACTTTTTTGCTTTAAAGCTAAATCCTTCAATTGAGAAGTCTTTTAAAAGGCTGTGCGCCTCTGGGATTAGACTGGGGAGGATTGGGGGTCATTCTATTGCTTGTTTTCAATTTGATACTCTCTTCATAGGTTTGAAGCTCCAGGGTGCCACATGCAGTAATAATAAACTGTCCCTTTCAAATGCTATTTCCACAATCCTGCCTATTACACAGCTTCGCTGGATCAAGCAAACAAATGCAGAGAAAAAGGCCAACGTAGTAAGTAGTACATAGGTTAACAGTCTCTTTATAAAGTCTTGTTCTTATCCTCAGGCCTTTGAGCTTGAACTTTCCTTCCCAGAAAAGAATTTGTTTTCCTAGGAATAGGAACCCTCTATGCTTAGAATCCTCTATTGTTTGACCAAACCTCTCATGCTTATTTGGGCATCTCATTTAACACAAGCAGGCTGAGAACACTGGCTCCTTGCTCCTACAACCCCAAGATAGCCTCGGCTGGTGCCGTATGGGCTGGAGAGGCCAGCACCAGGAAAAAGTGGTTTGCTGCCCCACTCTTCTGAATCCCCTTGGTTACATCTATTTCACTGCTGCTTTGTCTAGAATCTTACTGCCCTCCAGAATGGAGGGAGAGGCTGAATTTTCCCCTCAAGTCCAGGGCTTTCTGATTACATTGACCTTTTTCCTTAAAAAAAAAAAATCAGTCTTATCCTATTGACATACTTTAGGGACTGTCAGTCACAAATGATTTAATTACTGCTAATTTAATGCTGAGTTGACTTTTTGTTTTGTCATATAGGGAGTTATGAGGTCTTTGAGAAAAGATCCATTTTCAATGTGAATTTGTCATTGAAATACTTCAATAACACACTAAGGCTTTTCATTCATTTTTCTTTTCTAGGTTACCTTGCCTGTCTACCTGAATTTCACACGAGCAGACCTGATCTTCACTGTTGACTTTGAAATTGCAACAAAGGAAGATCCTCGCAGTTTCTACGAACGTGGGGTTGCAGTCTTGTGTACCGAGTAATGAGTCTGTATTAAAGTGCTCAAAACTTCCTCCTATAGACTTAACAGTAGGGGTATGGTTGAAGCTCAGGTGGATGTGTGAAAAGGAGAGTAGGAGGGTGAGGTGTATTGATTGAAGGCTGGAGAAAAGTGAAGACAGAAAAATGAGAAGGAAATAGTGTTGTTTCAGGTGGTTATGGAGGAGCCTTTAGATGGTAAAACTTTATGAAATAAAACTCTTGCATGCATGATGTGCTTGTCCTGAATTTTTTTTTAACTTCAACTCAGAAAATAGAAAAGGTGGCAAAAATCATGGTCTTAGAGCTGATTAGATGGAGAGCTGAATGATGGAATATTTACACTTTTTTATGGTCAATTTTCCCCCAAAAAAACTGAAATACAGGATTTGAGAGAGGGTAGGGAAAGTTATCACCACTGTAAATTGAACTGGTGAAGCCCTGGGACCTGGTCCCACACAGCTCCCTCCCCACAGGCATTACACACAGTAGCTGGATGAACAATGACTTTAACGTGCTGCTCCATCCACTGCTCTGCAGCAATCTAGTCAGAGGCCCCAACCCTCCCCAACTCCTTCCCCTACTGCTCCTGCATTCATCTTTTGTGGCCCTTCGAGTATTAAATGCAACAGTAAGCTATTCATCCACTTACAAGGAAGTGGTCATCCCCACCTCTGCCTTGTGTATACAGTTGAGGTACCTGAATCATCTTTCTCTGATGTGGTCAAGGAGAGAAACTGAAGAATTTACACAATTTGTAAATGGAGGTGGGGAAAATACTTCTGTGAAGGCAGATAAGAAAGTAGGAACATTATTGTAAAACTTTTCAGAAAGGGGGCTCTATGGTTGATGCTTGGGATTGTACAATCCCAATAAACTTATTTATAGGAGAATGTTTGAAAATGCCCAACTTGGCCCAGCACTCTATTTAGCATTTACTGGTTGTACAGCACTCTAAGTGCTTGGGAGAGTACAATATAAAAGGTAGACATGTTCCCTGTCCACAAAGAGTTTTAAAGGCAGGCCTCACACATTACTATACACTCAATATAGTGGGAAAATTGAATAAGCAACCTCCTCCCTGCAATAGGGCTTTGACATGATTAAAGTAGACCTTAGGTTTAGCCTGAGTTGAAATGAGAGCAAGAGACTTTGTTATGCATACCCTCTGCTATGGCTGAGTCCATCATTTCCCTGCCACCTCACTCATTTTCACCATAAATTGTAAATAGTCACTTCCAGTTCCTACTAGCTTCCTTGCTCTAGCCTTATGTACTACATATATTGTTAGGGCCCTTCATGAGATGGCAGAAGAATGCCTAAGCTTTCAGTTAGAGGGGGCAGGACTTAAAGTACAGGTGAACCTTCTGGGTCCCCACTGACCTACCCAACTCATCTGGCTATCATCTTGCATTGTAGGACTCATACCTCATTCCTGTGCTGCCATGCAGAAGCTTTGTAATTCTAAAGAGCTGCACCATGCTCACTTTAGACGATAGCCTGAGGTAAAGTTCAGGAGCATTAGAGACTGCTCCCCCAACTTAGATGTTTTGGAAGCTTATCCCCTGATCTGTATGTGAAATGCAGCAGTCTTCTACTCAACAGAATTTAGTGAGCACTTACTCTGCACAAAGCACTGGACTAAACATGTGGAGAGTACAAGAGAATTAGCATGCATGTTCCTTGCCCCTAATGAGCTTACGGTCTAAAGTGGAAGAGAGATGAGTAAATTTATAATTTAAAATGTGCAAAAGTGCTGTGGGGATGGGGCAAATATTGTGTCCAAAGGTCACAGCTCAAAGTGATAATGCAGAAGGGAGAGAGATGGGTAAAAGAGGGCTTAATTGGGGAAGGCCTCTTGGAGGAAATATGACCTTAAGAATGCTTTGAAGGTAAAGAGGGTGGTGGTCTGACACATATGGAGTGGGAGGGAGTCCCAGGGCAGAGGTAGGACATGGGTGAGAGGGTGGCAGTGAGATAGAGGTACAGTGAGTTGGCATTAGAGGAGCAAAGTGGGCAGTAGTAGGGGTGTAATAAGTGAGTAGTGAGGTGAGATGGGGCAAGCTGACTGGAAGCCTTAAAGCCGATGGTAAGGAGTTTCTGTTTGATGTGGAGGTGGATGGTTAGGATGGTTCTTGGAGAGTGGAGAGACACACTGAACACTTCTGTTGATAAATGATCAATGCACAGAGTGAACTGTGGATTAGGGTGGGGAGAGACAGGAGGCAAGGCAGGATAGGATGAGTGCTTGGTTCAGCATGGTAAACAGTTCAGATGGACAGGAAAGGGGTGGATTTTAACAATGTTGTGAAGGTAGAGCCAACAGGATTTGGTGATAGATTGAATATGTGGGTGGAATGAAAGAGAGGAGTTAAGGATAAGACAGCGAACCTGTCATTGGGCAGGGATTGTCTCTGTTGCCGAATTGTACATTCCAAGTGCTTAGTACAGTGCTCTGCACATAGTAAGCACTCAATAAATACTACTGAAAGATAACAACAAGGTTACCAGCTTGTGAGATAGGGAAGATAGTGTTGGTGTCTACAGAGCTGGGAAAGATGGGGAGGACAGGTTTTCAAAGGGCAGATAAGGAGTTCAGTTTGGGGCATATTTAATTTGAGGTGCATGCCTTGAAGGCAGGACAAAATGTGAGATTTCAGGGAAGGAGAGGGGTGAGGGCTAGAGATGCAGATTTTCGGAGTCATCTGCAGAGAGGTGGTAATTGAAGCCAGGGGAGCAAATGCATTCTCCTAGGGAGTGGGTTTAGAGGGAGACTAGAAGAGGACTTAGAACTGAGCTATGAGGGACCCTTACTGCCGGAGGGTGGGAAGCAGAAGAGGAGTTAGCAACAGAGGCTGAGGAGGAAGAGGCAGAGAGGAGGAAAACTAAAAGGACAGTGCCAGTGAATCCAAGGTTGGATAAAGTTTCAAGGAGAAGAGGGTGGTCTACAGTGTTAAAGGTGCCCAAAAGGTCTAGGATGAAGTAGAGACTGTCAGATTCGGCGAGAAGGTGGTTACTAGATACCGTAGAGGGCTGTTTCTGTGGAGTGAAAGGGTTGGAAGCCAGATTGCAGGGGATCTAGAAGAAAATTGAAGGAGAGGAAGTGGAGAGAGCGGGTTTGTACAACTCCCTCAAGATGTTTGGAGAGAATGGATTAGAGAGAGAAGAGGTGATAACTGGAGGGAGCTGTGGGGGTCAAGGGATTTTTTTCCCCTAGGATAGGGGTTATATAAGCATGTTTGAAAGCAGTGGAGAGGAAGCTCTTGGAAAGTGAACAATTGAAGATGGCAATCAAGGAGGGAAGAAAGGAGGGGGTGAGTTTTAAAAAGGTATGAAAGGACTGCTCAGAAGCATAGGTGGAGGAGCTAGATTTAGAGAGGAGGAGAGAGTTTGCATATTGAATTACTGCTGGGAATATAGGGAGAATCGAAGAGGGTGGAGGAAGAGGAGATAGGAGAGAAGCAGGAGAGGTTTTAGGGAGATCATGCCTCATCAACAACAAAAAGTATGGGGCCAGGTCATTAGAGTCAGGAGGAGAGAGGGTGGGGGAAAAAGAGGTTTGAGAAGGGAAGTAAATACCTGGAACAGCTGGTGGGGACAATGGGTTTGGAAGTGAATTAAGAAGAAGTACTGTTGTCGGCAGTGGAAAGGGCTCAAATGAAGCCGATTAGAATGAATTTAAGGTCAACAAGGCCTGAGGGATGTCTGGATTTCCTCCCAACAGTGCTGGCAACAACTCTGGCAAAGGAACGGAGGAAGCGGGCTGTGGAGGTGATCCAGGGTTGTGGGTTAGTGGTATGAGTTCAGTTGAGAAGATGGTGTTGAGTGCCGATTTGTGTGTCAGGAGAAGGTAGTTTGGGTGTATAGAGACCAAATGGGGTAGGATGGCTATAGAGGGGTTGTCAAAAGAACTGATGTCTCTGCAGGGGGAATAGGACAGATTTGTGGGGGGCAGGGAGCAGCGTATGGGAAAACCGATGAGGTGGTGTGGTCTGATAAAGGAATTTCAGAATTGGTGAAGGCAGAGATTGTACAGTTACTTGGGATTATAAAATCAAGTATGTGCCAAAATTGGTGAGTGTGTGAGGTGGGGTGGAGCAGGAAGTCACTGAAGTAATGGAGTGAGAGGAGGTGGACAGTGGAATCATTCTCTGCCTTGATAACAGAGTACTAAGCTGAGTACTGGTGGTTTCCAAAGTGAGAAACCTATATTTGTTTCCCCCGCTTTAGGGCATTAAATACCTGGAAATACTACCTTTAAAGCAGGTATAAAGTAAACATTAACTGAACTTCACCTGATATCCAACCACTGTACACACAACAAATAGAGGTTTCAGAGTCCTTGCCTATTTTAACAGAAGCTAAGTTCTTACTTTTAACTTCCACACCACTAGTGAAAGAAATGCAGAGTTTGTTTTCCTCCAACTGGGTCTAGACCCTCTCCTAGCAGCCCATCACACTAGGTGGAAGCTCAGTGATGAAATCATCCAGAGGAGCCATTCTCCTCTTGCATTAAGTTTGCTTCTGACTTTCTCCTTATTTTAACAAGCCCCTGTTTATAATTGGCAAGGGCCGGGGGAAGAGACCCATCAACCACAAGCCAAAACAAGCCAGAGCCAAGAGTCATTTGACTTAAAGCTATTTCTCAAACACAGCTCTTAATCATGGCCTTATGTCTGGAACTCAACTGAACACTTTCCCCACAGCTTCTGAAAGGTGCAAGATTGAAGCACTAAATGCTAAAGCATACACACAGGAAGGAAGCTAAGGTAGAATGCTTTACCTTTAGAGGTAGGAGGCTGTAGAGAAACATGGGTCATCTGGGCAAAGAGAAGTAGGGTGGGGAATACCAACACATTCCAGCAGGGAAAATACAAAGGACTCTAATCATCCCCTTCCCTCCACAATATTGATTTTCACTAACTCAAATAATGAATGTAAGGGCTTTATTAAAGTCCAACTGGTATCAGTATTGTACTGCTCTCATAGTATTGTACTATCATCACATACCAAGAAGGAGTCACATCAGGCCTTCCTATTGGATGGTAGAGGAATCACTGGTCGCCTTCATGTTTAGTGGCACTTCTTGTACAGCCATTCGTTGCTGAAATCTGTCACGGGCTGCACATGCCCTGAAACCCTGGAACCTGATGAGACAGTTGCTGCTGTGAAGTGAAAGAAAAGAGAACACAATTTTGCTTGCTTCAGCATTTCAATTGAAATTTATGAACTGACTCTTAGGGATGGAAAAGGACAAGGGATAACTAGAGATACACTAGAGTCCTTGTAGCTTTAAACCCCCAAGTAAAAAGTTTAAAGTGGTTGCAGCTCCGTATGGGGTAAGGGATTCTTTTCTTCAAAATAGCACATACCCTCTTTTGCCCTTAAGTCTGCACAAGGAAAGACTAACTTTGGGTTAACTAAAATGAACAGGGATTGTTTGAAGGTTGGTGTTTAAAAAAGAAATTTTAAAAAAAAGAATGCCACACACATGCTTTGGGAGGTCCAGGAACCCTGACCCCCATTAATCACATTTTGAGCATGGGGCAGGAAAAGCAGAGAAGATTTTTACGGGGAAGAGCAAGTAACATGGAACTTGGAAGCTTTAACAAGCTCAAGTCTGAGAGAGTCAGGGTGGCAGGAGCAGGGGAAAGTCTTTCCAGCCCTTAATGAAAACTGAGTTCACTCAGTTCTTGCCAGATCCCTGGGATGAACAAAGCCGGGAATCCTGCCTAAATGGCTATAAAATGAAAGCAATGGCTTTGCCCCAGTGAAGTTGGTATTTATGGTAACAGCACTTCTCCATCCTGATGTCAGGTAGAATTTAAGGTTTTTCATCTCTCAGTACTGTCCTTCCTCCCTGATATATGAGCCTTCTCTCATAAGGAGAAGACTGGTTTGTTAGCCCTCTGGGTAGCAGATCTCAATCAGATGGATTCCCATGCCCCTAAGTGTTCGAATCTTATGTCTGCATGACTTCAAACTAATTTGGGGGAGGGGGGTAGGGAGTTGTTTTTATGGCAATTGTTGGGCTCTTACGCTGCTAGTTTTGCTTCATGGTACTTGCAGAACACTTACTAGGTGTCAAGCCCT
Organism: Ornithorhynchus anatinus; assembly: GCF_004115215.2. Lineage (NCBI taxonomy): Eukaryota > Metazoa > Chordata > Mammalia > Monotremata > Ornithorhynchidae > Ornithorhynchus > Ornithorhynchus anatinus. The sequence continues at coordinate 61,790,853 of NC_041728.1, forward strand.
GTACCAGGAACTGTGCTAAGTGCTGAAGTTAATCGGGTTGGACACAGTCTGTGTCCCACATGGGGTTCAGTCTTAATCCCCATTTTTCAGATGAAATAACTTGAGGAACAGAGAAGTTGCAACTTGCCCATGGTCACACAGCAGACAAGTGGTGGAGCCAGGATCAGAACCCAGGTCCTAGGCCCATGTTCTGTCTACAAAACCATGCTACTTCCCAGTGCTTTTTAGTACTTTAAATCAGGAACTGGCAACAAACCACCTCCAAATATCATCATTATTAAAAGACACTTAGGGTCATTCAGACAAGTTTTCATTCATATATTAGGTTTGTCCTGTTCCACCATACAAAAAAAATTATCTGCTAAAAGATCTGCATAATCAATAGTTTGTGCTGAGATCAACTGCTTCAGTACTCATTGAATAGCTAACACACTTACCTCAATCTAAACCATATGTTTCTTTTTTTTCATTCTTTCACACTCTGGAAGGAAGAATTCCATTTTTCTCTTGAACAGAGGTTGCTTATATACCCTGTTATCTTTCTCCCACATGAGTCTGGACGACTGAAGAGGTACTCTCGGTGTGTTTTCAGTAGGTCTCGCAGATTTTGGAGGATCAGCACTCCTGAGTAAGGAATGGTCAGACTTCTGTACTAACATTTCAGGCAAGAGTTCCCAATCCAGAGACAATTCAGATGACCCAGGAATTCTTCCGGAACTCTCCATCATCTCTTGGCTGGTAATCTCCATTGGTATTTTCAAGTCGCTCATTGGCTCCATGTACACATCATTTGTTTCTGAGGCTGGAAAGTCCCATATGGTTGGTTTCGGAGGGAGTTCTAGATTCTTTGAACAGATGGAACCCTCTGACTCCACTTCACTCAGGTCATCAGAGATCAGGGATGTAGAAATTCCACTGCAGGTGATATCTCCAAGGATAGAATCATTCAGACTGTAGTCTGAATGACTGGGTGTGTCTTCTGAATCACCATCATAAGGATCAAAAAACTATGACAAAATGAATCCAAGGTCAGCTGCTCTGGGTGGTATAAATTAGAGTGCCACACAGTCTTCTAATTTCATCTACTACTAATGTTGGTGATTTTTGTATTGTCTTGCCAATAAAGTTAAAATTATATTACAATAATAATGTTGGTATTTGTTAAGTGCTTACTATGTGCAAAGCACTGTTCTAAGTGCTGGGGGGGTTACACGGTTGTCCCTCATGGGGCTCACAGTCTTCATCCCCATTTTACAGATGAGGTAACTGAGGCCCAGAGAAGAGAAGTGACTTGCCCAAAGTCACACAGCTGACAAGTGGCAGAGCCGGGATTAGAACCCATGACCTCTGACTCCCAAGCCTGGGCTCTTTCCACTGAGCCACGCTGCTTCTCTGCAACAAATGTCCTAGGAGAGGCCTAAAGAAACATCATAAGACTTGGTCCTATGTGGATTATCCTGAACACCAGCTCCAGAGTAAAATGGAACAGTCTATTCTACCTATTTTGGTATCACCTGAAAGCTGTGAGGCTACTACAAGTTCAGGTGAGATTCACACTTGATATTACGGAAGCAACCCAGATACAAAGCGCCAAGAAAGGAGTGGAAAAAATTAAGCATAGAGCAAGGCACCAAGAATTTAATCCATTCACTTTCTGATTTCTGAAACTTTAGTCTGTAGACAAAATATTCTTCTAAAAACAAGTATTTTTAAACATCAATGTAAAGGAAATCTGACACCCTTCAAAAAGCAAAATTGATGAGAGCAGTTTAAATTGTCAGGATCTAGGGTTGATTAATGGGGATCGATACACTTTTTTTAACCTACATGGAATATAATATACTAAAAAACCTTTTAGGCATTTCACAGAGAAGGATTTTTGGCAGTTACAGGATGGACTTAAGATTCTCCATGGAGTTTTAATAGCTTTTAAAGAAAACTCCTGGCAGGGAATGATATCTTTAATTTGAACCATAGCAGAACAATTAAATGTCTTCAGTTTCCACCAGATCAGCTAGCTGTTCAGCCATGGCAAGAAACTGGATATGGAAGAGTAGGCTCTGTCTCAACTGAACTAGGAACCCAGGTCATCTACTAGTAAGACAAATTGTCCAAAGCATTTCTTTTTTGACAATATCCTGGATAAAATTCAAATAAAACCATCAGAAGAAAAAAAAAGTGAAAGTTCTCCTGAGAAAAATCACTCCTTCCTGTTTACATCATTTTGTGATTAGTTTTCCCCAGGGGCACTAAATTATTGGCTGAAGACCTAAAGCAGAGTGTCCTGAGCAACTGGGCATAACATTTGCTTATCTAATAAAAGGAAAGAGCAATCACTAACATCTTGGTTGTTCTTCAAAATGAGATATTTTCCAGACATTACAAGGTGCTTTGTTCTCATTAAAAATGATATCCTATTAAAAAGTGTTTCACTACAGAGCATTCCCTCTCCAAGGACCAGGATTCTGAATATTAAAAGGAAATAGTTTCCCTCCTGCCCCACCTATTTATCCCAACTCTTTAGAACTAAAAGAGGTCCACATTCTGGAATTGAGGGAATCTAACCCAAAAGATTCTCTGAGGGAGGGAGGGAAAAAGAAAAATTAAATTGAAAAGAAAAAAAAAACCCAGTCCCTGACAGTTTGGTTAAAAATGTAGGAATTTCTGAAAATGGGTGCTTTTCCCAAGCAATAGAAGATCATTTAAGACCATATTAAACAGAAAAGGAGAATGAAACGCTATCAACATTCTACAGCAGGGGAAGAGAGGATTTTTGTTTGTGTTTCAGAGGGTTATGGAGAGAAACAAGACATAATGTCTACCATTAGCCATGGTAATTTGTCCTAAAAGGTACCACTGGAGCCAGAGTGGCTCCCAAATTAATGACCAAGAAATCCAAGAATGAATGCTTGAGAGCTGGACATGAGGGAGTTTAAAAACTGTGAAAACACTCCAGGTTGTCAGCTGCACTGCTAACTAGCTTTGAGAAGCCCACCAGGTTTTTTCCTGTATCCTTGTAGGTCAGTCCAGCCTGAGCCCACCCTATCCCCCCTGCCTAAGGGAAGTGCCTGGGTACTCCCAGGCAAGTGTTACCTTTATCTCACATACAAAACTTCAGCCACTTTTAAGAGCAGCTTTGACACTCATCTCTGCCAGGGCTGGATGCTGTACCTGTTCTAACAATCTCACATGGGCCTGGGAGTCAGATCAGACTGAGCAAAAGCCAAGACGACAGAGGTGAAGCCAGCTGCGCTGGGCTAACCACCATTATCAACTCCACCTTCTCTCTTGGGGCTGGTGGGAGGGGGCAGAGAGAGAGAAGGCAAATGCAGCAGATCCACACATCCCTTCACTTCTCTGTGCCTGTTACCTCATCTGTAAAATGGGGATTACAATTGTGAGCCTCATGTGGGACAGGGACTGTGTCCAATCCGATTTGCTTGTATCCACCCCAGCACTTAGTACAGTGCCTGGCATATAGTAAGTGCTTAACAAATCCCACAATTATTGCCAGAGCAGACCCTGTGGACTTCCAGACCCAGGGCACCACGGAGACCAGTTCGCTGTGCACACCATACCATGTCTACACTGATCCATTCCCTCCCCACCCTACCCCCAATGTTAAGTACCAACAGTTTTGGACAATGTGGTCTAGAGGACCTGTGTTTTAATCCCAGCTTTACCACTTGCCTGATGTGAGTCCTTGGGCAAGTCACTTAAATACCATTAAAAAAAAAGTTAAGCCCTATATACCAAGCACTGAACAAGCCAATCAGGTTGGACACAGTCAAGTGACACGCCCGAGCAGTGGACAAACCAGGATTAGAAGCCATGTCCTTCCAACACCCAGTCCTGTGCTCTATCCATTAAAGAATGCTGCTTCTCTACTTCCCTGTGCCTCAGTTTTCTCATCTGTAAAATAGGGGTATAATGACTGTTCTCTCCTACTTAAGATTGTAAACACTGTGTGGGGCAGGGATCATATCTGATTTGCAGACACTCCATCAGAGCTTAGTACAGTGCTTGAAACATAGTAAGCACTTAAATACCACAATCATTATTATTATTATTGGAAAGCACTTGGATGTGGGAGCCAGGATCCTTGGGAGCCCATCCCAGTTCTGGCATTTGCTGTGTGACCTTGAGCAAGTCACTTCACCTCTCTAGGCCTGTTTCATCATCTGTAAAGTGAGAGTAATAGAACTGTCTGTACCCCATAGGGATAAAATGAAATTATGTGAAAAAGTTTTGGAAAAAATAAGTCAAATAAAAATTCATGGCATTATTATTATGTCTGTTTGCCTTGGGCAGGCCCTGGGACTGCAGCCCATGCCTGGTTCTCCCCCACACACTGTGGCAGGAAAAGAAGGCAGAAGGACTTCTGCCCAGTGCAAGACTGACCCACAAACAAAGCTTTTGCTCTCCGACAGAGGATGAGCATAGATTCAGTTGGAGAATCATTTCCAAGAAGAGAAGAAAAAACAGATACGGCACATTGCATTCCCTTTTCATAGAGGTAGCCTGGGCCCCCATTTCCCTGACCAAGAAACACTTTGTAGATTGACAGATGACCTCAGTCAAAAGGGCTCCCACAGGTACAAGACAATGAATGCACCTACCTTGTGCTATTTATTCTAAATGTTTGATTTTCTCCTGCCACTGAGCACCTCCAAGGACTATATCTCATTTCCCACCTGTTAGTATTCTCTCCCAGTACAATGCTCTGCCCAAAGTGCTTAAGTACTATTAAGTGCAAAATACTATTACTACTATTGCTGCTTTGTATATGGAATCTCTCCTACAAATACTGACTCCCCCCCACACACACACCAGGATTAAAGTAATAATTTAAAAATAGTAATAATATTTGTTAAGCGCTTATGACCCAAACAGCTACACAAGTAAGTCTGGTCAGAGATGGTCTGGGTCCTACACGGGGCTCACAGTCCAAGTATGAGGAAAAACAGGTATTGAAAGATGGTCAGAAGAGGGATACTGTTTTGGGAAATCCAGGATTAAGCAAGTACAGGATTTCTTGCTCTTCATTGTCAGTGCTCATTAGCTTGTTATAGGGCTTAACTTTCCCAACCTCCAAATCAGGGTCCCAACCAAACTCCTCGATTCAACCAAAGTCACTTGTCATTCCCAGAGCTTAGTGCAGTGCCTGGCACCGAGTAAGCGCTTAACAAATACCATAATTATTATTCCAGTGGCAGGCTAGTAAATAGGACTGCTAAGTGCTAACCCAGAGTCAACATACTCCCACGGGAGGTTAAAAATCTTTAACATTGACCCACCTCTCTTCTGATACCTTCTGTAAATTCCATGTGATTCTTTTTGTGATCGCCCTGGGGGAAAGAATGCTTGAATAGTCTTTACTATCAATATAAACAAGGCAAGCAATTTAACCGCCCCAAAAGCCACTGCAGCCTTAAGCCAGTGCACATGCAATAACAGGAAAGGACAAGGGGGCTGATTCTAATGATTTAGATTTAGACACCAGGGCAGATGTGAAAGATTTTTAAAACCACCAAATCCATTCTCTGTAGAATCAGGACAGCCTTCAGAAGGAGGTCACTGAAGCTTGTTCTCCACCCTGGGCAGAAAAGTGTCTGATTCTTTTTTAAGAGAACACCAAAAATGAGGGCTGCAGGATAATGGGATATTGCCATTTTAGGTTTAAACAGCTGATCTTAAAGCATGGTGACAATTGTCACCTACTCATTTTGAAATAAAGACCAATGCCATATTAGCTATTTCAAGTAATGCTTCCAAGAATATTTCCACCCTCAAAGTTACACTCATGCTTTCTTTAGCCTTCCCTCCCCACAGCCTCCTTCATGTCTACAGAGAGGAAATAAAAGGAAAAAAAGACTGTAAAAGAGTAGGGGCACCTTTAACCGATGTAGCATGCCTCTCTGCCTCCTCTGGATGCCAACCCTGCTGTTGAAAGGACTGAACGCTCCTCTGATGCAGTCACGCCTGTTCTGCCTTTGATCGGCCATGGTTTTCAAAGAGGAGGACTTTTTTGGATTTTACTTAATTAAAAGATATCAAGTTAGGAAGAGCAACTTCTATGCAGCATACATCACAAATGCAGCTAATGAATCTCTTGTTGGGCATGTTTTCAGTTTAGAGGAAACAGCCCTCAGCCTATTCCTCGCTCCATCTCTTTAACATAATCCTGAGACAGAAAGGTCAACGGAGGTCCTCGATTTTGGTTGATACTTTAATATTTCCAGTGTGACCTTCTTTATCATAACCACAGTCTCCTTAAGTATTTTTGTTTCAGTATTAAATCAGGGGTGGGGTGGGGGGAGGAAGGGATACATCGGTAAGTGAGAGAATAAGCCAAGGGAAGTGCTGAAAATACACAAACCTACTTGAAATTTCATGTTGCTTGCTTTCTTTGAACCTTGGGCGAAGGGACTTACGAGGCTCTGTAAGAAAATACTTCCATTACAAATATGTGCAGACGACAGTAAGTGTTCCTTTAAAAATATAGTCTCTGGAAGGTGTCCAAAAAACTAAACCAAAATAAAGGACTCCTTTTTTCCATGATACTTTCAGATTTCTATCTTATAAAGTTGATAAACTTGATTCTTAGAAAAGAAAAAGATCAGTAGAGTCATTCAGGCTAGACCTATACAAGTGACCAGGACAACGATAGTGACCAACACAAGCACTCTCATTCCACTGGGACTAGAGCGACCATAATTCTAAACCCACAACGTGTGCCTCCTTTTCTATTGTTGCCAATCCATAAGAACTTGACCATTTTTATTCCTGATATTAGAAAACTGCTACCACCTTAAGGGGCATAAGATAGAAGCAGGCTAGAGATTGATTTCCGGCTAAAAGACACAGAATTTGAAATGAAATGGATATTCCCCTGGTTGACTTCCAAGGCCCTGTGACTTCTCCCTCATTCCCTGGACTCCTGGGTAAGTGAAAACACTTCTGGCAAAGAGCATAAGCAAAGGGATGCAAAGAGGAAAAGCCTCCTTGTGACCCCCAGGGCCTCTTCAGTTGTTTTTCTTGGTAGGGGTTTTGTTTCAAACAGCTGGGCTTTCATTTCAATAGTATCTATTGAGTGTTTACTGTGTGCAGAGCACTGTACTAAGGGCTTGGGAGAGTACAATACAATGAGGTTGGAAGACTCGATCTCTGCCCTCAAGGAGCTTACCACCTAATGAGACAGACATTAAGATAAACTACAGATAGGACCTTCAGCATACCCAAATGTCATAAGACTACCAAGCCTGGGCACCTCTCAAGATTGCCCCTGGAGAGTTTCCAGTATTCTTCCAGTCTCGGCTACGGGAGCAGAGAATCAAGCAGAGGCATACCCATGCCATGCTTAGCTTGGGGAAGTGGAAGGCAATCTGCTACAGTCAAAACTCACTTGCGCTGGGCAGTAGTGACATGGGAGAGAGTTGAGGGCAGAGACTTAAGTTTACCTTGCGGAAGAAGGCAATGGTAAAACCACTTCCATATATATATATATATATATATATATTTTTTTAAACCAAGGTAACTCTATGGATCCACTACCAGAACGATTACAGATAGAGGTGGGGTGTTCTGGAGAACTGTGTTGCTATGGATAGGAAATGACTCGACAGCCTAAGACAAGACCAAGCCCGGGAGGGACTTCAAGCCATCAACTCTCAAACCACAAACTGAAGAGTCACTTTTAGGCCATTAAGTCATTTTCAAATTGTTTGGGACAAGTCAATAGGTATGAGAGCCTGCCCTAAAAGTCTCTTGTACATTCTGGGACAGATCTAAACTGTTCTCTTGTGGCTATGAAATACTAATTTTAAAAAATGCCCTATCAATATATTCCAAATTGTTTTAGCAATAGCCTGTTCCCTTAAGCTTTTATTTGCTAAATTATGGATTTTCATATTCTAGAAACATGGTGATAAACATCTACTCACCCGTTCTCAGTGATGATTTAACCAAGACAACTTCAACACCCTGACAGACTCACTCTTATTTACCATAGATTAATTTTCCTCTCTCCAATTGGTCTCAGCAGCACTGAAGACAAATTGTCAGCTTTGGCTCAGAGCAAAAACACTGAAAGGCAGACTGTCTGGAGGATAGCAAAGCTGATGAGGATCTTTCCCTTTACTTCAATTAGTGAAGAAGGCCTCAACCTCTAAGAACTGCTCTCGATCTTTGCCCCTTTAAAGTACATCCTTTCTCTTCCTCTTCAAAATTCCCTTGAAGGGAGGTTAGATGGTAAATCCCTAACAAGAAGATGGAAAATCCCTAACCGTTAGGTGGATGTTCAAGAAGGCATCCATCATATAGTTCTGCCAGGCATCCTTAGCTGTTTGGACTGAATTGGCTTCGCTAAATGTTCTAACCCAAGAGGGAATGGAATACCCTAGGCAACCATTGCTCCAGGCATAAGTGCCTGGTTTGCTTTTTGGAAGAAATATCTTCAGCCTCTTGCCTAAGCACATGCAGAATCAGTTCCAGCCTGCAAAACGTCCCAGAAGGACCTGTTTTATGAGGATTACCACAATGAAGACAGAAAAGCACACAAGAATTCAAAAATCCACAGAATTGGAGGTTGCTCCCGGGTATAATGGGATAGCAAAGCCTGAGGTGAAGTGGGTAGGAAGGAAGGAAGATGAGGGTCACAGACATGGGGTTAGGACTAGACCAATAGGAACCGAGGGCTTTAAATGGGGGGAAGGAGAAAAGGAACAAATGCAAGGGAACGATAATGTGGTAGGGAGAAGGAATTAAAGGATATTTATACATAAAAATAATGGGGGGGGGCTGGGAAATTTAGTCTAGTGCTAGAGGAACCCTTGAAGGGAAAGTGTTACAAGTCACTGGCTCCGATACCACAACAGTGCACCAGGAACTGTTCTGTTTCAGAGAAAAATCTCCAAAGACAACAAACCCTAAAGGAAAGAGCCACATCCTGAGAAGTTAGGACAGGGTCATTACCTCTGAATTGGTCTCAGATTCCGACTCAGTACTTGACTCAACTTTGCATTTTTGCTTAAAAATAAGAGAAAGTTAGTTTGCAAACTGATAAAACTGGCATTATCAAATATCAATCCAGCAATTTTTGCCAAGCATTTCCTTTTAAAAGTTATGAGCTTTATAACTGTGCTCATACTGGCCCTCCAAAGCCCTTTCCAGAATGAAAGCTTGTTTTTCTCTTGAATAAATTTGAGCATTAGCTGTGCTTAGGTGTTAGAAAATTGGAACTAGTTGAATTATGAATTAGTTGGTTATCATTGAGTCCCGTAGACAAAGTTTTATAGGAGCCTATGGCCTAATACCCCAAAAAATTATACTGAATGATCTCATTTTCCATTTCACTGGTTCTCTAATACTTTTTTTGCTTCTTAAAAACTGTAAACTTTTGCTGTCCTTTGAACATATTTTATCATCTGCATTTACTGTATTAAACTCTTAGGAGAGTATACTACAACAGAGTTGGAACATTCCCCACTTGCTACATACTAACAGTCTAGAGGGGAACAGACATTAATATAATTTATAACAATTCATGAGTAAGATATCTAGGCAACCCTTAAAGCAGTCTAGAGGGGAACAGACATTAATATAATTTATAACAATTCATGAGTAAGATATCTAGGCAACTCTTAAAGCTGTCATGTAAAGACTACTTCCCATTAAGAGGGAATTACCTGATATTTGCGGGACAATCTCTCCACAAAATCTGTACTTTTATCAGAATCCATGGGGTGATGAAGGTCTAACCAGAAAAGGAGAAAAAAAAAAAGTCTCTCAATTATTCACTAAGTGGGAACCCCACTGGTAAACAGCAGCCAGGCTAAGCAGTTCCTCAGCATTTATTTAGTCAACTTCCTCACATGAGAAATCAGAACCCATTTCTGCCTCTATGTCTATATGCAGAAAGAACACAATCAGTCCAGAAGCAGCCTGGCCTAGTGGAAAGAACACAGGCCTGGGAGTCAGAGGACCTGGGTTCTTATACTGGCTCTACCGGGTGACCTTGGGCAAGTTAACATTTCTGTGCCTAAGTTTCCTCACCTGTAAAATGGGGATTCAATGCCTGTGCACCCCCTCCTTAGACTGCAAGCCCCATGGGGGACAGGACCTGTTGTCCAGTCTGGTTTTATTTGTTGTCATTAAGTTGTCTTGTTTTTGTCCATCTGTCTCCCCCGATTAACTGTGTAAGCCCATCAATGGGCAGGGATTGTCTCTATGTGTTGCCGAATTGTACATTCCATGCGCTTAGTACAGTGCTCTGCACATAGTAAGCACTCAATAAATACTATTGAATGAATACCCCAGTACTCAGACCATTGCTTGACACGTAAACTCTTAATAATGATAATAATAGTAATGGTACTTGTTAAACACTATGTGCAAAGCACTGTTCTAAGCACTGTAACAAATACCAAAGTAAGTATAGTATGTGAAAAGTTGAAATTTTAAAGTCTATGTTGCAGGGAACCAAATATAGTCTGGTCTTTCAAAGGATTTTGAAAGAAATTTGTAAATTAATTTAAGATTCTAAATTCCTCATATAAGGTTCATATTTTCATTGTACTTTCTCAAGCACTTAGTCCAATACTCTGCACGCACTAGGCCCTCAATAAATTCTATCTCTAGGACAAGTCACAAGCCATGTAAGGGCAGCTTCCCTCCAAAGTTTATACAGAACACTTAACACCTAGAAGGATTCTTAGAAACGGTGGTCCGAAGGATTTTTCTCTAGCCAAAATTTTTGAAGTCTCTGTCCCATAGGAGCAGGGATTTAGAGCTCTCTTTCAAGCACACCCTCAAATCTGTAACACAACAAGTAGGGGCATTCAGTTTTTTTTTCTAATTAATAGCAGCTTGCCCTATTGGTAAGAAGTCAGAAGGAACCAAATTTTAATCCCAGCTCCACCATGTGTCTGCAGTGCAACTCTGGGCAAGTTAATTAACTTCTGCCCCTCCAGTTATGTCAACAGTAAAATGAGGACTAAGACTGTGAGCCCCATGTGGGACATGGACTGTGTCCAACCTGAAGAGCTCATATCTACCCCAAGACTTAGTACAGTGTCTGGCACATAGTAAGTGCTTAATACCATAAAAAATTGCTGCATAAGGCAATAAATCCACAGAAATCCAACCCTACAGAGAAAGTGAGAGGGTAACAAATTTGGTTAGGACCAAGGATATTGGTCTGGGAAGTGGGTGGGTTTCCTGCACTTATCACCCCACTGCAATAATAATAATAATGGCATTTGCCAAGCACATAGTTCTAGGCATTGAGGTGAATACCAGCTAAACAGGTTGGACACAGCCCCTGTACCATGTGGGGCTCACAGTCATTCAATCATATTTATTGAGCACTTACTGTGTGCAGAGCACTGTATTAAGCACTTGGAAAGTACAATTCAGCAACCAAGAGAGACAACTCCTACCCAACAACAGACTCATAGTCTAGAAGGGAGGAGACTGACAATAAAACCAGATGGGCATCAATTTTATCAGTATAAATAGAATTAGATATAAGCACATCCTTAATAAAATATATGTAATAAATATGTACATATATACACAAGCACTGCTAATCCCCTCTTTACAGAAGAGGTACCTGAACCCCAGAGAAATGAAGTGACACCCAAGGTCACCCAGCAGCCAAGTGGCAAGGACCCAAGACCTTCTGCCTCTCAAGCCCGTGTTCTAGCTTCCTGCTGCCAAGGCTCTGGAGCCCAGATTTGGGATTTTGATTTGGGAAACCCCTTTCCACTGCCCTGTTCCCTGAGGGTCTCTGGGTGGCTGGCAACTCCCCCTGGGAGGGATGGAGGTTGGATTCTCCCCTATGGGGCAGTGGGCAGAGGATTGGGAAGGGAGTCTCCAAGCAGTACCTGGGATGAGGCGGGTCAGGCCCCTCTCCGGCCTCCTCCTCTTCTTCACCTTGTTGGTCCTGGGAGACCCCGACATCCAGCCCAACAAACCCGGGGGTCGCCTTGGAGTTGCACCCCTGCCCACCCTCCCCCAGCGACCTTGCCTTGGTGACTTCTTCAACACCGCCCTTCCCAACAGGCTCCGGCCCGTGGCTTTCATTAGAGCAAGTAGCAAACCAGGTGGAGTTGATGATCACCAGCTGTCCTGGATCAACACCAAACTCACCCGGCCCTTGGCATTTGCCGCCCCTCCCCAAATCTCTCTCCAGCTCCTCTGGAAAATTGAATTCGTGTGACCCACGGCGGCGTTCCCCAAGTTTAATTACACAAGCGGAGAAAACACATTCAATCGTACTTATTGAGCGCTCACTGTGTGCAAAGCACTGTACTAAGGAAATGGCCTAAAACCTGCGATTAGAAGATTTAATGCGGCGCCTACTATAGTCCTTTGCACGCAGTAAGCGCTCAATAAGTACGATTGAATGAAGATTTCCCTGGAAAACGCCCGTGATTTTTTTTTTCCTTTTTCTCCCCCCGTCTGTGACCACGTGGAAAAATGTGCCATGTGGGCAGGGAACGGGTCTGTTATATTCTTAAAGTGGACCCATCCGAGTGCTTAGTAGAATGCTCTGCACACAGAAAGCGCTCAGTAAATAGGACTGACCTTGCCCCCTCTCCCCCTCCCATTGGCAGAGAGCCCCGCCTGGGCCTCTAATAATAATAATGATGCCATTTGTTAAGCGCTTACTATGTGCAAAGCCCTGTTTTAAGCGCTGGGGGGGCATACAAGGTGATCAGGTTGTCCCACATGGGGCTCACAGTCTTAATCCCCATTTTACAGATGAGGTAACTGAGGCACAGAGAAGTTAAGAGACTTGCCCAAAGTCACACAGCTGACAAGCGGCAGAGGAGGGATTAGAACCCAGGACCCCTGACTCCCAAACCCGTGCGCTTTCCACTGAGTCACGCTGCTTCCTGAGGCTACAATTCCACGTGGTCACAGACGGGGCAGAAAAATGGAAAAAAATCACGGGCGTTTACCAGGGAAATCTTCATTCAATCGTACTTATTGAGCGCTTACTGCATGCAAAGGACTATAGTAGGGGCAGCATTAAATCTTCTAATCGGTTTTAGGCCATTTCCTTAGTACAGTGCTTTGCACACAGTGAGCGCTCAATAAGTACGATTGAATGTGTTTTCTCCGCTTTCGTAATTAAACTTGGGGAACGCCGCCGTGGGTCACACGAATTCAGATTCCCAGAGGAGGGAAATAAATTGTCAAGGGATGGACACAAAAGATATTAAAAGATATGACACATTAACAGATATGACAAGTTGGGTGAAGAACTCGAGAGGAAAACTATCTCACTGGCTTCTCTTCTCAATAGTTATAATAATAATAATGATGGTATTTGTTAAGCGCTTAATGGTATTTGTTAAGCGCTTACTATGTGCAGAGCACTGTTCTAAGCGCTGGGGTAGATACAGGGTAATCAGGGTGTCCCACGTGAGTCTCACAATCTTAATCCCCATTTTCCAGATGAGGTAACTGAGGCCCAGAGAAGTTAAGTGACTTGCCCAGTCACACAGCTTACAAGTGGGGGAGCTGAGATTCGAACCTATGACCTCTGACTCCCAAGCCCGTGCTCTTTTCCACTAAGTACACAACATCGCTTTGCATTTATAAGCATACCTTGGGAATATTATATCCATTTTGCCTCCCCGAATCATTGGGTATCCTCCTAGCAGTCGTCGGTTTCACCAGAAGCCTACCCTTACCTGTTTTGATGTCACTTTCATCGCCATGACAACACACTATTACGCTGTACAACACCTTGGCTATTGCGAGTGATCTTGCTCATGAAGGAAATTAAAGATTTAGGACCAAGGGTCACCCTTGACACACCCTTTTGTCTCATCTTTTTCTTGTGCCTGTCTTTGGTAACAATTATTCTCATCATCCTAAGAAATGCAAAATTTAAAACAGGCCCTCTGCGGATAGACTCTTTCTAGGTTTGGGCAGGGAGTGTTTCTGATTTTGTACTGTACTCTCCCAAGCGCTTAGTACAGTACTTTGCATACAGTAATCACTCGATAAATACGATTAATAATAATGATAATCTATTGAGGAAAACCCTTCATGCCAACATGGCTGGAATCCCATCCTGACGCTAGGTGAAGACAAGAATCAGTCAGGAGGGCTTATTCCTTTCCACGCTGGTAGTTGAGCTACTAAAATACTAATTGCTGACATTTATGATCAAATGGTGACCTCCGCTCATCCTACTTTGTACTGTAAAATTGGAAATAATGTTAACTTTAATGGTTTACTTCACTTATTTAAAGTTATAAAAAGGTTTAAAAATGACATGAAAGACCAATTTAAAGTAATAGATTTCTAGGGCAAAGTGGAAATAAGGCTAAATAAAAAAAGGCACTTCTTGACCAGATATAACAAAATGTGTGTTCAGCAAAAAATGCCTGCTTTTAGATGAAAATATTAACCTTATTTTATTAAAAAGGCAAAATAGCAAAAATTAAAGTCCCAAACTAAAATGCTAATTTCTACCATTCATGATAATATTCATTTATTCATTCAATAGCATTTATTGAGCACTATGTGCAGAGCACTATGTGCAGAGCACTGTACTAACCTCCTCAACCTCTTACTGTAAAATTTAGAAACACGTTAACTTCAGTGGTTTATTTCATTTGTTTAAAGTTATATCTAATTTATATTTAATCATATTTATTGAGCAGTTACTGAGTACAGAATACCATAAGCGCTTGGGAGAGTACAATCACAAGAGTTGGTAGACAAATTCCCTGCCCACAATGATCTAACAAGCTAGAGGGATTTTTATATGAGTTAGATCATATTTGTTTACTTTGATTTATTGTTGCTTTCCAAGATTTATTAGTCTAATTTGGAAATAAATCATCTTATAGTTTTAAATATATTTTAAACACATAAAACCTTTTTAAATATTTTTCAGCATGCAGTCTGTAGAGTGGAGATGATTTAAAATGCTAATATACTAATTTGAGATATTAAGAGTAATACTTTCCATAAATTTGTAACTTGATGGATTTGGGGTAGTTTGTAGTTAGGCTTTTAATAGCTCTGTCAACATCAAGATGTCTGTTCAGTATTAACATGCTATTGATATTACAGAACACACAGCTTAACCAACACTGCATACATGTGGCACATTTTTTCTGATAGCTGAGCAGTGTAGCCTAGTGGATAGAGTACAAGGCTGGGAGTCAGAAGGACCTGGGTTCTAACCCCAGCTCTGCCACTTATCTGCTGTGTGACCATGGACAAGTCACAACTTCTCCTGCTTTAGTTACCTCATCTGCAAAATGGGGATTAAGACCATGAGTTCCATGTGGGACATTTAACTATGTCCAACCTATCTACCCCAGCACTTATTACAGTGCTTGGCACATAGTAAGCACTTAAATATCATTAAAACAATAATTGTTTTGCATTCTATCCAGATGAGGTACATTTCATGCCTAGAACAGGGTGAGACTTTAATTTGTAGAGTGATAAATTTTAGGCTTTAAGAAAATATAAGGGGTGAAAGGGCCTTTTGACGAGCTGCTTTACCCAAAGCTATTTAATCTAAAATAATAAAGGGTTATAGATAGCAACACTTAAATCATACATTTAATTACAATTCTTAGTTGACTACGCAACTACAAACCTTGACGAATTCCCCAACACTGCTTCAGCCAAAATTTGAAGCGAAGCTATGCATTGTAGAACTGACTGTAGCAGACTCTAAATAATAAAGTTGGTATTTGTTAAGTGCTTACTATGTGCAGAGCACTGTTCTAAGCGCTGGGGTAGATACAGGGTAATCAGGTTGTCCCACGTGAGGCTCACAGTCATCCCCATTTTACAGATGAGGTAACTGAGGCACAAAGAAGTTAAGTGACTTGCTCAGTCACACAGCTGACCAGTGGCAGAGCCAGGATTCAAACCCATGACTGGGATTCAAACTCTTAATGGACAGTGCATTTAACTTTCAACCATTTAATTGACCAATGGGATTTATTGAGCACTTTCTATGTGCAGAATACTGCACAAAGCACTTGTGAAAGTACAACAGAATTAGACACAATCCCTACCCTTAACAAGCTTATAGTCTCAATGCAGAGACAGACTAATATAATTATATAATTTAAAGATATGTGCTTAGTGCTGTGGGGTGAATAATCTTGAATAACAATTCAAACACACAAGGGAATGGAAATGAGTATAAAAGAGAAAAAGAAATCACTTTTTTTGTTCATCACTGTGCAGTTTCCTAATCAGGCTAGGATATTTCCATATGTAGAGTGGGTGCTCACCTAAATATAACAAATCAATTTTGCCAGATGTTTGGAGAATCATGTCCTAATAATGTCCTAATATTCATGGTATAGATGGGTTGAATACGGCTAACACTTATTTGGCTCTACAAAGAACAGAGGAAGAGGTAAGACAGGTGGTAAATTCCCCCCCCCCCCAGCAAAAAAAAATTGCACTAGCTGATAAGTATCTACAAAACTTCAATGGTGAGAGGAGGTGGTGCAAATAAGCATCCTGCAGAGAACTGGAAGAACATCAGCAACAATCATCTCAACAGATGACAAATTAGATGCCTGGAACAGGGTATTTTAATATTTTATGCTTAAAACAGGGCGAGACTTTGGTTGAATTTGTAGTGTTAAATTTTAGGCTTTAAGAAAATACCGGGTGTTGAAGGGCATTTTGACGAGCTGCTTTATCCAAAGCATTTTCGTTAATCTAAAATACAGATTTTAGATACCAAACCTCATAGCATGTGTTTAACTCGACTTCTGGGTTGACTACACAACTACAAATCTTAAAAATTGCTGACTTCAAAAGGTGAGTCCCAACTCCTCCAAAGAAATTCACTTCATAGGTTACCTTAAACACACTTTATTATTGTCAAGACATCCAGGATTTTCATTATACATGCAGATGTTGTTAGTCGTCAAATACATGTCTAAGTATTCTAGTCTATCATATAATGCAAGCTGAACTTGAAAAAAACAAACAGATAATTTTATAAACAGTTTGAGAGACTTCAAAACAGTGACTTGGTGAGGAGAAATGTAATGCCTTCCCTTCCCACTTCTAGACCCTCTTGATAGCTAGCTACTGTAAATGATCAGACCGCATGGTGTTTACAAGATAGCATTAGATTACAATTTGTACATATAAGGAAATAAGCGTTGCAGTCTTGAGGGTGGGGAGGGAACAATGCCAATTACTAATTCTTAAACACCTAAAGGCATCTCAGAATTGATTTCCAAGTGTAACCCTTAAATGACATGTTTATTTCACACGTTTTTAGAAACAAAGAAGTAATGTAACAAAAATAAAGAGAACATCTTTGAAAATATCAGACGGAATGAAGACAAGCCATTTTCAAGTATTTTTTTCCATCAACATTCAGAATATACAAAATAACTTATTCAGACTGGTCTAAGAAACTTGAAGCCCTTTATTAGGTAGCTCCTTTAATCTACTTCTTCCATACGAGAGGTATCTTCATCTCCTTCCAGAGGTGGCATTTCTTCAGTTACTACTGCACTGGTTTCTTCAGAAGCAGGATCATCTTCATCAATGCCTATTTTAGAATAAAAGGCAAAATGTTAGCAAGATTTTCTCTTTTGCCCCAAATATTCATTGGTAGCTTCCTTTGAAGCTAGAAAAAGGGAAAAAGAAACTATGACCAGACTGACATCTGTTGAGGACGTTATGACACTATAGTAAATCACTGTGCGTCGAACAATTACTTACCGAGTCCCAGTTTGATCATCCTGTAGATGCGGTTGGCATGAGTCTGGGGGTCTTCCAGACTGAAGCCTGAAGACAGAAGCGCAGTCTCATACAGTAAGATGACAAGATCCTTCACAGACTTATCGTTTTTATCATCCTCTGCTTTCTGCCTCAAAGTTTCAATAATGGAATGGTCAGGGTTTATCTCCAAGTGTTTCTTTGCCGCCATGTAACCCATTGTAGAATTATCTCTTAGTGCCTGAGCCTTCATAATTCTCTCCATGTTAGCTGTCCAGCCATATGTGCTTGTGACAATACAGCATGGGGATGTGACCAATCTGTTTGACACGACCACCTGCAATTAACAGAACATGTTTTGTTTTGTTTTTTAAATGGTGTTTGTTAAACGCTTATTATGTGCCAGGCACTGTACTAAGATACATAGTTGTCAGGTTGGACACCGTCCCTGTTCTGCCTGGATCTCACAGTCTTAAACCCATTTTACAGAGGAGGTGACAGACGCAGAGAAGTAAAGTGACGTGCCCAAGGTCACCCAGCAAGCAAGTTGGGTTGCTGAATTTCCGTGAAGAAATCAGTTGACACAAGCAACATTTTTACACTGTGGTGTCAATCTCAAGAGGGAAGTGAGGGTTTTGACAATGTAGCCACTGCTGCCATCTGTGCCACTACTAAGCGAGTTGCCAACCTTAATAAAAACCAAATGGAGTAATCTCAATATATTGGAATCCATTTCAAGAAGTCAGCACCAACGGACTTCAATGATCAAAATTAGAACTATTAAAGAGTCCCGCTTTAGTTTTTGAAATCACGATGCACATCAAGATTCAGAGGTTTGAACCCCCAAAATTCACCTTTCACACCAAAAATTACTATGCACAGAGCTTCATAACTTGTCCAGGTGACACTCCAGCGTGGCCTAGTGGAAAGCGCACAGACCTGGGAGTCAGAGGATCCGCATGGGCCTTAAGCCCAGCTCTGCCACTTATCTGCTGTGTGACCTTAGGAAAATCCCTTACCTTCTCTGGGCCTCAGTTCCCTCCTCTGCAAAATGGGGATTCAATATCTGTTCTCCCTCCTACTTAAGACTGAGAGCCCTGAAAATCATGTATCATCACCCCCACGCTTAGCACTGGGGTTTGGCACATACTCAGTACTTAAAAACAATTGTAATTATTATTATTATTACAACAATGTTAGGGAAAAATATTCAAGTTTTAGTGACATCTTTAAAATTTACATTTAAAAAGTTAGGAAGCGACAGACTGAGGATAAATCCACATCAAAGTTGTACCCTTGAATAAACATTCAGGACCAAAGCAACTTTGACCTTGATAAACCACTAAATAAGCTTATACCTTTTCAACTTTCTTTTCAAGTATATCTTTCATGATTTTACAGAGACTTTCAAATTTTGCTTTCTTTTCCTCCTGCTTCTTTTTCTCCTCTTCATCTTCTGGGAGTTCCAAGCCCTCTTTGGTTACAGACACTAAGGTCTTGCCCTCAAATTCCTTTAGCTGTTGAACACAGTATTCATCAATAGGTTCAATCATGTAGATTACTTCTAGGCCGTGTTTCCGAAGACGCTCAACAAAAGCGGAGTTAGCAACCTGGTCCTTCGTTTCACCTGAAAGTTCAAGAAACAGTCATTCTAATATCCTTCAAGTAGAACATATTAGTGGGTGCAGAGGAGAATATGCCCATCTCCCATTAATTATGAATATAACACCAATGAGCAAATAAAAACACATTTTGAAAAACAACAGTAGATAAATCCCAGGCTCTGTTTTAGTCTCCCTAGGTATCCAAATCCTAGGAAGGGATTACATGTACTGAGTGCACCTGTTCTCCCTACCAGTCATTTTGCAGTGCATGCTGCTGGGCACGAGCAGACGAGAGAGTGTGGACGGCTCAGCACAAATCACTACTACTGGAAAAAACAATAAGTTCATGTCCAGTTAACGGAAGGACATGCCGTTCTTCCCTTACCATTGGTATCTAATAAGTATATACCCCAAGAAGCAGGGGCATATATACCCCAAGAAGCAGGGGCACATGTTTTCAGGGACACCGTGTTTTAGGACTAGCACACTCTGGGTTATACATGATCAAAACTCAATTTATAAATCAAGACTGTTAAACCATTCTAGTATAAAAAAAGTACTATTAACCCAAAGGGAGCAAGAACACATGACCTAAATCCAAAATGTCAAAAGATAAGAACGAAATTCAGCTTCTAAACATGAAATTGAAATCCTGAAAAGACAAAGTACCAATCTAAGAACAAAAAGTTTAGAGTTAGTACCAGTGATATAATAGATGTGCTTCTGGTTCTCCTTCATTCTAGTGCAATAATCTTTGAGGGAGACCATCTCATCTCCAGAGGCAGAAGTGAAGTATCTCAGCAACTCTGAAAGTCTCTTCCGGTTCTGAGAATCTTCATGTATTCCAAGCTATAATAAAGACATGTAATCAACAGCTTTTAGTGCTGGTAGAGCAAAAAAATACAATTACCCAAATGTTAAGACTTTATACAACTATAATCTGGTCAGACATGCCAACAGACCTTGACGTTCTTCGAGAACTGCTCATAAAGCTTCTTGTAATTCTCTTTATCTTCTGCCAGTTCCGTGAAGAGTTCCAAGCATTTTTTGACCAGATTCTTCCTAATCACTTTCAGAATTTTGCTCTGCTGCAGCATTTCACGGGAAATGTTTAAAGGGAGATCCTCAGAGTCCACCACACCTCTAATGAAATCTGGAGGAAAATGAGGTTGAATATTTTATAGCATCTAACAATAAAGCATAATTAATTGAAGTACTCGCTTCTCCCTATAACAGGACTGATGTTGTTGAAAAGCCACATGCTTTCTCATGCTTAATGAAAACACATCTTAAGGCAGAACTGGCTGTGCACAGAGCGTACTGAACTTGAACAGACATTTTCTACAAGCTGAGTGCTTTTGGCCAGTTGTCCAGACTTGTTCAGAGCAGTACCACAAACAATTTATCATTTAATTATGTAAATTAAGTAGAAAACAACTGGCGGTTACTTATACGGCTACTGTATCGCGGTATATAGCCACTAGTAGGAAACGTTGTTAGACTTACTCAGATACTCAGGTATTAGTTCCTCACAGTTATCCATGATGAAAACTCTGCGTACATATAACTTAATATTATTCTTTTTCTTCCTGTTTTCAAACAGGTCAAAGGGTGCACGTCTTGGGACAAAAAGAAGGGCTCTGAATTCCAATTGTCCTTCAACTGAGAAGTGCTGTTAAAACAAAAAAAAAAAATAGAGAGAGAGGTCCAGCATCTTTACTCCGTACTTTGTCAGCCCACATTCCCTTCAGTGAGAAAATATTATGAAATGTCTCAGGCAAACAGCTTACTGAACATAAAACTGATCTCAGTGGGAAAACAGCTGTAGAGAACTTACTTTTACAGCTAAATGGTCTTCCCAGTCATTGGTCAAGCTCTTATAAAATTCTCCATATTCCTCATTAGTAATATCATCAGGATTCCTAGTCCAGATGGGTTTGGTCTTGTTGAGTTCTTCCTGGTCAATGTACTTCTCTTTAATTTTCTTTTTCTTTTTTTTGTCAGCATCTTTCTTTTCTTCTTCCTCTTCTTCAGAGCCAACGTCTTCAATCTCCGGTTTATCTTCAGTCTCCTCCTTTTCCTCTTTCTCTTGCTCCTCCTTTTCTTCTTTTTCCTCTGCCTCATCATCACTTACCTCTTTATCCCGCTCTTTCTCCACCTTCAAGAAAAGTTAAGGGTATGATGTTAAACATGATTATGCCATAAATACAGAGACCTCAAGCTAGGTTTTTCCCAGACCCATGCTGAGATCGAGTGGTAATCACTTAATAGGCCTATGCAGACTTACAAATAAAACCCACATGCACAAAAACTTTAAGACAACTGAATGGGGGCATTCAAACAAGATTTATACATCTGCCATTCTAGTAAATGTTAAAGTAATCCCAGCTTTCGGTAACCAGATCAATAAAGTACTCCAAAAAAATTCATCTATAAAACTACAAAAATCCTGCTATATGAACATTTAAGAAGCACTACTAGTACATGAATAGTTAATTTGTGAACATAACTAAGGGAGGGGAAATAAGGAGCCATAATTTGACACTTAAGACTTACAAAAAGTGTAATTGGATAGCCAATGAATTGCGAGTGCTTCTTCACAATCTCCTTTATGCGCCTTTCCTCCAAGTATTCAGTTTGGTCCTCCTTCAAATGCAAGATAACCTTTGTTCCACGACCAATAGGTTCACCTTATGTAAAAGCAGAGAGGAAATTCCTATTAGAGAAGCCACTCTAGCAATATATGTAGCCTTGTAAATTATGTATTGTTGATGTACTAAAACATTATATCTATCTTCTACTTCCAATTCCGAGGGGTGTTTTACCTCCAATTTCTATTCATCCCTTAAAATCATGAGTAAGTTTGTTTCCAATTCAAAAATCTATTTATTGTTAATATGACATTAAAATTCCTGGACAGCTACACTTTTTCAAATCTAGCCAACAACGATGCAATGCCTTTACTTGTAAAGAACCCACTGTAAATTAGGACACCTTTAAAAGTAGCTCTAAATTCTGAAATGATGGTATGATTATTCTCCTGCATCCCAAGAGCACACTTAATCCCACGTGTAATCGCCTCATTTTTACCGATTTTCTGTACAAGATTTAGAAAAACCATATCAAAACGCTATAAACATTTCTTACAGAAATAAAGAACACGACATACCGGTATCAATTCTAACAGTGAATGACCCTCCTGCAGAAGATTCCCAGGCGTACTGTTCATCATCATTATGTTTGGTGATCACTGTCACTTTTTCAGCAACCAAGTATGCAGAATAAAAACCGACACCAAACTGACCAATCATAGAGATATCTGCACCAGCCTGCAATGCTTCCATGAAAGCCTTGGTTCCAGATTTGGCTATAGTACCAAGGTTGTTGATCAGGTCAGCTTTGGTCATTCCAATGCCAGTGTCCACAAGGGTAAGGGTGCGTTCATTCTTGTTTGGGATAAGATTGATATTCAGCTCTTTCCCAGAGTCTAATTTACTCGGATCTGTCAAACTCTCATATCTGATTTTATCCAGAGCCTAACAAAACAGAAACGCCACATGATCAAAACCACTGCACCATGAATAAAAGTGCATGAGCGAATTCCCTTCAAAGGAATGACTTACATCAGATGAATTCGAAATCAGCTCTCTCAGAAATATTTCTTTGTTGGAATAGAAGGTGTTGATAATCAAAGACATCAACTGGGCAATTTCTGCCTGGAAGGCAAAAGTCTCAATTTCTTCCTCCTCCATTGAATGATCCTGAGTTTGCATTTCTTCCGGCATCTATTGAGGATATTACACAATTAAATACGGGTGCACATATTGCAGACTATTTTTAGAGAGGTATTTAAGAGCTTAACGGCTGAGGCATCACCAGTTAGATTATCTTTTATTTGGGATGTGAAGACCTGCAGAAAAGATTTTGTTTTGCTCCTTCCTACAAAAACTTCAAGCTCAAGGCAGTCAAAAATTCCTGCTCAGCTTTCTGCAGTCCCGCTAAAAATGCAGTAAACTCCAACACCCCGGCCTGGATCGATTATGGATTAGAGATAAGAGGGGAGTATCGGGAGGAAATTGCATTTGAAAGGCTATTTTGTTCGCTCACCCTTAAATGATTTATGATAAGTGCATTAAGGAGCAACTGGCAGTTTTTCAATCTATGGAGACATCACCTGCCCTCTCATCTTTCCTTACGGGGAGATGGGGCGAACCCAACCCCCAGAGCCACGGCTCCTCCGGATTCTCCAGGCCTGCGATAGCTAATTAGTATTAAAATTAATAATACCCATAATGATGGTGTTTGTTAAGCCCTATGTGCCAGGCACTGTGGGGCTCAGTCGCCATCCCCATTTTCCAGATGAGGTAACTGAGGCAAAGAGAAGTGAAGTGACCTGCCCAAGGTCCCACAGCAGACAAGTGGCAGTCACCTGCACCCTGATAACCTCACTGACCACCTTCCACCAGGACGGGGGCGAGCTTGTCAGCCCGCTGTGGGCAGGGATGGGCTCTCTTGATTGCTGAATTGTGCTTTCCAAGTGCTTAGCACACAGTGAGCGCTCAATAAATACGATCGAATGAGTGAATGGGTCCCATTGAGTCGGCTGAAAACCCCTAGAGGGTTTTGGGGTCCCTTAAACTGAGTGAGGAACCTCGGGATGTCCGTTTCCTTGCCCACAACTCCATTCCCATCACGGGGCGGGGATGGTCTCTATCTGTTGCCGAATTGTCCATTCCAAGCGCTTAGCACAGTGCTCTGCACACAGTAAGCGCTCAATAAATACTACTGAATATATTCCCAGTTTAGGGGAACCCCCCCCCCCCCCCGGGCCGTACAGACTGTGTACAGACTGTGACCCCGTCGTGGGGCGGGGATGGTCTCTGTTGCCGGGCTGTGCCTTCCAAGCGCTTAGCACAGTGCTCTGCACACTGTAAACGCTCAAGAAATACGATTGCATATATTCCCACTTTAGGGAACCCCCTCCCGGGTCCTACAGTCTGTGACCTCGTCGTTGGGTGGACGGGGATGGTCTCTATCTATCCCCCCCCCCTTTCTGTGACTTTGGGCAAGTCACCGCACTTCTCTGGGCCTCAGTGGCCTCACCTGGGAAATGGGGATGCAGACTGGGAGCCCCCAGTGGGACAACCTAACATCGACCCCAGCGCTTGGCACATAGTAGGCGCTTAAGAAATACCACCCTGATTCATCCATTCTCATGGGTTCTAATCTCGGCTCCACCCCCTTGTTTGCTGTGTGACATTGGGCAGGTCACTTCCCTTCTCTGGGCCTCAGTGACCTCATCTGCAAAATGGGGATGAAGACTGTGAGCCCCACGTGGGACCAGCTCATCACCGTGTATCCCCCCAGCGCTTGGAGCAGTGCTTCGCACATAGTAAGCGCTTAAATACCACCATCGCCATTATTATTAATCACAAACACCGCCCTTGTTAATAAAGAGACGATCCCTGCCCTGAAGGGGGGGGTCACAGCCGGGGGAGGAAGGGACTCGGCCGAGTGCTTCCAACAGTGCTCTGCACAGAGTAATAATGTTGGTATTTGTTAGGCGCTTACTATGTGCAGAGCACTGTTCTAAGCGCTGGGGTGGATACAGGGTCATCAGGTGGTCCCCCGTGAGGCTCACAGTCTTCATCCCCATTTCACAGATGAGGTCACTTGAGGCCCAGAGAATAATAATCATGTTGGTATTTGTTAAGCGCTCACTATGTGCCGAGCACTGTTCTAAGCGCTGGGTTGGATACAGGGTCATCAGGTGGTCCCATGTGAGGCTCACAGTTAATCCCCATTTTACAGATGAGTGTACTGAGGCCCAGAGAATAATAATCATGTTGGTATCTGTTAAGCGCTTACTATGTGCCGAGCACTGTTCTAAGCGCTGGGGTAGAAACAGGGTCATCGGGTGGTCCCCCGTGAGGCTCACAGTTAATCCCCATTTTACAGATGAGGTCACTGAGGCCCAGGGAAGCGACTTGCCCAGTCGCCCAGCTGCCAAGGGGCCGAGCTGGATTCGAACCCATGACCTCTGACTCCCAAGCCCGGGCTCTTCCCACTGAGCCACGCTGCTTCTTAAGTGTCCCTAAATAAGCATATTTAGTAAAGATGTAGTAAATTTAGTAAATATTTAGTAAATAAGTCCTTCAAAGACGCACCCCGGCCCCGACCGCTGCCTTCAACCTTAGCTCGCTTGGGGCCCTGTCCTAAGCAGCGTGGCTCAGTGGCAAGAGCCCGGGCTTGGGAGTCCGAGGTCATGGGTTCGAATCCCTGCTCTGCCCCTTGTCAGCTGGGTGGCTGCGGGCAAGCCACTTCACTTCTCTGGGCCTCAGTTCCCTCATCTGCAAAATGGGGCTGAAGAGACGGTGAGCCTCCCGTGGGGCCAGCTGATGACCCTGTCTCTCCCCCAGCGCTTAGCACAGGGCTCGGCACCTAGGCAGCGCTTCACAAATACCCACATTACGATTATTATGAAAATGGGGATGAACTGGGAGCCTCCCGTGGGACCACCTGATGACCCCGGATCTCCCCCAGCGCTTAGAACAGGGCTCGGCACCTAGGAAGCGCTTCACAAATACCAACATTATGATTATTAGTTGCCATTGTTTTTACGAGGTGTTCTTCCCCTTGACTCTATTTATTGCCATTGTTTTTGCCTGTCCGTCTCCCCGGATTAGACCGTAAGCCCGTCAAACGGCAGGGACCGTCTCGATCTGCTGCCGACTTGTTCATTCCAGGCGCTCAGTACAGTGCTCGGCACAGAGTAAGCGCTCAATAAATCCTATTGAATGACTATTAAAATGGGGATGAAGGCTGTGAGTCTCCCGTGGGACCAGCTGATGACCCCGGATCTCCCCCAGCGCTTAGCACAGCGCTCGGCACCTAGGAAGCGCTTCACAAATACCCACATTCTTACTATTCTTATTTTTAAAATGGGGATGAACTGGGAGCCTCCCGTGGGACCACTTGATGACCCTGTCTCCCCCCCCAGCGCTTAGCACAGCGCTCGGCACCTAGGAAGCGCTTCACAAATACCCACATTATGATTATTATTAAAATGGGGATGAACTGGGAGCCTCCCGTGGGCCCAGCTGATGACCCTGTCTCTCCCCCAGCGCTTAGCACAGCGCTCGGCACCTAGGAAGCGCTTCACAAATACCCACAGGATGATTGTTATTCTTATGGGGCAGCAACCATCAGCCTTCCCGTCCCCCTCTCCCTCCGGAGAATGGAGCAAAGGTTAAAAACAAAAAGGGGCCAAGCGGTGCCGGCCGCGTTACCTTGAGGAGGGCCCGCGGGCCGCCGGGCGAGGTGAGAGGCCGGAGCCAACGGTCCCCAACGGCCGGCGCCCAGGGGCAGGAGCGGCGGAGAGAAGGCGGCGGGGGAGGGGGGGGGGGTGCGAGCGGCGGAATGGGGCGGGGCGGGCCTCCGGACGCCTCCCTTTTATAGCCCCGGCCGCGGGGCCCCGGCCACGGCGGCCTTTCCAGAAGCGTCGCGAACCTTCCGGAAGAGAAGGGGCGCGAGCCCCGGACCCGCCCCCCGCCCCGCTGACGCCGCGCCAGCCCCGCCTCAGGCAAGAGGGGGGGGGGGGGGGGGACCGCGGGAGCGCATGCGCACGCGCGCCCTTGCCCCCGCCCTTAGGCCGTTGGCGGCGGCCGCGGCGGATGGCGCCTGCGCACGCGCGCTCTTCTCCCCCCCGGCCCCACCCCGCCCGCCCTTCGGCTGGTGGCGGCGGGAGGGGGCAGGGGGCCGGCCGCGAGGGATGGCGCCTGCGCCCGCGCGCTCTTGCCCCCGCCCCCCCCCCCGCCCTTAGGCCGTTGGCGGCGGCCGCGAGAGATGGCGCATGCGCACGCGCGCTCTTTCCCGCCCTTCGGCTGTTGGCGGCGGGAGGGGGGGGGGCCGGCCGCGAGGGATGGCGCCTGCGCACGCGCGCTCTTCTCCCCCTCCTCCCACCCCGCCCGCCCTTCGGCTGTTGGCGGCGGGAGGCGGGGGCGGGCACGAGGGGCGGTGCATGCGCACATGCACTCTTTTCCCCCCTCCCGCCCTTCGGCCGTGTATGCGCACGCGCGCTTCTTCCCCCGCCCCCCCCTTCGGCCGTTGGCGGCGTTGACGGGGGCGGCCGCGAGTGGCGGCGCACGCGCGCTTTCCCCCCTGCCCGCCCTTCGGCTGTTGGCGACGGGGGGGGGGGGGGGGGGGGGGGTGGCGCTCTTTTCCCCGCCCTTCGGCCGTTGGCGGCGTATGCGCACGCGCTCCCTCTCCCATTCATTCATTCATTCATTCATTCATTCGTATTTATTGAGCGCTTACTAGGTGCAGAGCACTGGACTGAGCGCTTGGAATGGACAATTCGGCAGCAGATAGAGATAATCCCTGCCCATTGATGGGCTGACAGTCTAATCGGGGGAGGCAGACAAAGTCATGGGTTCAAATCCCGGCTCTGCGACTTAGCTGTGTGACTGTGGGCAAGTCACTTCTCTTTGCCTCAATTCCCTCATCTGTAAAATGGGGATGAAGACTGTGAGCCTCACGTGGGACAACCTGATTACCCCGTATCTACCCCAGCGCTTAGAACAGTGCTCTGCACATAGTAAGCGCTTAAATACCAAGATGATGATGATTATTAAAAATAGCAATAAATACATCTCAACAAAATTAATAGGGTAATAAAAATATATTCAAATGAGCAGACGAGTACTGTGCTGAGGGGTGAAGGGGAGGAGCAGAAGGAAAGGGGGGAAAAGGGGCTTAGTTGAGGGGAGGTGAAGGGGGGAACAGAGAGGCGGCAGAGGAAAAAGAAACTCTCTTGGAGGAGGTGAGCTCGGCGGGAGGAGAGAGGTCGCGAGGGACGGCGCATGCGCACACGCGCTCTTTCTCCCCCGCCCTTCTGCTGTTGGCGGCTTAGGCGCACGCGCATTTTCTCCCCTTCTCTCCCCCCCCCCCCCCCACCTTTGGACGTTGGCACCGTTGAGGGAAGAGGCTGCGAGGAACGGCGCATGCGCACACGCGCCCTTTCCCTCCGCCGCTTTGGCCGTTGTCGGCGTGAGGGAAGCGGCCTCGAGGGTGGCGCATGCGCACACGCGCCCTTTCTCCTCCCCCCCCCCCACCTTCGGCCGTTGGCGGCGTAGAAGCACAGTGGCTCAGGGGAAAGAGCAGGGGCTTGGGAGTCCGAGGCCCTGGGTTCGAATTCCGCCTCTGCCGAGTGTCAGCTGTGTGACTGTGGGCAAGTCACTTCTCCGTGCCTCAGTTCCCTCATCTGTAAAAGGGGGATTAACTGTGAGCCACCCGTGGGACCACCTGATGACCCTGTATCTACCCCAGTGCTTAGAACAGTGCTCTGCACATACTAAGCACTTACTATGTCAGCCTTCTCTCTGACCTCCCTTCCTCCTCTCTCGCCCCGCTCCGGTCTATTCTTCACTCCGCTGCCCGGCTCATCTTCCTGCAGAAACGATCTGGGCATGTCACTCCCCTTCTTAACTCCAGTGGTTGCCTATCGACCTCCGCTCCAAACAAAAACTCCTCACTCTAGGCTTCGAGGCTCTCCATCACCTTGCCCCTTCCTACCTCTCCTCCCTTCTCTCTTTCTACCGCCCACCCCGCACGCTCCGCTCCTCTGCCGCCCACCTCCTCGCCGTCCCTCGGTCTCGCCTATCCCGCCGTCGACCCCTGGGTCACGTCCTCCCGCGGTCCTGGAACGCCCTCCCTCCTCACCTCCGCCAAACTGATTCTCTTTCCCTCTTCAAAACCTTACTTAAAAATCACCTCCTCCAAGAGGCCTTCCCAGACTGAGCTCCTCTTCTCCCTCTACTCCCTCTGCCATCCCCCCTTTACCTCTCCGCAGCTAAACCCTCATTTTCCCCTTTTCCTTCTGCTCCTCCACCTCTCCCTTCCCATCCCCACAGCACTGTACTCATCCGCTCAACTGTATATATTTTCGTTACCCTATTTATTTTGTTAATGAATTGTACATCGCCTCGATTCTATTTAGTCGCCATTGTTTTTACGAGATGTTCTTCCCCTCGACGCTATTTATTGCCATTGTTCTCGTCTGTCCGTCTCCCCCGATTAGACTGTAAGCCCGTCAAACGGCAGGGACTGTCTCTATCTGCTGCCGACTTGTTCATCCCAAGCGCTTAGTACAGTGCTCTGCACATAGTAAGCGCTCAATAAATACTATTGAATGAATGAATGAAAAGACCGACATTATTATGCGCACGCGCTCCCTTCCCCCACCCCGCTGCGGCCGTTTGGCGACGTAAGGGAAGCGGCCGCGAGGGACGGCGCATGCGCACGCGCGCTCTTCCTCCCCTCCCCTTTGGTCGTTGGCGACGGGAGGGAAGCGGCCGCGGAGGACGGCGCATGCGCGCGCTCTTTCCCCGCCCTTCGGCGGTTGGCGGCGTTAGGGGAGAAGAGAAGCGGCCGCCAGGGACGGCGCATGCGCGAGGGGTGGGGGCCGTTATTCATTCATTCATCCATTCATTCATTCAATCGTATTCACTGAGCGCTTATGGGGGTGCAGAGCACTGTACTAAGCGCTTGGAATGTACAGTGCGGCAACCGATAGAGACAATCCCTGCAAAACAACGGGCTCACAGTCTAGAAGGGGGAGACAGCAAAAGAAGTAGGCATCAGTACCATCAAGATAAATAGAATCATAGATATAGGCCTATCATTTATTAAATAGGGTAATACATTTTATCAAATGTATAAAAGAGTAATAAATAGCAGCGTGGCTCAGTAGAAAGAGCCCGGGCTTGGGAGTCAGAGGTCATGGGTTCGAATTTCGGCTCTGCCACTTGTCATTCATTCATTCAATAGTGTTTATTGAGCGCTTACAATGGGCAGAGCTGTGTGACTGTGGACAAGTCACTTCACTTCTCTGAGCCTCAGTTACCTCATCTGTAAAATGGGGATTAAGACTGTGAGCCACACTTGGGACAACCTGATTCCCCTGTGTCTACCCCAGCGCTAGAACAGTGCTCTGCGCATAGTAAGCGCTTAACAAATATCAACATTTTTATTATTATTATTACTTCCCAAGCACTTAGTACAGTGCTCTGCACACAATAAACGCTCAATAAATATGATTGAATGAATGAAATGCACAGATTAATAATAATACTACTAATAATGGTATTTGTTAAGCACTTACTATGTGCCAAGCACTGTTCTAAGTGCTAGGGGGGATACAAGCTAATCAGGTTGTCCCACATGGGGCTCACAGTCTTAATAATGTTGGTATTTGTTAAGCGCTTACTATGTGCAGAGCACTCTTCTAAGCGCTGGGGTAGACACAGGGGAACCAGGTTGTCCCACGTGGAGCTCACAGTCTTCATCCCCATTTTACAGATGAGGGCACTGAAGCACAGAGAAGTTAAGCGACCTGCCCAAAGTCACACAGCTGACAAGTGGTGGAGTCAGGTTTAGAACCCATGACCTCTGACTCCCGAGCCCGGGCTCTTTCCACTGAGCCACGCTGCTTCTGTACAATTCAGCAACAGATAGAAACAGTTATTTTATCCTGCCTGGATTACTGCATCAGCCTACTTGGTGACCTCCCAGCCTCCTGTCTCTCCCCACTTCAGCCCATACTTCACTCTGCTGCCCAGATCATTTTACTACAAAAACGTTCAGACCCTGTTTCCCCACTCCTCAAGAACCTCAAGTGGATGCCCATCCACCTTGGCATCAAACAACAGAGTTGCAGACAAGTTCCCTAACCACAGCAAGCTTCCTATGCTCACACATTCTTAATCATTCTTATTTAACTATATTTTGATCTTCTTAGGACCTTTATGTCTTCCCCATTAAAATGTGAGTTCCTCTATGCTCCCCAGTAATAATAATGATGGTATTTGTTAAGTGCTTACTATTTGCCAAGTACTGTTCTAAGTGCTGGGGTAGATACAGGGTAATCAGGTCGTCCCACATGGGGCTCACGCTTTTAATCCCCATTTTACAGATGAGGTAACTGAGGCACAGAGAAGAGAAGTGACTTGCTCAAGGTCACACAGCAGACAAGTGGCAGAGCCGGGATTAGAGTTCATGACCTTCCAACTCCTAGTACTACAGTACTGCATGTTGCCTAGTTGCTTAATTTGAAGATGATTCAACAAATAGTGAGACAATATCCATTTGAGCGCATCATTGAGAGAGTTTATCATTTTTAAAAAGTACTTTTAGTGGTGTTTGTGTAAAGCACTTATGTTCCAAGCACTGTATTAAGCACTGGGGTAAATATAAAATAATCAGATTGGACATAGTCCACGACCCATATGGAGCTCATAGAATTAATCCCCACCTTGCAGATGAGGTAACTAAGGAAAAGAGCAGTTAAGTGATCTGCTCCACACAGCAGACAAGTGGTGGAGCTGGGATACTGTGCATACAAAAACACAGTAATGCTCTTCTTCTGGATCCTTACCATTCAGGGTGAGCCCAGGGTGAGCCCAGCTCAGTTTCCAATGGTTAAGAGGAGATTTTAGATATGATCCTGACTGTTGGGCATGCACTTGAATTGTTTTTGTCCTAGTGGTGATTGTCTACACTGAGCCACCCACACAACTCTCAGTCCCCCTGTGGCAGGGCATGCATTGTGAGATGGATGATGGGGAGAATGAGTACAGTCTGAGCACTGTGAATATTTGTATGTAGTATTTATTACTCTATTTATTTTGTTAATGATGTGTATATCTCTGATTCTATTTATCTGCATGATGTCCACACTAGACTGCTCGTTTTGTTTTGTTCTGTTTTGCTTTGCTGTCTCCCCTGTTTAGACTGTGAGTCCGTTATTGGGCAGGGATTGTCTCTGCTGTCGAATTGTGCATTCCAAACGCTTAGTACGATGCTCTGCACATAGTAAGTGCTCAATAAATAGTATTGAAAGAATGACGGAATGGTCAAAGAACCAAATATCTGAGACCTTAGCAACAGGCGTCACTGTCCTCTTACCCATTTCCAAAGCCATTACTGGGCATGATGTTCCATGATTTAGTATTCTTGTGAAAGCCAGAGGAAAATGAAAAAGAAAAAATGAAAAGCAAAACAAAAACAGCAGCAATATTAATATATAGTTATCCTCCGAACTAGACAGACTGGAGCAGAAAAGGCATCAGAGCAGAGCATATACAAGCAAGGGGGGTTGTTTCAGGGGTCAGTGCAGTGGCGCAAAACTTCTACTTTGGGTCACATTTGGAAGGGCTTTGCCCAACAATTATCTGACTACAGTACCAATCTCCAACGGCTACTTCTCTGATGAAAAAATTATCTTCAAAACATAGTGCATCTATATCCCATCTCCACAAGCCAGCCACCCTGCATCAGGCTGCCTGGCCTCACCCAAGGCTCTGTAATTGACTCCAAACCTGGCCTGTCCCAAATTCTCATCATCATGCCAAGTTTGGTAAGAAGGGAACCAGGATGGAAATGACACTTGCTGATAACAGAGTGGATTAAAAAAAGCAATCCCCCCTCAAAAAAAAAAAAAAAAGACAGGAAGCCCGATGCCAGAAACCTCCCTTTTTTGGTCCAGAGAAAGAATATATTGCATTAAGTAGAGAAATGACTATTAACATTAACACATTAATATTTAAGAACATTAAATAGAGAAATGGCTTGTCCCCAGTTGGTATACTGGTATGAGAAGCAGTGTGGCTTAGGGGATAGAGCATGGGCCTGGGAGTCAGAAGCACCTGGATTCTAATCCTGAACCTGGATTCTAATCCTGACTCCACCACATGTATGCTGTGTGACCTTGAGTGAGTCATTTAACTTCCCTGGACCTCAGTTACCTCATCTGTAAAATGGGGATAAGAGTGTGAGCCTCCTGTGGGACAGGGACTATGTCCAATCTGATTACCTTGTATGGCACATATCAAGCACTTCACGACTACTATAATTATTATTAGTAATATATATTAATTGACTACTTCAAATGTACAAAAGATTGGCACTGAATAATAATAATAATAATAACATGGTATTTGTTAAGCACTTACTATGTGCCAGGCACTGTACTAAGCACTGAGGTGGATACAAGCTAATCAGGTTGGGCACAGTCCCTGTCCCACATGGAGCTCACAGTCTCAATCCCCACTTTACAGATGAGGTATCTGAACCCCAGAGAAATTAAGTGACTTACCCAAGGTCACCTAGCAGACAAGTGGCAGAGACAGGATTATGACCCATGACCTTCTGACTCCCGAACCTGTGCTCTTTCCATTACATCATGCTGCTTCTGTGAGCAGCATGTAATGGGAGGAGCCAGTTGAAAAAAGGAGTGGGGAAGTAAAACAGTAAATTTTAAATTTAGAGTCTGTACATGCATCAGCAGATGCAGAATTTCATACTCTATTCTAAAGTTAGCCAGAAGCCAGGGGCAAGGAAACCAGGCTTTCCCAGAAGCCACAATTTCCTGGGTTAAACCCTGTTTTTTTAATTCTCTATTACAGTGCTCTATACTAGGGATGAGTAGGTTCATGGTGCAAGTGATAATGATGAGGCAAGGATCCCATCTATGTATTCATTCAATCATATTTATTGTTATATTGTATTCTCCCAAGCACTTAGTACAGTGCTCTGCACTCAATAAGCACTCAATAAATACTGAAACAATGAATAAATTTTATTATACTCTCTCAAGCATTGAGTATAGTGCACTTCATTTGGTAAATGCTGAGAAAATTGATGTTGAGCCTGAGTTACTTGAAGGCAATAAACTTTTCAGCTACACCACTCTGCCCATTGCCCTGCCTAATATAAGTGGGTCACCTCTCTCTGGAAAACAGTTCAATGAGAGAGAGCGAAAAAGAAAGAGGATGAGAGAGAGTGAGAAAGAAAGAGAGGGGGAGAGAGAGACAAAGAGAGAGAGTTGTGAGTGGGAGGGTGGAGAAGCCACCCTCCCCCATTGTTTCCCCGGGTGCAACCAGTTTAGATTTTAAAGACAGTTTCCCCCAATCAATCAATCAATTAATCAATCATATATATTGACTGCTTACTGTGTCCAATGCACTCTACTAAATGCTTGGGAGCGTACAACATAACAATGTAACAGACATGTTCCTTGCCCAAAGAGCTTATAAGGCGAGAGTGCTAATAGGAAGAGAGAAGCAGTGTTGCTTAGTGGATAGAGCATGGGTCTGAAAGTCAGAAGGACCTGCGTCTAACCCTAGCTTTGCCATTTGTTTGCTGTGTGACCTCAGGCCAGTCACTTAACTTATCTGTGCCTCAGTTACCTCATCTGTAAAATGGGGATTGAGACTGCGAGCCCCACTTGGGACAACCTGATTACCTTGTATTTACCCTGGTGCTTAGAACAGTGCTTGGCACATAGTAAGTGCTTAACAAATGCCATAGTTATTATTATTACATACATTAATATAAATAAATTCTTTATAATATATAGTTTATAGATATGTACATAAGTGCTGTGGAGCTAAGGGTGAGGCAAATCCCAAACACCCAAAGGTCATGGATCCAAGTGCATAAACAGCACAGAAAGGAGAGGGACCCAGTGAAAACAGGGTTTTATTGGGGAAGGCCTCTTAGGGCTTTGTAGGTAGGAAGAGTGTTGGTCTGACATATATGGAGGGGGAGGGAGTTCCAGGCCAGAGGGAGGATGTGAGAAAGGGGTCAGCGTCGAGATAGACGAGATCGGAGCACAATGAGTAAGCTGGTGCTAGAGGAGCGAAGCATATGGGCTGGGCTATAGTTGGAGATCAGTGTGGTAAGGAAGAAGGGGGCAAGCTGATTGACTGCTTTAAAACCGATGGAAAGGAGTTTCTCTTTTATGTGGAGGTGGACGGGCAACCACTGGAGGTTTTTGAGGAGTAGGGATACTTAGCCTCAATTTTTTTTAGAAAAATGATCAGGACAGCAGAGTGAATTATGGATTGGAGTGGGGAGAGACAGAAGGCAAGGAGGTCAGAAAGGAGGCGGATGCAAAGTCAAGGTGGGATAAGATAAATCACTGGATTAACGTGGTAGAAGTTTGGATGGAGAGGAGAGGGCAGATTTTAATGATGTTATTTTAACGAAGCTTGAATCAACAGGATTTGTTGACAGATTGAATTGTGGATTGTGAATATGTGGATTGAATATGTGCCAAGCACTGTGCTAAGTTCTGAGGTAGATTCAAAATTATCAGGTCAGGTACACTTCCTGTCCCACATAAGGCTCTCAGTCTATGGGTAGGGAGAACAGGTTTTGAAGCCCCATTTTGCAGATGAAGAAACTGGGGCACAGAGAAGTTAAGTGACTTTTCCAAGGTCACACAGCAGGTGGATATGAAAGCTGGGATTGAAATCCAGGATCTCTGACTCCCAAGGCCGTGCTCCTTCGTCTAGGCCATGCTTCTTCTTCTACTACTACTTGAATACATATGGTCAGGAGAGTGCCTTTTTTTAATGTAAGAAGAAGCAGAAAACTACTGGACTTCTGAGGAGAGAAGATATATGCTCTGGAGTTTCAGAAATATTTTGTACAATTCTATATAGGATAAAGTTGTGTGGGGCAGGGATGGAAGACTGGAAGAAAAGAATCTGATAAGGAGCCAGTTAGAGCAAGCCAGGTGGGCTATTATTTGGTCTTAAACCAAGGCAATGAATGGGAAGGTGATGAGGAAGAAAGAGATGCTTAAAATATAATTGAGACAAATTGAAAGTGGGGGAGAATAAATAAAAGAGTAGCTTCAATGTCATGAATGTTGGGGGCAGGTTACCCCACTGTCAATGCTAAGATATTTTGATTTATTTATAGGCACTAAACCCACCACCACCACCAGAAATCCACTGTAAAAGCTTTGCTGCAGCCCAGCTAGTGGTTTTGTTCCTAATCTATGTGTCGGTAACTCTAGTTTGCCTGACCTTTAAGAAACAAGCAAATCATTATGCCAAAGTCAAGCTGTGTTGTGAAGTTCATAGCTCATTTGAACGGATTATGAGGGTTTCGCAAATAAGGCACTCGGAATTTGGGGGGTATGTGCACTGGGGAAAGTCAGCCTGGGTGAGAGCTGCACCTGAGGCCCCTGGCGGAGATGATGACTTTGTGTTCTCTGGTTACTCCGGGCCTCTGAGGCTCTCCATCTAGGGAGTGGTGTAGGCACCCCTAGAATCAGGCAATTCTGGATGAGATTCTCCTTTGGTGACCCCTCTTTGATTTAGAACAGTTTAAATTAAGTTTTTCACCTCCAAAATTCCTGAGAACTTCTCACCTCTTGCCATAGCCAACAAGTTAGGCAGATCATCAGAATAGATGTGGGGAGGGGAAGCTTTTAATAATATTTGTTTTTGGCATTTGTTAAGGGCTTATGGTATTTGTTAAGGGCTTACTATATGCTGTGCCAGGCATTGTACTAAATGCTGGGATAGATACAAGGTAATTGGGTTGGACACAGTCCCTCTCCCCCATGGGGCTCACAATCTTAATCCCCACTTTTCAGATGGGGTAACAGAGTAACTTGCCCAAGGTCAAACAGCAGACAAATGACAAAGCTGGAATTAGAACCCAGCTCCTTCTGACTCCCAGGCCCATGCTCTATCCACTAGGCCACACTGCTTCTCATCCGATGTGACGTGGCAAAATTTCTGACTAGTTTATTGCTCTGTGTAAGAGGGTGCTTAATACATAAATGAGGGGTTGATTTCCTCTCTTCCCTCCCATCTGAACATAGGTGGAAAGGAAGTGAAATGGAATGGAGAAAAGAAAATGAAAAAAGTAATTCTTAAACACTGAGTAATTCTTAAACATTGCAGTAATAAAAGTCAGCTGGAAAATTATCTGAGACTAGACTGCAAGTCTTTGAGGATATATGCTGTGGGAGTGGATGAGTTCTCCAAAAGAGTGTAAATTGAGAAGAGAAAGACTCCACACCGAACCTTGAGGTATACCCACAATTAGAGGATGGAAGGCAGAGGAAGGGCCAGTGAAAGAGTCTGAGACATATCAGGCAAAAAGGAGATTTGGGAGAGAATTGTGTCAGAAAAATCAATCAATCGATCAATTGTATTTATTGAGCACTTAGAGCATCAAGTTTTGATAGTGTTTCCAGAAGAAGAAAGCAGTGTTTGCTAGTAGAAAGCACACAGGCCTGGGAGTCAGAAGGACCTGGTTTCTAATCTTGACTCCACCATTTACCTACTGTGTGGCCTGAGGTAAGTCACTTAACTTCTCCGAACCTCAGTTACTTAATCAATCATATTTATTGAGCACGCTTATCAGTAAAATGGGGATTAAGACTGTGAGGTCCATGAGGGACATGGACTGTATCCAACCAAGCTTGTATCTACCCCAGAGCTTAATACAGTGTCTGGCATATAGTAAGAGTTTAACAAATACCACAAAAAGGGGAAAACAATAAAGAGAGTGATCTTTGTTGTTGGAGACTGCTGAGAGCTAACCTCCATTATAGTTCCAACTACAGCTGTCAAACCCAGAACCCTTAGATGGTCTTTTCAGACGCTGGTAGAGGCAACAATTCCAGAGAACAGGAGCAGGAAGCAGCTGTGTTTGGCTGCTGTCCTCTACACTGTAAGTTCATTTTGGGTAGGGAATGTGTCTACCAAATCTCTTATATTGTACTCTCCCAAGCACTCAGTAAGTGCTCAGTAAATACCACTGATTGATTGACTGACTCTAACACACTTCTGCTGCATTGTTTGGCTTCACCCTGGATTCCCTGGTGTCTCACATACACCGCCACTGGGACCACAGCTGAAAGCAGGACATTTCTAACTCCAACCAACATTTTGGCAAATGGTGAGACCAGGGGATTTGTTAGAGAGACATCCCCTCATTCATTCAATCGTATTTAATAATAATAATGTTAATGTTGGTATTTGTTAAGCGCTTACTATGTGCCAAGCACTGTTCTAAGCGCTGGGGTAGACACAGGGGAATCAGGTTATCCCACGTGGGGCTCACAGTCTTAATCCTCATTTTACAGATGAGGTAACTGAGGCACCGAGAAGTTAAGTGACTTGCCCAAAGTCACACAGCTGACAAGTGGCCGAGCCGGGATTCGAACCCATGACCTCTGACTCCAAAGCCCGTGCTCTTTCCACTGAGCCACGCTGCGAGTGCTTATTGTGGGCTGAGCACTGTACTAAGCACTTGGGGGAGTTCAATACAACAATAAACAGATACATTCCCTGTCCACACTGAGCTATTTAGAAAATCTCATGGTTTTATAGTTTAAGTGTGGCGAAGTATGTATATGTG
The DNA here is from genome assembly GCF_004115215.2 of Ornithorhynchus anatinus. NCBI lineage: Eukaryota > Metazoa > Chordata > Mammalia > Monotremata > Ornithorhynchidae > Ornithorhynchus > Ornithorhynchus anatinus. Next base: position 61,829,429 of record NC_041728.1, read on the forward strand.
ACAGAGTTTTGAAGCACAGAGATGACATAGAGGCTATTTGAGATGGGGCGGGTCATGGAGGTGGGTAGCTAAACTTGCCATACTGCAGTCTGTAGAGCAACTTTAGCCTTAATGGATGGAACCTAACCTTTGCAAAAAGAAACTCCTTATCACATTAATTGCATTCTCACTTCTGTAAAAAGCAGCAAAAACTGCTGAAACCCTCTTATAAATGGGAATTCTGGAATAACCTAGCAAAGGTGGGACTCAGCAAAATTTATAAGCTCTGTTTCCATTGAGAATGGAGTAGCAATAACAAAGGAAAGATTCTTTTTCCATTGTTCTGAGTTATCAGTATTGCTGTCCATATAAAAAAGGTTGCGTAAATTGCATGCCCTTACAGAGCAGAAACCATGGCTATTGAGCTCTTTGAATAATATTTTATGCCTCCGATGATGATTGAGAATATTAATTTGGGTAGTACAGTCATTTTTTACGGTATTCGTTAAGTGCTTACTATGTGCCGGGACACTCTACTAAGTACTGGGGAAGATACAAGCGAATCAGATTGGACATAGTTCATGTCCCACACAGGGTTCGTGATCATAATCCCCATTTTGCAGATGAGGTAAGTGAGGCACAGAGAAGTGAAGTGACTTGCCCCAGGTCACACAGCAGACAAGAGGTGTATCAGGATTAGAACCCAGGTCCTTCTGCCTCCCAAGCCCATGCTCTATCCACTAGGCTACACTGCTTTGCTATGTCATTTCACTTACATTTCTTGAAACCATAAACATGTGTTAGTTTTCCCATTTGGGTTATATTTTACCCAAAAACACTCTGGGGGAAGGGGAATCCTAGCAAACCGCTACATAAGTTCAAATGCAAGAATTTTGTGACTGAACTTTAAGCTATTGCTAGGGGTCCTTAATAGTCAACAAGGAGATGTGCTAAATGAGCTCAAACATTTCAAAGAAACTGCAGACAGTGATGAGAGATGATTTTTTTTTTTACTGTGGCATAATAATTCAAAATTGAAAACCTGGCAGCACTGGGATGTTTTATTGAACTTGTTTATCTAATCTTCATTTATTTATACCCTCTTTCCCAAGCACTTAGAACAGTGCTCTGCACACAGAAAGTGCTCAGTAGATACAATTGATTCCCTATGACAGCGTGATCCAGAGTTATATGACATCAAGACGAAGCAGTATGGCATACTAGATAGAGCTGCTATCGTGGGTTCTAATCCCGGCTATGCCATTGTCCACTGTGTGGCCTTGGGCAAGTCACTTCACTTCTCTGGGCCTCAGTTACCTCATCTGTAAAATGGGGATGAGGAATGTGAACCCATGTGGGACAGGGACTGTGTCCAGCCCAGTTTGCTTGTATCCATTCCAGTGCTTAGTTCAGTGACTGGCAAATAATAAGTGCTTAACAAATACCATAGTTATTATTTCCCCTCCCTCTAGGCTGTAAATTCATTGTGGTCAGGGAATGTGTCTGCTTATTGTTACACTGTATTCTCCCAAGCGATTAGTACAGTGCTCTGTACACACTAAATGCTCAATAAATACAATTGAATTTACCAGAGCCATGAGGCCTGGAGCTTTCCTGATAATGGAGCAGTCCACAGATGAAAGACATCTCCAGACTGACGTTTGCCTTTCCAGCATTTAAAATGTTGGGAGGTCGTAGTGGTCTCTGACGATTGCTTGCCTGAAACAGTGAAGTACTCAGAAGACTGTTAATACTAGTAACACAACTACACGTTTTCAAATGATCTAATTTTTTTTGCATCTATTTAATACAGCACTTGCACACTGTAAGTGCTTAATAATAATAATAGTAACTGTGGTATTGGCTAAGCACTATATGTTAAGCATTGTACAAAGCCCTGGGGCAGGTATAAAATAAGCAGATCTGATACAGTCTCTGTCCCACATGGAGCTCACAGCCTAAGTGGGAGAGAAAACAGGTATTTATCCCCATCTTACAAAGGAAAGAACTGAGGCCCAGAGAAGTGAAGTTCATTCAATTCAATCGTATTTATTGAGTGCTTACTGATTTGCCCAAGGTCACCCAGCGGTCAAGGAGCAGAACTGAGATTAGAACTCAGGTCCTTTGACTCCCACGCCTGTGCCCTTTCCACTAGGTCACATTGCTTATTAAATACAATTGACAATTGACACTGACCAGTGAGGAGAAATACAGGGAGTGGAAGAGAAAGATGGGAAAGGAAAGAGTTACTGTGATGGTTTTCAAACTGTGAGAACCTCTCTACTTCTATACAATCCAAAATTAATTTAACCGTATTTTCAGTCAAAGTTTCTGAAGAGATAGTTCCAGCTCATTGGTGACAGAACTTGGTTTCAGGTTCATTGGTGACAGCACTAGGGGAAGCAGCATGACCTAGAGGAAAAAGCACAGGCTAGGGACTCAGAGAACCTGGGTTCTAATCCCAGCTCCACCATGAAACAGCTTTTTAAAATGGTATTTGTTAAGTGCTTACTGTGTACACTGGCTCTTTTCCCTCCTTTAGCCAGCAAAGTCTGAAGTCTTTTTCACCCTGTGCAGAAGGCCTGGACTTCAGACTCTTCTTCCTAGATCCAGAGGTCCAGCCCTGCCTGCCCTAGGACTCTGGGGTGGATACAAAGAAGTTCAGAGAGTTGGAGAGGTGAAGGAGGTAAAGGGAGAGAAAATGGGGAGCGGGGGGGGGGGGGGATTTAGGCCAAGGAGAGGAAAGAGAGGTATGGTGGAGTACGTAAGGAAGAGGGGGGATTAGAAAATGAGAGAGAGGGAGAGACAGAGGGAGGAAGGAAGGAAGGAACAGAGGGATATAAAGGCAAGGAGAGAAGAGAGAAAGAACCTCCAATTCTTGTTGATCACTCAGTCAATTGATCAAGTGTATTTATTGAGCACTTACCAGATGCAGAGCTTGAGAGAGTACAATATAATAAAGTTGGCAGACATGTTCCCTGACCACAAGAAGCTTGCAGTCCAGCGGGAGAGGTGAACATTAAAATAAATTATGAATATGCATTTAATCAATCAATGGTATTTATTGAGCGCTTACTCTTTGCAGAACATTGCACTAAGCACTGGGAGAGTACAGTTCACCAGAGTTGTACAACAACATTCCCTGACCACAACAAGCTTACAGTCTAGAGGAGGAGACAGACTTTCAATAAGTCCTGTGCCTAAGTCCTGTGCCTAAGTCCTGTAGGCCTCAAGTTGGGGCAAATACCAAATGTCCCAAGGTCACAGATCCAAGTACAAAGGCGATGCAGAAGGGAGAGGAAATAGGGGAAATGAAGACTTAGTCAGGGAAGGCCTCTTGGAGGAGATATGATTAATACAATCACATTAATACGAATAGGTTGGCTTAAGCAGAGCAAAATGAGGGTGCTGGGTTATAGTAGGAATTCATTGAAGTAAGATAGGAGGGGATAAGGTGACTGAGTGCTTTAAAAGCAAATGGTAAGCCGTTTCTGTTTGATGCAGAGGTGGATGGGCAACCACAGAAAGTTCTTGAGGACAGGGGAAACATGGACTGAACATTTTTCTAGAAAAATGATCCAGGCGATAGAGTGTAGTATAGACTGCAGCGGGGAGAGGTAGGAGCCAGGGAGGTCAGCAAAGAGATGGATACTATAGTTAAGGTGGACAGACTAAGCTCATTGTGGGCAGGGAATGTGTCTGTTTATTGTTATATTGTACTTTTCCAAGCCCTAAATACAGTGCCCTGCACAGAGTATTCATTCATTCAATAGTATTTATTGAGCGCTTACTATGTGCACAGCACTGTACTAAGCGCTTGGAATGAACAAGTTGGCAACAGATAGAGACAGTCCCTGCCGTTTGACGGGTTTACAGTCTAATCGGGGGAGACGGACAGACAAGAACAATGGCAATAAATAGAGTCAAGGGGAAAAACATCTCGTAAAAACAATGGCAACTAAATAGAATCAAGGCAATGTACAATTCATTAACAAAATAAATAGGGTAATGGAAATATATACAGTTGAGCGGACGAGTACAGTGCTGTGGGGATGGGAAGGGAGAGGTGGAGGAGCAGAGGGAAAGGGGGAAAAGAGGGTTTAGCTGCGGAGAGGTAAAGGGGGGATGGCAGAGGGAGTAGAGGGGGAAGAGGAGCTCAGTCTGGGAACGCCTCTTGGAGGAGGTGATTTTTAAGTAAGGTTTTGAAGAGGGAAAGAGAATCAGTTTGGCGGAGGTGAGGAGGGAGGGCGTTCCGGGACCGCGGGAGGACGTGACCCAGGGGTCGACGGCGGGATAGGCGAGACCCAGGGACGGTGAGGAGGTGGGTGGCAGAGGAGCGGAGTGTGCGGGGTGGGTGGTAGAAAGAGAGAAGGGAGGAGAGGTAGGAAGGGGCAAGGTGATGTAGAGCCAAAAAATAGATTGAATGAATGAATACCCTTTATTGAACTTACAAAACATGGCTAAACTAAGCAATAATTTCAGGAGGTAAATTCATTAATTATATTTATTAAGCACTTACTGGTTGGAGACCACTGTACTAAGCGCTTGGGAAAGCACAATACAACAATAAAGACTGACAATACCTGCCCTTCAGTACAGTTTCACATGAGCAAGCTGTGCACTTCGCACCTAACCAACAATCACGGTGGATAGGCTGCATTCCGATTTGTCTGCTTTTGGGGCGTTCATCCATTTGGAACTGATAGTCTGCTAAACTTGACTCCCAAAGTGGTGATGAACTTTTGGTGCCATCTGCTGGAATGATATTTAATGCTGTTTTAAACAATTCACCATTAAGAAAAGATGATATTAGTTTCCAAATTATTTTGAGGAAGACTTTTTTTAAGTCAAAAAGAGTACATACAAGAAGAATCAAGGTCTAAGAACAAAATTTAGAATTCATGCTTGAGGAGGACCATAGAAAAAGCCACCTTAAACCTTTTTTTAGCAAGACTTAAAAAAATGCAGGCATACCCCAACTTACAACCACTCCATGGATATACTCTGTAAGGTTTGATGCCACACATTAAGTTGTCTGCCAACTTTCACATCGGACCGAAGTGCTAAAAGGAAGTAACTTTCTCCCTGACTTCTCCCCACCTGGGCTGAGATTGGGCAGTGGCATAATGAGAAGTAGCATGGCATAGTTGATAGAGCAAGGGCCTGGGAGTCAGAAGGTCATAAGTTCTAAGCCCACTCCACCACTTGTCTGCTGTGTGATCTTGGGCAAATCACTTCACTTCTCTTTGCCTCAGTTACCTCATCTGTAAAATGGGGATTGAGACTGTGAGTCCCATTTGGGACAGGGACCATGTCCAACCTCATTTGCTCTGTATCCACCCCAGCACTCTAGTACAGTGTCTGCAACATAGTAAGCACTTAAGTACCATTATTATTATTCATAATTAATAATGACTGAGTCTTGCAGGAGCTCTGTCCACAGTTTGTATCCCATTTTCAAGGCACTGAAGAGACTCCTGAGCCGGTTGTACTGAACTGGGGAGATAGATTAATTTAGGAATGTTTGGTACTGGTCAAAATAACTGCAGGCCATTCTGAGAAATTGTCCAGTGAAAGCCTCAATGTACTTCAACAATCCAATTCATCAGCACAAGCTGCCTAAAAAGATGGTTATGTTTCTCCACCACCAGTTAAAAGTTGCATCAGTTGTCAAAAAAAAGATGAATTTGTAAAAATGATTGAAGAAGACCCTAACAAAGAGAGGAACTCAAAGATATGCAAAGGTGTTCAAGAATTAGCCTACCAAGAGGTGTTTTACCAAGAAAAGAAGCAGGCTGCTATGCCACCTAAGTTGGATAAATTCTTCACTAATGTTAAAAAATCATTACCACAATCAGCAGAACAAGCTTCTCCTTCTGCAGGTCCCCGCAAAAACTCATAATCATCTTCTAAATCCTCATTATTTAATATTAACAATAAAGATTAAACTATAATTTGGGAATACTGATCATCTCTAGACAGTAAACTCATGAACAGGGACTATTTCTACCAACTCTGTTATAATGTGCTCTCCCAAAATTGTGCTCTAAGTACTGTTGCTTAGAACAGTTGTCTGCACACAGCAAGAACTCAATAAATATGACTGATTAATTGATCATTACAGTATATAAAATGTCGAGGAATTTCATACTATTTTTCCAAAATTCTAACTTATACCATGTAAAATCCCACCTCAATCTGGTCATTTCGAACTGCAAAGTTACAATGAAGGAAAAGAATTTGAGGAAAAAAAAGGACCAGGAGTCAGGAATGTTGAGTTTTAATACCAATTATGGCTTCAAATAATTTAATTTACTTTCTTTGCACACCGTTAGTAAAATGGGGATTTGCTTGAAAATGCATATTTGCAAATAATTTGAAGCACAATGTAAACATGTAATTGGAATATTAATAATGGTGATGATATTAAGCACTCACTCTGAACCGAGCACTGTGCTAGGTGCTGGGGTAGATGTACTCTGATTGAATACAGTCCCTGTCCCACATGGGGCTCAGAGTTTAAGAAATTATTCAGAGCAAAATATGAGTCTCAATCGATTTTCTAAATGCAGAAAAATAAAATGAATTCTTATTGCTCTAATTTAAAACAATTTGATTCTAAATAGCAACATTCAAAAATCAATCCAGAGGAGAAAGTGCTACTTGTTTGAACTCTATGCCTAAGGCTACATCAGCAGAAGACCTCTAGATTATGAGTTCACAGTTTTTTTCATATCTAAATGCCGCCACCTTGAATTTCAGCGTACATGCTGGGATTTCAGCAGCATGCACGGTCTCAGACTGGGAAGCAGCATGGTTTGGTGGATAGAGCACAGGCCTGGGAGTCAGAAGATGTGAGTTCTAATCCTGGCTCTGCCACATGTCTGCTGTGTGACTTTGGCTAAGTCATTTCACTCCTCTGGGCCTCAGTTATCTCATCTGTAAAATGGGGATTAAGACTGGGAGCCCCATGTGGGACATGGACTGTGTCCAACCTGATTATCTTGTATGTAGCCCAGTGTTTAGAAAAGTACCTGGCACATAGTAAGCAAGTAACAATACCATTTTTTAAAAAAAACAACTCAGGAGCATCCATCCAAACCCTGCAAAATCCAATATGAAGAGCACCCAGAATGAGGGACCCTGCTGCCATTCTGAGGACCAGTATTATTTTATTATTATTTATTAAGCCCTTACTCTGTGTCAAGCACTGTTCGAAACACTGGGGTAGACACACATTAATCCCTGTCCCACATGAGCCTCATAATAGGAGGGAGAACAGATATTTAATTTCCATTTTACATTTGAGGAAACTGTAATACAGAGAAGTTAAGCAAATTACCCCAGATCACACAGCAAATGATTGGATGAGCCAGAATTAGTACTCAGGTCTTCTGAATCACAGCCCTGTGCTCTTTCCACAAGGCCACACTCCTTCTCCATTATTTCCTATCAGTATGCTCCCTCACTTGGGAATGTTCCTGCTCACTGAAATTAAAGCAGAATGTCCAACTCAGCTGGACCATCACAACTTCCCTTCCGATAGCCCTATCTACAGTTTTGAAATTTTGAATCCCCACAGCCACTTTTTTCCCTGAACCATCAAGAGAGGAATGATTTTCTCATGTTTAATGAGAATTTGTTTCATGAATTTAGAGTCCATAGGTTTTGATAAATGCACTGTAGTCTGTGTATAAAATTCAAGCGTTCTATAGACTTTGTAGAGAATGTGTATAGGGCAGACCGCACAGCATAGCAGAGAGAGCACAGGCCTGGGAGTCAGAAGGTCACGGGTTCTAATCCCAGCTCCACCGCTTGTCTGCTGTGTGACCTTGGGCAAGACACTTCACTTCTCTGGGCCTCAGTTATCGCATCTATAAAATGAGGATTGAGACTGTGAGCCCCATGTGGGACAGGGACTGTGTTCAACCTGAATGCTTATATCTACCCCAGTGTTTAATACAGTGGCTGGCACATAGTAAGATTAGACTGTAATCTTAGATTAGACTATAAGCCCATCAATGGGCAGGGACTGTCTCTATCTGTTGCCGATTTGTATATTCCAAGCACTTAGTACAGTGCTCTGCAAATAGTAAGTGCTCAATGAATACTATTGAATGAATGAATGAATAGTAAGCATTTACCAAATACCACAATTATTATTATTAATTTTACTATCCCAGCTCTGTTACATTGTACTCTCTCAAGCACTTAGTACAGTGCTCTGCACACAGTAAGCGCTCAATAAAAAGAGCTGCCTGATTGATTGATATACCAAATACTGTAGGCATGTGGCCCTCAACAGCTTCCTAAATACATTAAGTAGCTCTCCAGCCCAAATGATTGCCTACCCCGATCCAGTTGTTTGTGACAATAAGAATGACACTGCAAAATTGATCAGGACAATTATTTCAGTAGTCCATGGTAAAATGCCATGGGTTGAAGTAATCGCCAAGTACTCTGCATCACCATTGTAACAGGGAAAGAATGCATCATTCAATCTGACCGGCATTATGCAAATGTTCTGCTGGTTTAAATCTGTCATAATGAAAGTGTTGTGATAAATCTTAATGCTTCGTTTGTGCCTCAAGGTTTTAATGCATTTAGAACAAAAGTAATTTTGAATCTCCAAGCTAATTCATACGGAAGGATTCCAATCAGCCCTTCAAACAGCAGGCTAAAAGGTGGCCCATTGATACACAAATTATTTGTTTACTCAAAAATTGATTTTTTATTTAATCTATGGGTACAAGCATTATGACATTTTTGCTCATATGCATTTTTATCAACAAAATTAAAACAAAGGGTTGTGCAGACTAAATGTGGATTCAGACTTAAGTCAAGTACTGTTACCATAGTTATTGACTATGCAACAAATTTATGAATTTAATGGCATTAATTAAGCCTGATATTTAAAATCCTTCCTTTAATGTTACATTGTAATGTGGCCAGGCTCCTGGACTCTACCCAGGTCTTGATATAACGCCCTTTCATTTTACCCAATTTATTATTAGTTGAATGGCATACACTTTGTAAATCAGATTTCACTAGAGTAAATATTGACTTCTCTGTAATACTTCCTAGTGCTTTGGGGACATTGATGAAATGAACCCTAGAAATAACAGTAACAGATGCCAGTGGGAAGCCACAGTGTCAGTGAAATATGAGAAAAATAGAATTTTAAGTCCATGGACACTCCTGCAGAAAATAGTGGTCCAGGCCACCTCACATCTGCTGCCTGGCAGATGACTCTCTCCCTCACACACACACTCCCTCCCCCACATACACCTCAAGCTCCACCAGAAGTGAAATAAGCTCTCTGTTTAGGGAGTCAAGCATCCAGTGCCCCCAAAATGAGGAGAGGAGAGGAGAAGGAATAGAAGAGGAGAAGGAAGAGGAGAGGAGAGGAAGAGGAGAGAAGAGGAGAAGGAGAGGAGGAGAGGAGAAAGGAGAAGGAGAGGAGGAGGGGAGAAAGGAGAGGAGAAGGAGGGGAAGAGAGGAGAAGAGAAGGGGAGGTGAGGAGAAGAAAAGGAGAGGAGTAGAAAAGGAGAGGAGAGAAGAGGAGGAGAGGAGTCCCCAGTCTCTCCCTTCCAGCCACCTGACCCTTCCCCTCCCCCCCAGCACAGTTTCTCAACAGTTAAAGCACTTTCCAGTTGGTTTCAAAGCCCTAAGTAATCAGTGACCTGAAGGCAGTGCTCAGTAGTGCTCAAGTGAGTCTGTGATAGGGGCTGCTGCACAGACAGCTGCTATTCTCCGATCACATCTTGCTGCATTTCACTGAAAAACCCACTTGCAAACCCAGAGTAATAATAATAATTATGGTAAAGATAATAATGGTGGTATTTGTTAAGCGCCATTATGTGCCAGGCACTGTTCTAAGCACTGAGGTGGATACAAGCAAATCAGGTTGGACACTGACCTTGTCCCCCATAATAATAATTGTGGTATTTATTAAGTGCTTACTCTGTGCCAAGCATGTTCTAAGTGCTGGGGTAGATACAAGCTAATCAGGTTGGACACAATCTCGATCCTATGTTGGGCTTACAGTTTAAATCCCCATTTTATAGATGAGGTAACTGAGATCCAGAGAAGTGAAGTGACTTGCCCAAAGTCACACAGCAGACATGTGACAGAGCCAGGTTTAGAACCCACGTCCTCCGATTCCCAGGCCCATGCCCTTCCATTATACCATGCTGCTTCCCTAGATCATGTAGTGACTTGCCCAAGGTCACAGAGCAGATTAGTGGTGGAGCCGGGAGTAGAACCCAGGTCCTTCTGACTCCTAGTCCCATGCTCTTTCCACTAAGCCACACTGCTTCTCCAATAGCCTTCCTCTTCCTCCCACAACACCCACAATGCCTCAAGTAGGCAAATGCTTATGCTAATTAATATTCTTATTTGAAGAAGAAAGGGTAAGAAAAGAAATTTTGAATGATTTTGACTTGGTAGCTCTCTGCTAGTGAGCCCAGAGAAATCACTTCTCTTAGAATCCAAGGCTTACTTGGGGGGGGACGGCGCAAAGAGAGGGGGCATTGGGAGGAAAGGGAAGGTGAGGACTGGGATGGGCAGACAAGAGAGGGGGGAATTGTAGGGTCTTGGTGAGGTTGGCAAGATATACAACAGCAATTTCGAGGGTCTTGGTGAGGTTGGCGAGATAAACAACAGCAATCTAGATCAGTTACCACTTAATATATGACAACATAATCAGGTGATACCCAGAGAAGATGGATGTCCTACCATCACCTCAAACAACATCAGCTCAAACTTAACATGACCAAAACAGAGCTCCTTATCTTCCCACCCAAACCCTGTCCTCTGCCCGATTTTCCCATCATTGTAGATGGCACCACCATCCTTCCCATCTCATAAGCCCATAACCTTGGCATTATCCTTCACTCCTCTCTCTCATTCAACCCGCATATTCAATCTGTCACCAAATCCTGTTGGTTTTACCTTCACATGGCTATTCATTCATTCATTCATTCAATAGTATTTATTGAGCGCTTACTATGTGCAGAGCACTGTACTAAGCGGTTGGGATGAACAAGTCGGCAACAGATAGAGACAGTCCCTGCCGTTTGACGGGCTTACAGTCTAATCGGGGGAGACGGACAGACAAGAACGATGGCACTAAACAGCGTCGAGGGGAAGAACATCTCGTAAAAACAATGGCAACTAAATAGAATCGAGGCGATGTACAATTCATTAACAAAATAAATAGGGTAACAAAAATATATACAGTTGAGCGGACAAGTACAGTGCTGTGGGGATGGGAAGGGAGAGGTGGAGGAGCAGAGGGAAAAGGGGAAAATGAGGCTTTTTTCCTGCGGAGAGGTAAAGGGGGGATGGCAGAGGGAGTAGAGGGGGAAGAGGAGCTCAATCTGGGAACGCCTCTTGGAGGAGGTGATTTTTAAATAAGGTTTTGAAGAGGGAAAGAGAATCAGTTTGGCGGAGGTGAGGAGGGAGGGCGTTCCAGGACCGCGGGAGGACGTGACCCAGGGGTCAACGGCGGGATAGGCGAGACCGAGGGACGGTGAGGAGGTGGGCGGCAGAGGAGCGGAGCGTGCGGGGTGGGCGGTAGAAAGAGAGAAGGGAGGAGAGGTAGGAAGGGGCAAGGTGATGGAGAGCCTTGAAGCCTAGAGTGAGGAGTTTTTGTTAAATCCATCCTTTCCTCTCCATCCAAACCACTACCACGTTAGTACAACCACTCATCCTATCTCACCTAGATTACTGCATCAGCCTCCTTTCTGACTTCCCAACCTCCTGCCTCTCCCCACTCCAGTCCAGATTATCTTTCTACAGAAACGTTAAGGGTATGTCGCGCCTCCCCACCCCCAAAATCTCCAGTGTTTGTTTATCCACCTCTGTGTCAAACAAAAACTCCTAACCATTGGCTTTAAAGCTCTCCATCACCTTGCCCACTCCTACCTCACTTTCCTTCTCTCCTTCTGCAACCCAGTCTGCACACCTCGCTCCCCTGGTGCTAACCTTCTCACTGTGCTTCCATCTCGCCTGCATCGCTGCTGATCACTGGCCCACATCCTACCTCTGGCCTGGAACGCCCTCTCGCCTCAAATCCACCAATTACTCTCCCTGCCTTCAAAGACTTACTGAAGGCCCACCTCCCCGAAGAGGCCTTCCCAGACTAAGCCCCACTTTTCCTCATCTCCCACTCCCTTTTGTGTTACCCTGACTTGCTCCCTTTGCTCTTCCCCCCGCCCTGCACCTCTCAGCACTTACATATATATCTGAAATTTTATTTATCCCTCCTCTCAGTCCTGTGTACTCTCTCTCTATGAGATCACCTGCATTAGAAAAAAATTTTTTTTTTTCCTCAGCTACTTCCTTATGGTTCCCATTAGTTGAATGTTTACCTCAACTAGCTCCTGAGGGCACTGACCCAGGTTCAAGAGCAAAATAATAATTTCCTGATTTGGGACTATGCTAGGCTTATATTCACAATTAATCAATCCTATTTAATGAATGCTTACTGTGTGCTGACCACAGTACTAAGTGCTTGGGAGAGTAAATGTAACAGAGTTGATGGAAGTGCTCCTGCCCACGAGAAGCTTACAGTCTAAAGTGGGAAACAGAAAGGAATTCAAAGTTCTTTCTAACTTGATGAATAAAGCTAGCTAAGGGCCATTCCCTTGTCTACAGACAGAAGGACATGTAAGCCATCCCAGGGAGATATTTCACAGCTTCTACAGTAACCCATTTCAGTTTTCAGCTCTCATCATCATGAAATGTTTTCATACAGTTTATCCAATCTCTTTTGCTGAAGCCTGAATATATTTCCTTTGGAGCTGTCAATTTCCTCTGAATAATGGTTCTCCGCTAATTGAAGACCATTAGTATATCACTTCTCCGTCTTCCATTTCTTAGGCTAAATCATCTCAGCTCATTTAACCTTAGGTTATAGTTGCTGTTGTTCAACCCTTTCCTTTCCTCATCCTTGTCCTACTTATCCAACTCTGACCCTAGACTGTAAATTCTTTGTGGGCAGGTGTTGTGTCTGGTTATGTTATTTTGTTCATTCCCAAATGCTTACTACAGTTCTCTACCCGCAGTAAGCGCTCAAAAAGTACTACTGACTGACTGATCCCGAGTTACCTGCAGCCCTCTGTGAAGTTTTCTGTCCCCTGCTCGACAGTTGATCACACGAGGGGATGCAGGATGAGAACAATAATAATAATTGTATTTGTTGAGAGCTTACTATGTACCAAGTACTGTACTAAGGGCTAGGGTGGATACAAGCAAATCGGGTTGTACACAGTTCTTGTCCCATGTGGGGCTCATAGTCTCAATTCCCATTTTACAGATGACGGAACTGAGGCCCAGAGAAGTGAAGTAACTTGCCCAAGATCACACAGCAGGCAATTGGCAGAACCAGGACTAGAACACATGACTTCCTGACTCCCAGGCCCGTGCTCTATCCACTACACCATGCATTAGAGAAGCCTCCCCCAGCATTGCTGGTAGATCAGCTCCTTGTTAAATGCTTACTATGTGTGTCTAACACTGTTTTAATTATTGGGGTAGATACAAGTGAATTGATTTGGACTTAGTCCCTGTCCTGCATGGGGCTTACGGTCCAGGTAGGAGAGTGAACAGGAAAATTGAGGCCCAGAGGTGTTAAGTGGCTTTCCCCAGGTCACACAGCAAGCATTTGGCAGAGCCAGGATTAGAACCCAGATCTTCTGACTCCCAGACCAGTGCTCTTTCCACCAGGCCGAGGTGCTTCTCAATGGTACCAATATAAAACCTTAAGCTGTGCAAGGGAAAGCATTTCAAATAGCCATCACGTTCCCCAAGGATGCTCAATGAACACTGATTCACTGTTTGACTCAAGCAGTAGGTTATTTTGCTAGGAAACTTGCAGTGCAGTAAAAAAAGCAACAGATGGAGCTATAACTGTAAATAAATACAAGGAGGTTAAAAAAATGATCAAAGAGAAAGTGAATACTTTTATATTTTATAAAATATATATTATTTTATATTTTGCTATTAAAACCTCTCATTCACACTATGCAAAGTGTAGTGCAAGACAGCTTTTTACAAAAGAATCGGTTAATTCTTACTTCTTCCCTCTTTAAATAGATGTCAATACAACTAGAAGCAAAAATTTAAAATAAAGCCCTTTGATTCTATCTGTCCTTGCTTGAAAACTTGCCATCATTCCAGAAACAATCTTTAGCTCCTAACTTCAATATAGTCACCCATCATCTTCTTTAAGAAAAATGGAAAATGAAGAGAATGAAGAAAAAACGAAAACAAGCACAGAGTTACCTAAGCAACTCTGCCACTTGTCCACTGGGTGACCTTGGGCAAGCAACTTAACTTCTCAGTGCCTCAGTTACCTCATCTGTAAAATGTGGATGAAGTCTGTGAACCCCTTGTGGAACATGGACTATTTCCAGCTTGATTACCTGGTACCTACCCCAGCGCTTAGAACAGTGCCTGGCACATAGTAACTCCTTAACAAAATACCATATAAACAGAAAAAAACCCTCTTCAGGTGGTACCTGTACAACCCTGCTCAGTCTGAATTCAATTGCTCTTGGAAAAGAGGCTCTCATGTGCTGAATCTCTTCTCATTCTAGATTAATATTTTTCCTTAATCCGTAGTGTTCACTGAGCATGCACTCTATGCAAAACACCATACCAAGCCTTTGGAAGAGATCAGTAGAGGTAAAATACACAATCCCTGCCCTCAAGGAGCTATTCAGATCTCACTGGCAATTTCATAAACTTCTGGTTTTCAGCATAGCTTCTATTTTCATGCAGTTCACTGATAGCTGGGAGTCATTTCTTCTTTTCAAATTTAATTTCTCTTTAGCCTGTATTAGTGGGAAACCCTGAGCCTCATACTTCAAAAACTCCAGGGTGGCCTATTTCAGTTGTTAGGATTTCAATTTCATCTGAGATTTCTGATCCATTTGAAAGGCACTGACATTAAGGAATAGAACGACCTGCTGACTATCAGTAAAACTAGCCAATTCTTTCACTCCCATGGTTCAGAAAATCAATCTCTAAAGCAAAGAGAAGAACCCCCCAGCTGATAATCCTAGGGACTTGGGTCTCTACTAATGGATAGCAAAGGTTAGATCGGCATGGGGCGCCTTTCTAAATTGTAACCGCCCCTTACCTGAAATGAACTACCCTAAGACAAAGTGGTAGTCTCATGTACTGCCATACCTCTTCAATTTCTGTGGTCTCTATTTGGGCCTCAGACAGGAGTCCTAGATACAGAGATACACAGGTCTGTAAAATGGGGATTGAGACTGTTAGCCCCACGTGAGACAGGGACTGTGTCCAATCTGATTTGCTTCTACCCACCCCAGCACTTAGTACGGTGACTGGCACAAAGTAAGCGCTTAACATATACCACCTACCCCATGATTCAACAAGCTTATATTTCTCAACACTGGGGTTGTGTCCTAAATTGTGTGTATCACGGGATATATTTATCGTCAATCTATCAATCAATAGTACTTATTGAGCATTTACTTTACTGTGTGCAGAGCACTTCCTAAGCACTTAGAAAAGTACAATACAATAGATTTGGTGCCCCGATCCCTGCCTATAGGGATCTTACAGTCTACGGGGGAATATACCACAGGAAATATTTTCCTATAGACTAATTTATAATTACTGGAGTTAAGTTACAGTCTAGAACCAGCCCCACATACAGATGGTATGTACTAAGCATTTACCATGTGTCAAGCACTGTTCTAAACACAGGGGTAGATACAAGCTAATCAGACAGCCCAGTCCCTGTCTCACATAGGGCTCACAGTCTTAATCCCCATTTTACAGATGATGTAACCAATCACAGAGAAGTGAAATTACTTGCCCAAGGTCACACGACAGACAAGAGGAGGCATCAAGATTAGAACCCAAAGTCCTCTGACTCCCAGGCTCGGGTTCTATCCACTAGGCCATGACAGCTGAGCCCTATGGGTAAGTAAAATTATATTGTAAATCCCTCCCCACACCCTCAACCCCTTATCCCTTTCCCTTCCTCTGTTCCCAAAGGCTTAAAATACCTGATGTATTTTTATTTTAAAATCAGCGACATGTCCCACTCAATCAGCTCCCACCACCAGAGGGATGGGTAGGGGTAGGAAAATGTTACCAGTGCACATCTGGACAGTGCCAGGCACACATTAAGCACTTAATGAATACTATTATTATTGTTATTATTATTATTATTATTATTATTATTATTATTCAGCCGCTGAACCCGCACATCTGGAAACTTGTTTGGGCCACTGCGACTGCTACTCGTCCTGGGTTCACCAACTCCGTGCAACCCTCTGGTCCTTGTAACAATTAATCAATCAATCAATGGTATTTGTTCGGCACTCACTGTGCAGAGCATTGTACTAAAGCACTTGGGAGAATACAACAGAGTTGGCAGACACGTTCCCCGCTTACAGTGAGCTTACAATCTAGAGGGGAAGGCAGTCAGTAAAATAAGTCAATAATTTGTAATATTTATCATCAGCTCCTTGGGTTGTTGGCTGGCTCCCTTGTACTCCCTCCACCCCTATGCATACTAAATGACTTTAGGCAAGTCACTTAACTTCTCGGTGCCTCAGTTACCTCATCTGTAAAATGGGGATTAAAACTGTGAGCCCCACATGGGACAACCTGATACCCTTGTATCTACCCCAGCGCTTAGAACAGTCCTCGGCACATAGTAAGCGCTTAACAAATACCAACATTATTATATACCTCCCTCATTCCCCGAAAACAAAGCCCAATGGATTTGGCATCTGTGCCTCTGTGGAGACTGGCACTGGTATTTATTATGGCATTTGCTAAGCGCTTACTATGTGCCAGGCACTGTACTAAGTGCTCAGGTAGGTACAAGCTGATCAGGTTGGATGCAGTCCGTGTCCCATATGGGGCTCACAGTCTTCCTCCCCATTTTTCAGATGGGGTAACGGAAGTCCAGAGAGGCAAAGTGACTTACTCAAGGTCATCCAGCAGACAAGTGACGGGGCCGGGATTAGAACCCACGTCCTTCTGACTCCCAGGCCCGGGCTCTGTCTAGTAAGCCATGCTGACGTTGGTGAGAGATCTTGGCCTGGCTGCAGCAAAGACTGGAATCCTGGGAGAGCTGGGGCCCAGGAGCACCTGCAGCAGCCCAAGGAGGGAATGGGCAATGGGATAGCTGCAGAGACTGTCACAGACTACCGCAGAATCCTGCCGTACATACCCAATGGGGACAAGGTCAGAGCTGAACAGAGAGAAGTGAGAGGTAAGTAGCCAGTCCTCCTTTAGACCATAAGCTCGTTGTAGGCTTAGAATGCGTCTATTTATTGTTCTATTGTACTTTCCCAAGCACTTAGTCCGGAGCTCCACACACAGTAAGCACTCAATAAATACGACTGACTGAATGAATGCATGAACGATTGAATTAGTTCAAACCAAGCCAGATTCCTGTCACTTGGGACAATAATAATGTTGGTATTTGTTAAGCGCTTACTATGTGCCGAGCACTGTTCTAAGCGCTGGGGTACACACAAGGGAATCAGGTTGTCCTACGTGGGGCTCACAGTCTTAATCCCCATTTTACAGATGAGGTAACTGAGGCACCGAGAAAAGTGACTTGCTCAAAGTCACACAGCTGACAAAGAGGTGGGGTGGGACCAAGCATCGGACCACTGGAAGAATTCCAGTCGAAACGCCGGGGATATTTTCCTACCCACCCCTCACTTAGCATCAGAAGCAGTAAGTGGCTTGAATGTAATAATCAATCAATCAAACAATCAATCAGTGGTATTTATTGTGCAGAGCATTGTACCAAGCTTTTGGGAGAGTACAATACAACAGGGTTGGCAGACACATTCCCTGCCCACAGTGAGCTTACAGCCTAGAGGGGGAGACACACATAATATAAAGAAATAATTTATAATATAGAAATTAAAGATACATACATGGGCTGCGGGGCTGAGGGAGGGGTGAATATTAAATGCTCAAAGGTCACAGATCCTGAGAATCACTGGTTTAAAAAATCATTGATGGAGATGCCGAGTTCAGGGTCAGTAGCAGGGAGAAAAATGACATGGAATAATGACACAGGGAACAGAGTGGCTTAAGAGAGATGGGAATGGGAAGCAAATTGATGTGTATGGGGGTGGGGCTTACAAATTCTAAAGTACAGCAATCATCAGTGCAAGATATAAATATCAATCGATCATTTTTATTGAGCTCCTTCTGTGTGCAGAGCACTCTAGGAAACTCTCAGAAGAGTACCAATGAGTTAGAAGACATGACTCCAGCCCTTATGGAATTTACTGTTTAATGGGGTAGACAGATAGTAAAATAAATGTTGGGGGAATACTAGAGCATGTAGGACAGGTAGCCAGAGAGGCATACACTAAAATAAATTACATTTAAGAGGAAGAGGAAAAAATATATACATTTATATGTATATACATATATTTGTGTATATGTATTATTTATTTATTTATATATACACACAACTTAGTAATTAAGTAGTTTGTAAGATGTGTACAGAAGTGTTTTGGTTGGTTATGTTTCAACTAGTTTAGAGAGGAAAAAGACAAGAAGAAAGGAATGATAGAGACAGACACATACATTATGTATTATATACACATACATATTAGTATGTGTGTGGGTATATATATATACATACATTATATACACAAAGAAGTACTTTTGTAGAGCTAAGCAGACACATAAGATTAAAGAATGTAAAACAGCAACAGCCAAGCACAGTCACCAATCAATCAATACATCAAAAGCATTTATTGAGCTACAAAATCCCTAGTAAAATAATTTCTCCTCCAGGAAGCCCTCCAGGACTAACCCCTTTTAGCCCTCCCTTTTGCTTTGCCTCTGCACTCGGGTCTGTACTGCAGAGCACTTTGATACTCATTCCACTCCATCCCCATAGCATTTACAAACATATCCTCTTACTCTGCTGTTTCCCCTATCTATAATTTATTTTAACATCTGTCTCCCCCAGTAGATTGTAAGATTCTTGAGAGCAGGGATCGTCTCTTCCAATTCTATTGTATGGTAGTACTCTCTTGAGAGCCTAGTACAAACTCTGCAAACAGTGTTTGAAAAACATTACTCATTTATTGGTAGCATTTATTGAGAACCAACTGAGCAGAACACTGTACTATACTCTTAGGAAGGTGCAAAAGAGTTAGAAGACAAGATCTCTGCCCTCAAGGAGCTTACAGTCTAGTGGAGGAGGCAGGCACTACAATTTATTAAATATAAGCAAAGCGATAGAGTATAGAAGATATTTACATAACTGCTACAAGGTTTGTGGTAGCCGAGGTGCAGAAGGGCAGGAGTGGCAGTTGGGGGACATAAATGGGGAAATTACAGATTAGCCAGGGAAAGACTCAATCGATCAATCAATGGAGTTCTGAAGATGGAAAGAGCTGTGGTCTGTCAGATATGCCGTGGGAAGAAGATTCAATCAATCAGTCGGTGGTATTTCTTGAGAGCTTAATGTGCATAGAGCACTGGAAGTCATTTGGGAGGGCATGAGCAGGGGATCGACATCAGAATATCGTCAGGGCTTGAGATGAACAAAGATGTGAGCTGGAGTGAATGTGGGAGAAGAGAATGGATAAGCAGAAAGGAGACTGAGTCCATCGACTCCTGCTCAACCCCTCCCTGCTGCCTGAAATTTCCTCTCCCTTCAAATCCACAGACCAGTGTGATTTCAGAAGGCCTTGTTATTTAAGGACTGACTCACCCCTTTCTGTTCTTTTTCCTATCTGTAATTTATTTAAATGTTCGTCTTCCCCATCAGACTGTAAGATGCTCAAAGGCAGGAATCTTGTCTATTAATCCTATTATCCTCTCCCAAGCACTAAGTTCAGCTCTGCACACAGAAGCTGCTCAAGAATACTACTGATTGATTGATCGATTGATTCCTCCAGCAGGACCTAGGCCTGTTTAAAACTCCCAGTTTATGGATCGCAGATTGCATGTTGCTTTCACATAAAAAAAATAACCTCCCGTAACTGATAGTATTATGCCATGTGTTTTTGTCAAGTATTGTTTCACATCTGTTTAATAACAACTGAATGTTATTTACTTCTTATCATGATATTTACCATCATGAGAGATTTTGTAATTCCCAATGCCCCATTTAAGTTTCATTCCATTGTAATTTTGCTGTTCTTTTCTCCTGGTACTTGATGATGATCTATGTTTCAATATCCATATATTCCCCTGTATTTCAGCTTTGGGTTTCACCAATATTTCATTTTATCTTTATACTTCCATTATATTAAAAGGAAAAGGGTATGTCTAGAACAGGTATTACTCTTGTCATGAAGACTTTTTCTTGAATGACATTTGAACTTGTGACATGAAACAAGTGTGAGAAGTTTAGCTCCTCTATTATACTGTGAACTCTTTGAGAGCTGGGGTCATGTCTTTCATATCTATTGAACTCTCCCTAGTGCTTATTCATTGCTGTGCACACCATAGATGCTCAGTAAACACTATTTATTGAATGATCCATTGACAGCCTGAGAGGATTTAGTGGCCAGCAAATAAATTGCCTGAATTTGCAAAGTGTAAGACAGAAAGAAAGGCCATTGTTCTTCGGTTCAGTGTGAAAGGACAAATGGGAGATGAATATTTCTCTTTACCTAGCTCTTGAAGCTGCATCCAGAATATAGCATTTAATCTGAGCACACTTTAGAAATGCATGTTTAGGGAATATTTTAAGGAATCACTTAAGAAATTATTTTAAGAAATGATGAAAATGTGAATGTCTTGGGAGAAGGAAATATAAAGCCCTAAGAGAGATTGGTTAAACTCTAATTTGAAAGTGGAAAAAATGAATTCAATTTATAAAGCAGAAAAGTCAAAGTCAAGCAAAATAATCCTCTAAATCTTGGGAAGGTGTACATCAAAATGAGAGAAGAATTAGTTGGCAAGTAAAGAAAACAGAGTTATCACTAAAAATAATAAAGAGAAATGAAGAAAGGGAAAATTCTTGACATATTAGGTTAGGGGATAGTCTTCAAAAAGAAATGGCAGAAGTTTAGTCAATCGGGAAAATTTAAATGAACTAAACCTTAGAGGCTATTTTTAAGGAAGAAATGTGTATGAATTTGTGCATTAGAGAGGAAACTTTATCCTCACCGTCTATCTACGGCTCCTCCGAGAATTACATAAAACTATGCTAATTAGTTTTTGAAATTTTAATATCCTATAGCTGTAACCACATATTCTACCAACCAAATGAGATATTTGATTGAATCAGAGGTCTCCCTTTTCCTCCCACCCAAATTTTCCACTTTATCTCATTACTTCAATGTTGCTGGCTATGGGTTTGCCTTTGTCAATTTTCGTAAGCAAAATGGTCTCTGCTACTACAGTGCATTTTCCAGGGAGGATGCAGGATCTCCTTCTACAGATATTTGTGTCTCTCCCTCTAGATTGTAAATTCATTGTGGTCAGGGAACATATCTACCAACTCCTTTGTAGGCCTGGGAGTCAAAAGGACCTGGGTTCTAAACCCAGCTCCACCACTTTTCTGCCGTATGACTTTGGGTACATCACTTAACTTCTCTGTGCCTCAATTACCTCAACTGTAAAGTGGGGATTAAGACTGTGAGCCCCATAAGGGACATGGGCAAAATCATGTCCAACCTGATCAGCTTGTATCTACCCCAGTGCTTACTACAGTGCCTAGCACATAGTAAGCACTTAAGAAATACCATTAGAAATGATGATAATAATGTTGGTATTTGTTAAGCGCTTACTATGTGCCAAGCACTGTTCTAAGCGCTGGGGTAGACATAGGGGAATCAGGTTGTCCCACGTGGGGCTCACAGTCTTAATCCCCATTTTACAGATGAGGGAACTGAGGCACAGAGAAGTTAAGTGACTTGCCCAGAGTCACACAGCCGACAAGTGGCAGAACTGGGATTCGAACTCATGAGCCCTGACTCCAAAGCCCGTGCTCTTTCCACTGAGCCATGCTGCTTCTCCGTGATAAGAGATATCATCTTCTCATCATGATAAAGACGATGGTATTTGTTAAGTGCTTACTATGTGTTAAGCAGTGTCCTAAACCCTGGGGTAGATACAAGCCGATCAGGTTGGACACAGTCCCTGTCCCATATTGGGCTCACAGTCTTAATCCCCATTTTACAGATGAAGTAATTTAGACACAGAGAAATTAAGTGACTTACCCAAGGTCACACAGTTGACAAGTGGAAGAGCTGGGATTAGAACCCATATCCTTCTGACTCCCAGGCCCATGCTCTCTCCACTAGACCATGCTGCTTCCCTAAAAATATCATCATCATCATCAACATCATCAAGTGTATTAAGTGCTTACTGTGTGCAGAGCACTGTACTAATGCTTAGTAGAGGTTGTTTTTCATCATCATCATCATATTTTTAGGAATAGGACAGCCACTTCTTTAGGTGAATTGCATCAGATGCAATCCTCCCTGAAAGCAGAGGTTCAGACTAAATGAACTCCAAAGTAGAATAACCCACTGGGGCCTCCAGGGCAGCAGTCTGGGGTTTGGGGGTTTTGGGGGCCCCAGTCATAAAGTTAGTTCTCCAGTGTAGCTTTGGCACCTAATAATAATGTTGGTATTTGTTAAGCACTTACTATGTGCAGAGCACTGTTCTAAGTGCTGGGGTAGACACAGGGGAATCAGGTTGTCCCACGTGGGGCTCACAGTCTTAATCCCCATTTTACAGATGAGGTCACTGAGGCCCAGAGAAGTGAAGTGACTTGCCCACAGTCACACAGCTGACAATTGGCAGAGCTGGGATTTGAACTCATGACCTCTGACTCCAAAGCCCAGGCTCTTTCCACTGAGCCACACTGCTTCTCACCTGAACCTCTGGCTTCAGAAGTTCCAGTCTACCATTTTGGGTTTGCTGGCTCAGGACCTGGATCATGATTATGAGTGAAATTCTCTCTAATCACTTACTGTGTCCCATCTCAGTCGACAATCCCCAAGGAGTTGCGTCCAGTCTCTTCTCCTCTCCAGGCCACACTTCTCTCTACTGCCAAGATGATTTTTCCAAAATGTCATTCTGTACATCTTCCCACTCCTCAGACACCTTTAAGGGTTGTCCATTCCTCGCCCCATCAAGTAGAAATTGGCTCCGTCACATGTCTGCTGTGTGACCCTGGGAAGTCACTTCACTTCTCCTTGCCTCAGTTCCCTCATCTGTAAAATGGAGAATGAGACTGTGAGCCCCATGTGGGACAGGGAGTGTGTCCAAACCAATTTGCCTGTACCTAACCCAGTACTTAGTACAGTGCTTAGGACATAGTAAAAGATTAACAAATAACACATTTATTATTATTATTATTACTTGCTTTAAGGTGCTCAGTCTGCACTGCCCCTCCTACTTTTCCCGCTCTCTTCTCTTACTACAATCCAGTTGATGCTCTTCATTCTTTCAGGCCAATTCCCAGCCTGCTCATGGCTCATCAAGCAGGGGAGCTCAGGACTCCATATTCTTTCCTTTCAATTAGCCAAGAAATCTTACAAACCAATGAATATGAATGTCTGATCAGCCCACACTCATTATTACTATTATTAATAATTATTATTATATTTACTGAGTGCTTATCATGTGCAAAGCACTGTACTAAACGCTTGGGAGTGTATACTATAACATCAGACATATTCCCTGCCCACAACGAGATCACAATCTAGAGGAGGAGACATACTTTAATATAAATAAATAGATAAATGAATACATAAATTAGAGATATATACTGATATATTTATATGTGCTGGGGAGGAGGGAGGATGAATGAAGGAGCAAGTAAGAGTAGCGCAGAAGGAAGTGGGAGAAGAGGAGAGGAGGGCTCAGTTAGGGAAGGCTTCCTGGAGGAGATGTGCCTTCAATAAGGCTTTGAAGTGGGGGAGAGCAATTATCTGCCTGATATGAGGCACGAGGGTGTTCCAGGCCAGAGGTAGGATGTGGGTGAGAAGTCAACGGCGAGATAAACGAGATCGTGAGACAGTGAGAAGGTTAGCACCAGAGGAATGAAGTGTGCAGGCTGGGTTGTAGGAAGGACAGCAGCGAAGTGAGGAAGGAGGGGGTAGGTGGTTAAGTGCTTAAGTTCATAGTTTGGTGCAAAAGTTCTCTTGGTAGCCAGTCCTCCAGTTTAGTACCAAATCGTTTGATTTTTAGGTGGTCTGTCCCTACTGTTTTAGTCAATCAATCAGTCAACCTTATTTATTGAGTGCTTACTGTGTGCTGGGCACTGCACTAAGCACTTGGGAGATTATAACACAACAATATAATGGACACATTCCCTACCCACAGTGAGCTTACAGTCTAGAGAACAAGTTAACAGTCTAGAGGACTGGTTTTGTACTTTCAGTGCCG
Organism: Ornithorhynchus anatinus; assembly: GCF_004115215.2. NCBI lineage: Eukaryota > Metazoa > Chordata > Mammalia > Monotremata > Ornithorhynchidae > Ornithorhynchus > Ornithorhynchus anatinus. The sequence continues at coordinate 61,853,801 of NC_041728.1, forward strand.
AGCTTTCCTCCACTGTGGCTCCTATAGCTAAATTCCATCACTTAGACACCAATCCAGACTCCGTACTGACCTGGGAGAGGGATGCAGAGTCTCCGGAGCAAGTGTGGAATTCAGGGGATCCCTGGAGGAACATTCAAGGATTTCATGAATTTAGAAGTAGCGTAATCTAGTGGAAAGCACACAGGCTTGGGAGTCTGAGGACTTGGGTTCTAATACTAGCTCCTCCATTTACCTGCTGTGTGAACTTGGGTAAGTCACTTAACTTCTCTGGGCCTTCATCTGCAAAAGGGGGACTCAATATCTGTTTGTCACTTAGACTGTAAGGCCTCTATGGGACCGGATTACTTTATATTTCATTCATTCAGTCATTTATTGAGCGCTTACTGTGTTCAGAGCACTGTATTAAGTGCTTAGAAAATGCAATTCAGCAACAAATAGAGACAATCCCTACCCAACAATGGCTCACAGTCTAGAAGGGGGGTATTTGTCCCAGGGCATAGTACAATGCTTGGCACATAGCAACAAATACCACCATTATTATTATCATTATTAGTAAAAACAGTGTAATTCCAAAAAAATGATGGCTCTAAGGTATATAATCACATTACATTGCATGCCTAGAGGAATGCATGTGATGTCACATTCATCTCTCTCTCTCTGGTATCTGTGAGGGTTGTCAGGGGCTATCTATTTGAACAATTTCTTGTTCTTTTTATTTTTGCGACTGATGTTTGTACAGGTAACAGAAATAGGTGGAAAAAAATTCAATCCTTCAATTCATGGTATTTATCGAGCCCCTACTCTGTACAGAGCACTGAGTTAAGCCCTTGAGAGAGTACAATAGGGCAAGTAGACACGATCCCTGCCCCCGAGGAGTTTAGTGGGATTGTAAAATATGTTTTAAAATGTGTTGCCTGTATAAATATTAAACATGAATCAGTAAGAATACTCAGCTAATAAAGTTGTTATTCCATGCACAGATCACTCAAGTAACAATGTACAAGGGGCAAAGATTGACTTGTATAAGATAAGCAGCATGGCAATTATTAACTTAAGGAGAAGCACGAAAGCTTCTTGCAAGAGATGAAAAAGAATGAGAAGAAAAAGTGGGAAAGAAGAAATAGGTTTTCTTAAAATGAGAAAACAAGGGATGGTGACTGGGGCAAAGGATGATCTCAAGAGAGATCTATTTCAAAACTCAGGGACCATGTGGATTTTGATGAATATATGGCATGGAACAATATAATGATGTATGCTTTTGCTTAGCTAGGCTCATGTATGACCAACAGGTTGTTTAGAATGATGGCACAGTCCTTCCCCCAACCACATTTTCAGGGTGTTTTGAAATGATTTGGAAATAAATTGGCTTTTAACCAATAGGGTGAAAAAGTGTCCTTCCCCTCTCTCCCTCTAGACCTGGTGAGAGTTGCAGAAAAAGGAAGAAAATGTAGCTGTTTCCTGGGGAGTTGGGTAGGAGATAGGAGTCTATGCCCTGTCTTGAGAGACCTAAGGCCTGATCAATTAGTTGTGATAAATTATTTCTCTCTCTCCAAGCTAGATTTGGGAGAAAAAAGAAAGTTGATGTGGTTAACTTGGTTAACAGAAGTGACATGGCCTAGTAGAAGAGCATGCCTGGGAGACAGAGTACCTGTGTTCTAATCCCAGCTCTGCCTGCTGTTAGACCTTGGATAAGTCATTTAACGTCTCTGGGTCTCAGTTACCTCATCTGTAAAATGACAATTAAGTCCTCCTCATTATTATGATTATAGTATTTGTTCAGGACTTATTATATGCCAAGCACTGATTTATACTAGGGTAGATACAAGTTAATCAGGTTGGACACAGTCCATGTCCCACATGGGTCTCACAGTCTTAATCCCCATTTTACAGGTGCGGTAACCGAAGCACAGAGAAGTTAAGTGACTTGCCCTAGGTCACACACCAAACAAGTGGTGGAGGTGGGATTAGAAACCAGGTCCTTTTGACTCCCAAACCTGTTCTCTACCCACTAAACCACACTGCTCCTCCCTCAGATTTAGACTGTGAGCCCCAGGTAGGACAGTGACTGTGTCCAACCTGATTAACTTTACCCCAGCGCTTAATACAGTGCTGGCATATATTAAAACATTTTCCATTAAAAAAAATCTGTCATTCATTAAACTCAGTTTTTCATGGATCTCTCAAACAGCTCAGCACACCTTCACATGGCCAGCCCATTTGAATTTATTTCAAGGAGGATGGTCTGTTAACCAGTCCTAAAGACGTTCAGGAGCTGTAGATAATTACCTTGTGAACCTCTCCTTCCATATTTTGTGGGGGTTTGTCTCTCTCTTTATAATTCCAGATTAAATCCTATTTATTTCTCTTTACTGCTTGTGGGGGCAGCTCAGTCAGAACCTCTGGGATTTAGACAGCCTTATTTAGAGGAAGCTGGTGGGAGACCTTAACCCCATTCTTGCCTTGGATGATGTAGAGGCTTGGGGTAGTCAATCCTTTTCGTCCTAGTTTAGTGATATTCAGCAAAGCAGTCCCAAATTCATTCCAGAGGGAATCCCAATTCTTCACTGGGATCCTAACAGTTTGCTGGTGAGTATGTCCAGAATGCCCTCCCTCTTCATACCCAAAAGACAATTCGTCTGCTCACCTTCAAAGTCTTTTTAAAAGCACATCTTTTCCAAAAGCCCTTCCCTGACTAACCCTGAGATAGACTCAAGTTAATTAATTCAATCAATCAAATCTATTGAGAACTTACAGCTAATCGGGTTGAATGTTAATCAAGTTGGACGAAGTCCCTGTCCCACATGGGGCTCCAAATCTAAGTAGGAGGGAGTCCAAGTACTGAATCCCCATTTTAGAGATGAGGAAACTGGGGCACAGAGAAGTTAAGTGACTTGCCCAAGGTCACACAGCAGACAAGTAGCAAAGTCAGAATTAGAACCCAGGTCCTCTGGATTCCAGGCCCAGGTGCTTTCCACTAGGCCATGCTGCTTCCCTTTTCTGGAAATCAGACAGGAGCCTGATTCGGAATGTGAGACAACTAGACGGATCCCCACTAGATAATAAGAGATGAGCTGGCAACACATATGGCTAGGGTTGCCCAAGGCCAATAGGAAGTAATATAGAGGACCCCTAGACTCCCTCCAGATTCTCTGTAAAGTAGGGGCCCTTATATAGCTCAAAGTCTTAATAGACTCCCTAGAGCTTTACTGGTTAAAGACAAAGATCAAAGAAGACCATGCTGTACTGACCTAATCTTTTAAACTGGCGAGTGGATAGACATGGGCCTGGGAGCCAGGAGGACCTGGGTTCTAATCCCAGCTCTGCCACTTGTCTGCTGTGTGACCTTGGGTAAATCACTTCACTTCAGTTACCTCATCTGTAAAATGGGGATTTAGACTGTGAGGCCCACTTGGGGCAAGGAGTGTGTCCAACCTGAGAACATGGTTTCTACCCCAGTGCCTAGAACAGTGCTTGACACATAGTAAGTGCTTAACAAATATCATCATTATCATTATTATTATCAGCTTTAAGACACTCAATCACCTCCCATCTCCTACCTAACCTCGCTAGTTTCCTACTACAACTCAGCTAGTTCCTGTCCTATATGGAGTTCACAATCTAAATAAGAGGGAAGACAGGTAGCGAATGCCCATTTTACCAATGATGAAACTGAGGCACAGTGAAATTAAATAATTTGCCCAAGGTCACACAGCAGACGAGTGGCAGAGCTGAGGCCAAGCTACTTCCTGATATCTTTATTATCTTATTTTGTTCTGTCCTACAGCTCCCTGCAATTCACAGCCATCATTTTCCCAAGTGAATACCAGTAACCTGATCCTTTTATTAATTTCCTGCAGTACCACAATCTTTGCCAGCTCCCAGCCAACTAGAATTCAACCTACCTTTTCTATCTCCACCTAATTTCCCCTACTCACCCTCTCTCCTATGTCTTTTGCACACTTGAATCTTTACCCCTTAAGCACTCAATATGCACCCTGCCTCCAGCTCCACAGCACTTGGGTACGTATCCTGATACTCACCCATTTCCCCAATCTGTAATTTAGTGTCTGCCTCTCCCTCTAAACTGTAAACTTCATGTGGAAAAGGATTGTGTTTACTAACTCTATTGCACTGTATTCTACCAAGCATTAGTACAATGCTCTACCTACAGTAAACACTCTGTAAATGTCACTGATGGACTGATGGTGAGTGACCCTGAGCCCACTGCAGTGTGAACTAGTGGATAGAGCATAGGCCTGGGAGGCAGAAGGATCTGGGTTCTAATCCCCGCTCTTCTACTTGTCGGTTCTATGACCTTGGGCAAATCACTTAACTTCTCTGAGCCTCAGTTACCTCATCTGTAAAATGGAAATTAAAACTGTGCCTTCCGTGTGGGACATGGACTGTGTCCAACCTGATTGGCTTGTATCTATTTCAGCACTTGGTACAGTCCCTGGCACACAATAAGGGCTTAACAAACACCATTAAAAAAAAATTGTATGTATCCTAGAAAGGAGGAAGGGAGTGTGGTCCGGTGGGAAGGACATGGGACTGGGAGTCAGAAGATGCAGGTTCTAATTCTGGCTAAGTTTAAGTGCCTGCTGTAGTCCTTGGGTAAATCTCTTAACTTCTCTGAGCCTTGGTTTCCTCATTTGTAAAACTGGCATAAAATGCTCAGGACTGCAAGAAAAGAATTGTGTCCCATCTGAAGATACTGTGTCCACCCAAGGGCTTGGCACGTAATATATATTCATTCATTCAATCGTATTTATTGAACACTTGTGTGCAGAGCACTGTACTAGGCGCTTGGAAAGTACAATTTGGCAACAGAGACAATCCCTACCTGACAACAGGCTTGCAATCTAGAAGCTTGTGGGGGCGGGGGTTGGCTCATAATGAGAACCATCAGTAAGGAATAGATTGGGATCTGGTGTCCTGAAGAGTTCTTTCAACTTCCTCAAATGACCACGTTTTAACAGAGCCATTTTTCACTATCCCACCAGAACCACAGGGGAGAGTCGGGGTAACTTTCAGTTTATTTTTAAAAATCAGTATCATAAGATATATTTGTCAATGAAATTAGGTCAGTCCTTGAAAGTCATTAGCTTTTTTTCTTTAGATTTCACTTCTGCTGATCGTTTTAAACAATTATATTTTAGAGTAATTCAGTAAAAAAATCAATGTGATGAACTTCCTTTATAAAGCAGTGCATATGGTCAATAAAACTGATGCAGAGACAGAAAAGTTAAGAGCCCCATTGACCTCTGCACAGAAGAAAGGGACACACCAAGCACAAACTTCATTATCTAGAGGAGAAGGCAGCATTCCAAATTCTGAACCCAAATCTGCATAACCCTCAGGGAAGACAGGGGCCCACAGGAAAAATGGGGAAATGTGCAAATGTAAAAAAAAAATAAATAAGTTAAGCAGTGACAGCAGTAGTGTCTTTTGTGACGAAGTTGATAAGATGAGCTGTCATTTTGGAGCATAGAGTAGTCTGGGAAAGTGACAGCCAAGAGGGGTTTTCTCCAATCTAATCAGAGAAGAATCACTAGGGAATGCAGGAATGATGTAGGCTTACTGTTTCTCCCTCTCTCTCATCACAAGCTTTCCTTTTTGGTTTGTTGAGCCTCCACCAGAAATTGGGCAGGCAAAAGGAGGAGGTGAAATTCAAATCAGCATTAATTTTGCAGCTTGTTAACAGCTCGTGTAAATGTTTGGGGGAGGCCCTTTATCAATAATAATAATAATAATAATAATATTTGTAGTTGGTATATTATTTGTAAAATATGGTATTTGTTAAGCCCTTACTATGTGTCTAAAATGTAAGCTCTTTGTGAGCAGGGAATGTGTCTAATAATAATAATAATGTTGGTATTTGTTAGGCGCTTACTATGTGCAGAGCACTGTTCTAAGTGCTGGGGTAGATACAGGGTAATTAGGTTGTCCCACGTGAGGCTCACAGTTAATCCCCATTATACAGATGAGGTAACTGAGGCCCAGAGAAGTGAAGTGACTTGCCCACAGTCACACAGCTGACAAGTGGCAGAGCAGGGATTCAAACCCACGACCTCTGACTCCCAAGCCCGGGCTCTTTGCACTGAGCCACGCTGCTTCTCCTGGTTGTACTTGGTTGTACTGTATACCAGAGCACTCAATAAATATCCAGCTTTTTTTTAGATATGAGGTAATCAGATTGGACACAGTCCCTGACTCACATGGGGCTCACAGTCTTAATTCCCATTTCACAGAAGAGGTAACTGAGGCACAGAAAAGTTAAGTGATTTTCCCGAAGTCACACAGCAGGCAAGTGGCAGAGCAGGGATTAAAAGCCAGGTTCTCTGACTCCAAGGACCGTGCTCTTTCCACTAGACCACACTACTTGTTTAGACGAGAATGGTCAATAAGAGGCTTTGAGAATATCTCCGGACGCATGGATCTGAAAAATCTAGAATTAATTTGATAGTAGAATGGCTACTGATGGTGTTTGTGGATACAGGACAAGGAGATACGTGAAATGTCACGTGTGACATGCAGGGTATTCATTCATTTATTCAATCACACTTATTGAGTGCTTACTGTGTGCAAAGAACTATAGTAATCACTTGGGAAAGTACAACAGAGTTGGCAGTCACATTCCCTATCCACAGCAAGCTTACAGTCCAGAGGATAAGTGCTTGAATCAATGTGGGAGTAATTTGGTTGGGGAGGAAAGGGGAGATTTTAGTGATGTGTGAAGGTAGAACTGACAAGATTTGATGGCAGATTGAATATGTGGGATGAACAGAAGAGAGGAGTTGAAGAAAATGCCCAAATTACAAGCTTGAGAGACAGGAAGGATGGTGGTGTTGTCTACAGTGATGGGAAAGTCTCAAGGAGGACCATTGGGGGTGAGGAAATGAGGAGTTCTGTTTTGAAAATGCTAAGTTTGAGATATAGTAGACATATCGTGAAATACAAGCCTGCAGAGAAGGAGAAAAATCAGGGCAGGAGAGGTAGATTTGGGAATTATCTGCATAGAGGCGATAGTTGAAGCCATGGGAGCAAATGAGGTCTCCAAGGGAGTGGGTGTAGATGAAGAATAGAAGGAATTAAACCTCAGAACCAAGCCAATATTCTCACTCCCCTCTCTGGCCTAGAAGACTATGCTTGTCTTTCAGCCCTCACATTCTATCAATTGCTAAATCCTGCTGGTTCTTCCTTCAAACCATTTCTCAGATCCACCCCTTCTTCTTCACCCAAACCGCCACCTCCCTGATTCGAGCTCTCGAACTATCACAGTTAGACTTTGGTGTCAGTCTCCTCACAGATCTCCCAGCTTCCAGTCTCTCCCTTCTTCGGTCCATATGTTTCATGCTGCTCCCCGGATCATCTTCCTGAAACATCACTTAGCACACATTCATTACATTCTTCAAAACCCCCCAGTTGCTGTTCATTTTTCTCTGCATCAAACTCCTCACCACTGATGCCAAGACTCTCTACCAGATCTCTCCATTTCACATTTTGGCTCTCTTCCATCTGCTACTGCACAGGTTATACTCTTTGCTCCTTCCAAACTCACTTTCTAAATGAACACCACTCTCATTTTTTCTATTTCCAACCCCTTGGTCATGCTGTTCTCCTGTCCTGAAACTCCCTCCTTCCAAATCCACCAAATCTTAGCCCTACCTCTCTTCCAAGACCTCCTAAAATTCCACTTTCTCCAATCAATCAATTATATTTATTGAGCACTTATTATGTGGAGAGCATTGTACTAAGTGCTTAGGAGAGTACAATACAAAAGAATTAGCAGACTTGTTCCCTCAGTTTACATATGTACTTACAATCTTCACTTTCCCCACAGCACTTAAGTATATATCTTGAATTCATTAATTTATATTTATGTCTGTCTCCCCCTCTAAACTGTAATCTCCTTTTTGGGCAGGGACTGTGGGCTCCTTGTGGGCAGGGAATGTGTTTACCCACTTAGTTTTTCTCATCTGTAAAATGGGGATGAAGACCATGTGGGACAGATTGTGTCCAACCTGATTACCTTCTATCTACCCAGCACTTAGTGCAGCGTCTGGCATATAGTAAATGTTTAACTAATACCATTTTATTTTATTATTTTTTATTATATTGCACTCTCCCAAGTGCTTAATACAGTGCTCTGCATATAGTAAGAGCTCAATAAATATGATTGGTTGATTGATTAATCCAAAAATCTTCCCTTATTAATTCTCAACACCTCAAGCTACCTTTAGCATATATGCATTTAAACCTACCTCAGGACTCATTATATGGGTATATTCCAGGGGTTTTTTTAAATGTTATTTGTTAAGTGCTTACTCTGTGCCAAGCATGTTCTAAGCTCTGGGGTAGATACAAGGTAATCAGGTTGGACACAATCCATGGCCCACATGGGGTCTACTTTCCCATCCTTCCCTGCAGTATCCTCAGAGGAGATCTCCTCCCTCCTCGCAAGTGCCACCCCCTCCACCTGCGCCTCGGACCCCATTCCCTCTCACCTTCTTAAAACCATCGCCCCTGCCCTCCTCCCTTCCTTAACTTCTATTTTTAACCACTCCATCTCCAAGGGCTCCTTCCCCTCTGCCTTCAAACACGCCCACGTCTCCCCCATCCTAAAAAAACCCGCTCTTGACCCCACTTCCCCCTCCAGTTATCGTCCTATCTCCCTACTACCCTTCCTTTCCAAAATCTTAGAACGAGTCGTCTACAATCGATGCCTAGAATTCCTTAACTCCCATTCTCTCCTAGACCCCCTCCAATCTGGCTTCCGTCCCCTCCACTCTACCGAGACTGCTCTCTCTAAGGTCACCCATGACCTCCTTCTTGCCAAATCCAATGGCTCCTACTCCATTCTGATCCTCCTTGACCTCTCTGCTGCCTTTGACACTGTCGACCATCCCCTCCTCCTCCGTACCTTATCTCACCTTGGCTTCACGGACTCTGTCCTCTCCTGGTTCTCCTCTTACCTCTCTGGCCGATCATTCTCGGTCTCCTACGCTGGAGCCTCCTCCCCCTCCCATCCTTTAACTGTTGGAGTTCCTCAAGGGTCAGTTCTTGGCCCTCTTCTGTTCTCCATTTACACTCACTCCCTCGGTGAACTCATTCGCTCTCACGGCTTTGACTACCATCTCTACGCAGATGACACGCAGATCTACATCTCCGCCCCTGTCCTCTCCCCCTCCCTTCAGGCTCGCATCTCCTCCTGCCTCCGGGACGTCTCCGCCTGGATGTCGGCCCGCCACCTAAAACTCAACATGAGCAAGACTGAGCTCCTCATCTTCCCTCCCAAGCCCGGTCCGCTCCCAGACTTCTCCATCACCGTGGATGGCACGACCATCCTTCCCGTCCCGCAGGCCCGCAATCTCGGTGTCATCCTTGACTCGTCCCTCTCGTTCACCCCACACATCCTATCCGTTACCAAGACCTGCCGGTTTCACCTCTACAATATCGCCAAGATCCGCCCTTTCCTCTCCACCCAAACGGCTACCTTACTATTACGGGCTCTCGTTATATCCCGGCTAGACTACTGTGTCAGCCTTCTCTCTGACCTCCCTTCCTCCTCTCTCGCCCCGCTCCGGTCTATTCTTCACTCCGCTGCCCGGCTCATCTTCCTGCAGAAACGATCTGGGCATGTCACTCCCCTTCTTAAACAACTCCAGTGGTTGCCTATCGACCTCCGCTCCAAACAAAAACTCCTCACTCTAGGCTTCAAGGCTCTCCATCACCTCGCCCCTTCCTACCTCTCCTCCCTTCTCTCTTTCTACCGCCCACCCCGCACGCTCCGCTCCTCTGCCGCCCACCTCCTCGCCGTCCCTCGGTCTCGCCTATCCCGCCGTCAACCCCTGGGTCACGTCCTCCCGCGGTCCCGGAACGCCCTCCCTCCTCACCTCCGCCAAACTGATTCTCTTTCCCTCTTCAAAACCTTACTTAAAAATCACCTCCTCCAAGAGGCCTTCCCAGACTGAGCTCCTCTTCCCCCTCTACTCCCTCTGCCATCCCCCCTTTACCTCTCCGCAGCTAAAGCCTCATTTTCCCCTTTTCCCTCTGCTCCTCCACCTCTCCCTTCCCATCCCCACAGCACTGTACCCGTCCGCTCAACTGTATATATTTTCGTTACCCTATTTATTTTGTTAATGAATTGTACATCGCCTTGATTCTATTTAGTTGCCATTGTTTTTACGAGATGTTCTTCCCCTTGACGCTGTTTAGTGCCATTGTTCTCGTCTGTCCGTCTCCCCCGATTAGACTGTAAGCCCGTCAAACGGCAGGGACTGTCTCTATCTGTTGCCGACTTGTTCATCCCAAGCGCTTAGTACAGTGCTCTGCACATAGTAAGCGCTCAATAAATACTATTGAATGAATGAATGAATAGTCTTAATCCCCATTTTACAGATGAGGTAACTGAAGCACAGAGAAGTTATGTGATTTACCCAAGGTCACACAGAAGATAAGTGGCAGAGCTGGAATTACGATCCAGGTCCCTCTGACCCCTAAACCTGTGCTCTATTGCTGCTTCTACAACCACTGTATGTTATAACCATCCCAGAGACACAATCTATGTGGTTTGAAGTCTTACTCCCCCCCAAAACCGGGCTGCCATGACATCCTGACCAAGCACAACAGATCAGTAAATCCCTCCTTGTGCCTTCCCCGCTGTACTGAGATGAAACAGTTGTGAATGAATGGATCTTGGAGGAAGCTCTGTCCAGTTTTTGGATCAGAGCTTCAAATGTAGAAGAGATTCTTCAGCTGGGGAAGCAGCTTAATTGAGAAATGGATGATTTAGGTGTCAATCGAGTTAATTGCAACTCATTCAGAGAATCCTTGTCCAACAAGGACCTAATTGATTTTCAACAATCCAATACACCATTGCAAGGTGCTGAAATAGATGAAGTTATGGTCCTTCCCTCCTTAGCTAAAATTTGGGGATTGAGAGCCTTACATCAATTTTCAAGTAAAGTAGATGCATTTGTAAAAATTACTGAAGATGCTGATGGAAAGAGGAGTTCACAGGTGTGCAAAGGTGTTCAGGAGATAGGACGCTACCAGGTACTTTATGACGAAAACAAGGTGGCTATTATTCGAATTAGAAATTCCTTGTTGAAGTTGAAAACACACCACCACAGTCAGCAGAACAAGTTTTTACTTCAGCAGGCTCCGGCAAAGACTCACGATCATAATATTACTGCTCATTTAATGTTTGATTTTTTTTTTTGGATTTGTTAAGCCCTTACTATGTGCTAGGCACTGTACTAAATACTGGGTAGAGACAAGCTAATCAGGCTGGACACAGGCATTGTCCCATATGGGACTCAAAGTCTTAATTTCCATTTTATACAGGAAGTAACTGAGGCTGAGAGAAGTGACTACTTACCAAGGTCTCACAGGAGACAAGTGGAGGAACCGGTATTAGAACTCAGGTCCTTCTGATTCCCAGGTCCATGCTCTATCCATCAGGCCATGCTGCTTCCTATGTTGTAGGTGCTTTGGTGTTATCTTCTAACAAAGACTAAACAAAAAATAATTGAATTTAACATTATACTATGTGATATATTCCTTTGATATTTTCTTCCAGGGATTCTGAAACAGATCTTAATTTGTAACATGGAAACCTATGAGAAAATGTACTCTTGTGAAACTCAGTTCATTCATTCATTCATTGAATAGTATTTATTGAGCGCTTACTATGTGCAGGGCACTGTACTAAATGCTTGGAATGTACAAATCGGTAACAGAGACAGTCCCTGCCCTTTGACGGGCTTACAGTCTAATCGGGGGAGACAGACAGACAAGAACAATGGCAATAAGTAGAATCAAGGGGAAGAACATCTCATTAAAACAATAGCAAATAAATAGAATCAAGGTGATGCACATCTCATTAACAAAATAAATAGGGTAATGAAGATATATACAGTTTGGCGGACGAGTACAGTGCTGAGGGGATGGGATGGGAGTGGGGAGGAGCAGAGGGAAAGGGGGAGAAGAGGGTTTAGCTGTGCAGAGGTGAAGTGGGGGAGAAGAGGATTTAGCTGTGCTGTGAAGGGGGGGTAGAGGTCTTTCACTACATGGGTGATTTTTAAGAAATATCTTGTTGTATTGTGAGAATTCCTGTATATGTAAATTCAATAGTACATTCTATTATTGATTCTTATTTATGCTGATATTTCATCCTGGAGTCTTCACTCTACTACTTTTCTAATCCTTGTTTCCACTGTTCCTGTTAATCATTTTGTGTGCTTGCTCCCCCATTAAATTGCAATCTTTCTGTGCTCTATAAGTAAAACTCTGTTTTGCTTCTGCTGACCATTCCCAAACAGTTAGTACACTGCACTGTACCCAATAGGTACTCAACAAATGTCATCACTACTACAACATAAGACATGAAGATTTATGTTTACTGTACTTCTGGGTGGCAAGTCTGCTTGTTGGATTAAGGAAGGAATATATAGGGTTAAAGCGTTAGCTCGCTTCTACTATTCTGAGAAGGATTTAAAGACTGTCAGCTTGTTGTGGGCAGGGAACAAGGTCACCAACTCTGTTATACTGTTATATTGTACTCTCCCAAACACTTAGTATAATGGTCTATGCACAGTAATTGCTCAAGAAACACGATCGATTGATTGGACGGCAATCAGGAGTAAGGAAGAGTATTAGAGATGAGGCAGGGCTGTGAATGAGAAAAACAGATTAAGGAATAGGCTCTTCCTCTGCCTCCCACCCCCTTAATTGTGGTATTTGTTAAGCGCTTACTGTGTACCAGTGGAAAGAGCCCGGGATTGGGAGTCAGAGGTCATGGGTTCGAATTCCAACTCTGCCACTTGTCAGCTGTGTGACTGTGGGCAGGTCACTTAACTTCTCTGTGCCTCAGTTACCTCATCTGTAAAATGGGGATTAACTGTGAGCCTCACTTGGGACAAGCTGATTACCCTGTATCCACCTCAGTGCTTAGAACAGTGCTCTGCACACAGTAAGTGCTTAAATACCAACATTATTATTATTATTACCAGGCACTGTACTAAATGCTGGGGTGGATACAAGCGAATTGGGTTGGACGCAGTCCCTGTCCCACTGGGGGCTCACAGTCTTAATACCTATTTGACAGATGAGGTTACTGAGGCACGGAGAAGTTGTGACTTGTGCAAAGTCACAGAGCAGACAAATGACATAGCCAGGATTAGAACCCAGGTCCTTCTGTCTCCCAGGCCCATGCTCTATCCACTAAGCCATGCTGCTTCTCCCCTACTTACTGTGGGAGTCCCTCAAGACTCAGTTTTATTCTCCATTTACATCCACTCCCTTGTAGAACCCATGGCTTCAACTACCATCTCTATGCTGATGATTTCTAAATCTACTAATATGGCCCTGACCTCTCTCCTCTTCAGTGTCATATCCTCCTGCCTCAGGACACCCCTATTTGGATGTCCCACTGACACCTCAAATGTAACATGTCCAAAACAGAATTCCCTCTACTCTGTGAGCTCCATGTGGACAGGAATGTGTCTGTTGTTATATTGTACTCTCTGAAGCGCTTAATACAGTCTTTGCACACAGTAATCACTCAGTAAATACGATTGAATGAACAAACTCCTTATCTTCCCACCCAAACCCCTCCCTGTAACTTTCCCATCACTGTAGACAGCACCACTAACCTTTCTGTCTCACAAGCCCATAACGTTGGCATTATCTTTGATTCATCGGTCTCATTCAACCCACATATTTGACCTGTCACCAAATCCTATCTGTTCAACCTTTACAACATCCCTAAAATCCATCCTTTCCCCCCCATACAAACTGTTATCATGTTATTCCAAGCACTCATCCTGGAGCATAGCATAGTGGATAGAGCACGGGCCTGGGAGTCAGAAGGTAATGGGTTCTAATCCCAGGTCCACCACTTGTCTGCTGTGTGACCTTGGGCAAGTCACTTCACTTCTCTGTGCCTTAGTTACCTCGCCTGTAAAATGGGGATTGAGACTGTGAGCCCCACATGGGGCAGGGACTGTGTCCAACTTGATTTGCTTGTATCCACTCCATAGCTTAGTACAGTGCCTGGCACATAGCGAGCGCTTAACGAATACCATTAAAAAAAAAGAAGGACAAAAGGCAGGTGCAGATTAGAGCCCAGGTCCTCTGACTCCCAAGTCCTAGATAACACAGCTTTTTATCTGCATTTCTCCCCATTAGATTATTATTATTGTAAATTCTTCATGCGTAGGGAATCACATTATAGCAAGGCCTAGTGGAAAGACTACCACTTATTACAGTGCTTGGCATATAGTAAATGCTTAACAAGTACCATTAAAAATTAAATGGTTTAAGTTTAGCCATTGAATCAAATTGAGTCCCCATTCCCATTGGATTTATATGTATATACACACACATGCATGCAAATCCTTATACTCTTTTACTTCCCCTGTTAATTTCTACTCTTCCGCTAGATTGTAAGGGTCTCGATGACAAAGTTGGTGTCTGCCAACTTTATTGTACTTTCCCAAGTGCTTAGTTCAATGCTCTGCACAGAGTAAGTGCTCAACAAATACCACTGATTTCTACTGTGTACATTCCCAAGTGCTTAACAGGGAATGTGTCCATTATATAATTATATTGCACTCTCCCAAGCTCTTAGAATAGTGCTCTGCATACAGTAGGTGCTCAATAAATGATTGGCTGACTGACAGAATACATAAATACAAACACTGTGTTTGATACATAATAGGCACTCAATAAATGCTGTTGATGATTGATTTTTAACATCAGAATTTTGCCTAAATGAATTTATTAATAGTATTTGTAATCTGGAAAAAGTTACTTTTTCATTTTTTAATGGTATTTGTTAAGTGCTTACTATGTGCAAGGCACTGTTACTTATTTTGTTGAATGCAATTAGGCGGTATAGGTTTGAAATTATATAACAATAAGATTTAGAATTTTTTTTGAACTTATCCTAAGCTCCTGGGTGAATATTTAGGTGCGCATAGATACAGAAAGCTGACTGATCTGAACCTCAATTACTTGAGCACTTGGTTATGCAAATTGAGTCCAGCTTAGATTTACAGTGATTGGGAAGGGATGGTTATTTGAAAAATGATGCTCTACAAACCCCAACACTATAAGTAATTGCTTTGCACAGGTTATTAGTCTTGAGACTTCAGAGGTGGTATTAGGTCTAAGGTTTGTCTGTTCATGTTGGAAGACACCATCATCAATTCAACTGTTATACTGTCCTCTCCCAAGGGCTTAGTACAGTGCTCTGTACACAGTAACCTCTCAATAAATGATCGGTTGAATTCAGATAATCAAAAAGTAGGTAAGCACCTATCCAAGATTTTTATCAAAATCTTCAGTGAACTGAATGAGCCTTGGTACCGACTTGTTGATTATTATTTTTCCATTGCATTTCTACACAGATCTAGTGATCCATATTTAAATTTATAAATTTCCATTAATGTCCATATATGATGCTACTGTTTGAAGGTGGGGCTGAAATGACTGATGCACAACTGACAGTTCATTCCAGATTTCTGTTTACATAATTTATGTAAACAAAACAAATCTTTGGAAGAAACAGAGCAAATGAGCTGTTGCATTTGCGACTTTCAGCGCCCAGTTCTGTCTTTGATTCTGCCTCAATTTTTTGAAGTCTTGTTTCCCATCCCTGATTACCACCTATTTGTCTGCTCTGCCTGCACCTGCTCTCTTTCTATCTCTCTCTGTAAAACACACAAAGTCACACACTCTTGTACTGTGTATGAGTTAATACTGTGGCTGAATCTAAACAGCAGGATGAAAGGCACGCCCAAGCCCAGCCTCACCAGACATCTTCTCCAAATTTCTTCTCCAAAAATTCACTGGATAGTGAGAGAGCATGGACATAAGGACAGGCAAGAGACTGAAGTCGGCAAAGAGGGAAAGAGAACAAGATGGGTAAATAGGTAGATAGATGGTAGATAGATATCACCATCTCTAGAATGTGACCTCATTGTGGGCAAGGGTATTGTTATATTGTACTCTCTCAAGCGCTTAGTACAGCGCTTTGCACACAATAAGTGGTCAATAAATATGGATGAATGAATGGATAGAAGGATGTGTCTGTTTATTGTTGCATTGTACTCTCCCAAGTGCTTAATTCAGTGCTTTGCACACAATAAGAGGCCAATAAATACGATTGAATAAATGAATGGAGATAGGGAGACAGAGACACCGTGAAAAAGAGATAGGGAGAGAGAAACAGAGAAAGGTATAGGGAGAGAAACAACGATGGAAAACACATACAGAAAGGAGACAGAGATAGATATAGAGAGATGGGAGAGACAAAGACTGATAGAGAGACAGGAGACAGAAATAGATATACATAGAGAGAGGAGAGAGACAGAGATAAACATAGAGGGAGATGGGAGAGACAGAGATAGATATACATAGAGAGAGATGGGAGAGACAGAGAGAGATATACATGAGAGAGGTGGGAGAGACATAAACATAGAGAGAGAAACTGGAGACAGTCAGAGATAGATATACATAGAGAGAAACTGGAGGGAGACAGAAATAGATATACATAGAGACGGGAGAGAGACAGAGATTGACAGAGAGACAGGAGAGACAGAGATATATATAGAGAGAGGAGACAGAGATAAATAGAGAGAGAGAGATGGGAGAGACAGAGATAGATATACATGGAGAGAGACATAGATAAACATAGGGAAACTGGAGAGAGTCAGAGATAGATATACATAGAGAGTGGAATGAGACAGAAATAGACGTATATAGAGATGGGAGAGAGATGGAGATAAACAGAGAGACTGGAAGAAACAGATAAAGAGTGAGACTGGAGAGAGCCAGGGACAGATATATACAGAGACAGCAGAGAGACATAGATAGAGAGAGAGAGAAACTGGAGACAGAGATAGATATAGAAAGAGACTGGAGGGAGACAGAGATAGATATATAGAGAGACTGGAGGGAGAGAGATAGAGAGAAAGAGATTGGAGGGAGACAGAGACAGATAGAGAGAGACTGGAGGGAGACAGAGAGAGAGAGACTGGAGGGAGACAGAGATAGAAAGACTGGAGGGAGACAGAGATATAGAGAGACTACAAGGAGACAGAGATAGAGAGAGAGACTGGAGGGAGACAGAGATAGAGAGAGTGGAGGGAGACAGAGATAGATATATAGAGAGAGACTGGAGGGAGACAGAGCTAGATAGACTGGAGGGGGAGAGAGAGATATACAGGGAGAGAGACTGGAGGGAGACAGAGATAGATGGAGGGAGACAGAGATAGATAGAAAGATTGGAGGGAGACAAAGATAGATAGAGGGAGACAGAGATAGGCAGAGCTAGAGAGACTGGAGGGAGACAGAGATAGAGAGAGAGAGACTGGAGGGAGACAGAGATAGATAGAGACTGGAGGGAGACAGAGATAGATAGAGACTGGAGGGAGACAGAGATAGAGAGAGGGACTGGAGGGAGACAGAGACAGGTAGAGAGAGAGACTGGAGGGAGACAGAGATAGAGAGACTGGAGGGAGACAGAGATAGGTAGAAAGAGAGACTGGAGGGAGACAGAGATAGAGAGAGGGACTGGAGGGACACAGAGCCAGGTAGAGAGAGAGACTGGAGGGAGACAGAGATAGAGAGAGGGACTGGAGGGACACAGAGACAGGTAGAGAGAGAGACTGGAGGGAGACAGAGATAGAGAGACTGGAGGGAGACAGAGATGTAGAGAAGCAGCGTGGCGCAGTGGAAAGAGCACGGGCTTTGGAGTCAGGGCTCATGAGTTCGAATCCCAGCTCTGCCACTTGTCAGCTGTGTGACTGTGGGCAAGTCACTTCACTTCTCTGTGCCTCAGTTCCCTCATCTGTAAAATGGGGATGAAGACTGTGAGCCCCACGTGGGACAACCTGATTCCCCTGTGTCTCCCCCAGCGCTTAGAACGGTGCTCTGCACATAGTAAGCGCTTAACAAATACCAACATTATTATTATTATGTAGAAAGAGAGACTGGAGGGAGACAGAGAGAGATATAGGGAGAGAGACTGGAGGGAGACAGGGATCGAGAGAGGGAAACAGAGAGAGAGAGAGAAACAGACTGGAGGGAGTCAGAGAGAGACTGCACATAGTAAGCGCTTAACAAATACCAACATTATTATTATTATGTAGAAAGAGAGACTGGAGGGAGACAGAGAGAGATATAGGGAGAGAGACTGGAGGGAGACAGGGATCGAGAGAGGGAAACAGAGAGAGAGAGAGAAACAGACTGGAGGGAGTCAGAGAGAGACTGCACATAGTAAGCGCTTAACAAATACCAACATTATTATTATTATGTAGAAAGAGAGACTGGAGGGAGACAGAGAGAGATATAGGGAGAGAGACTGGAGGGAGACAGGGATCGAGAGAGGGAAAGAGAGAGAGAGAGAGAAACAGACTGGAGGGAGTCAGAGAGAGACTGCACATAGTAAGCGCTTAACAAATACCAACATTATTATTATTATGTAGAAAGAGAGACTGGAGGGAGACAGAGAGAGATATAGGGAGAGAGACTGGAGGGAGACAGGGATCGAGAGAGGGAAACAGAGAGAGAGAGAGAAACAGACTGGAGGGAGTCAGAGAGAGACTGCACATAGTAAGCGCTTAACAAATACCAACATTATTATTATTATGTAGAAAGAGAGACTGGAGGGAGACAGAGAGAGATATAGGGAGAGAGACTGGAGGGAGACAGGGATCGAGAGAGGGAAACAGAGAGAGAGAGAGAAACAGACTGGAGGGAGTCAGAGAGAGACTGGAGGGAGACAGAGATAAATAAGCAGAGGGGCAGAGACAGGAGGACGTAGAGAGAGCCGGAGAGAGCGGGACAAGCGCTGACGGTTTCCCCAGGCAGTGGGGAAAGAGGGAGAGGCCAGGCCCGCGGCCCCAGGCGGGCCGAGCTCCTCAGCCGGGGTGGGGGGTGGGGGGGGGGGAGGACGACGCCCCCCGGGCGTGGAGCAGGTAGGCGCCGGCGCCTGCGCAGAAGGGCCGTAAACAAGCCCTCCCCTTCCCCGGCCCCTGGTCGGCGGGGCCCGAGCGGCGCGGGGCGGGCGGAGGGCCGGGCAGTGCGCCTGCGCAGTGGGCGTGATCCGGGCACCGGGGGCAGGATGAACGCGGCTTTCCAAGATGGCGGCGGAGGGAGGAGGGAAGGAGATGAACGAGATCAAGACCCAGTTCACCACCCGGGAAGGTCTGTACAAGCTCCTGCCGCACTCGGAGTACAGCCGGCCCAACCGGGTGCCCTTCAACTCGCAGGGGTCCAACCCCGTGCGCGTCTCCTTCGTCAACCTCAACGACCAGTCCGGGAACGGCGACCGCCTCTGCTTCAATGTGGGCCGGGAGCTCTACTTCTACATCTACAAGGGGGTCCGCAAGGTACCGACCCGGGGAAGACGGCGGGGCGGGGGGCGTTAAGGGGGAGGGCGAGGGGGGCGGACGCCCATTTCACTTCTGGAGGCGCCGGGAAGTCCGGCGGGACCGACCCGGGGAGGCCCGAGGGGTGACTGTCAGGACTGTCCAGGGACTGCCCCGGCCCTCCGAGGGGTGGGACCCTCCTCCGGGCGTGAATAACAACAATAATAATGCGCTTGGCGAAGCCCTCGCTCCGGGGCCGAGCCCTGTTCTAAACGCTGGGCTGGCTAGAAGGTGATCGGGTGGGTCGCAGTCCCCGCCCCACATGGGGCTCACGCTCTTAATCCCCATTTTAAGGCATCGAGGAGGTCGGGCCCGGTGGGATCTTCCAGCAGGCGCAAGCCTGGAGGAATCGGTGTTTTAGGTATTGACGCGTTGGGAATGATTGTAATCGCCGTGTGTGTTAAGCGCTGAGTCTGTGCCCAGCGCTGGGGTGGATGCGAGGTAAGGGGGTGGGACACAGCCCCTGTCTCTCTTGGGGCTCACAGTCTTGATACTCAGTTTGCAGATGAGGGAACTGAAGCCCAGAGAATCATCATAATCATTGTGGTATTGGTTTAGCGCTTAGTCTGTGCCCAGCGCTGGGGTGGATGCGAGGTAAGGGGGTGGGACACAGCCCAGCCCTCTTGGGGCTCACAGTCTTGATACTCATTTTGCAGATGAGGGAACTGAAGCCTAGCTAATAATAATTGTGGTATTTGTTTAGCGCTTAGTATGTGCCCAGCGCTGGGGTGGATGCGAGGTAAAGGGGTGGGACACAGGCCTGTCCCTTATGGGGCTCACAGTCGTGGTACTCATTTTGCAGATGAGGGAACTGAGGCCCAGAGAACCATAATAATAATTGTGGTATTTGTTTAGCGCTTAGTATGTGCCCAGCGCTGAGGGGATGCGAGGTAAAGGGGTGGGACACAGTCCTGTCCCTCATGGGGCTCACAGTCGTGATACTCATTTTGCAGATGAGGGAACTGAAGCCCAACTAATAATAATTGTGGTATTTGTTTAGCGCTTAGTATGTGCCCAGCGCTGGGGTGGATGCGAGGTAAGGGAGTGGGACACAGTCCCTGTCTCTCATGGGCCTCAGTCTTGATACTCATTTTGCAGATGAGGGAACTGAAGCCCAGAGAATGATAATAATAATTGTGGTATTTGTTTAGCGCTTAGTATGTGCCCAGCGCTGGGGTGGATGCGAGGTAAGGGGGTGGGACACAGCCCCTGTCCCTCATGGGGCTCACAGTCTTGATACTCATTTTGCAGATGAGGGAACTGAAGCCGAAAGAATCATAATAATAATTGTGGTATGAGTTAACCCTTATTGTGTGCCAGGCACTGTACTAAGCGCTGGGATGGATACAAGCATACTGTGTTGGACACAATCCCTGTCCCCGTGGGGCTCCCAGTCTTAATCCCCGTTTGACAGCTGAGGGAACGGGGGCCCAGAGAAGTGAAGCGGCTTGGCCAAGGTCACACAGCAGGCCACGTGGCAGAGTCGGGATTAGAACCCCCGACCCCCAGGCCCGAGCCCTTTCCACTAGGCCACGCTGCTTTTAATTTCTTCTAGTACACTCGGGAGGCCCTCTGGCGCTGCGGACCCTCCCTCCCCCCCCCCCAAAAAAAGCAAGTCACGGAGGTGGGGGAGAGGGGTGTGAGCTCCAGATTGTAAATCCGGTGCACCTGCGTTGTGGTGCGCGGGGCACAGTGTTCCGCACATAGTAAGCGCGGGGCCGATCGGTTTGGGCGGGGCGCCTCCCTCCCCGGAGAGATGGCAGAAGATGGGCGCATCAATCCCGCCCCGTGGGCAACCCCTTCCCCGCAGCTGGGGAGCGACAGGGGTATCGTCTCGTCAACTGGTCGGGGATCGTGACATGGGTTAGTCCTGGGGCCGGCCTGGGGGGAAAGCGCTCCAACTACACCCAGGCCGACAGGTCCGACCCAAGGCTTTCACCCTGGGAAGGAGAGATGGCTTTAAAGCTGCTGCACAGTTCCCGGGAGGACCTCTCCCTTTCGTGGCAGGTGATTTTTTTTTTTATTATTATTATTATTTTAAATTGTATTTTATTTGGCTGCGGGACGAGGCGTCGGTCTGGTGAAAATGCTGCCTCCTCTGCGAAAGGCAAAGCTTCGGGTGGAGGTACAACCGCCGGCACAAACTGACCTTTTAGACTATCTTTGGGTGGCTGTTAGAGGGAGGAAGTAAATGGATTCCACTCATCCGACCGGAGGTAGAAGAAGAAAACGAGAGAAGCAAATTGTGCACCTTATGAGAAGTTAGCTCTTAATATAGGTCGGTTGACAGCATAGGACAAGACAAAAACGAGGAATCGGCATCCTAAAGGCGCTCTGAGTCTTATCCAGAGACGAGTGTTTTGGTTAAGGAGGGGTTAATAAATGTCCAGTTGATCGCGATATGAGCTGTCATTTGAAATGTTTTGGGGAGGGATTCAGATTTTCAGGTTTGGAGATTGGCAGGGGGGCGACATGTGGCTAGAAAATGTCGAGAGTCAAATACTTCATTCTTTTTCTTCAAGTAAGAGGTCAGGGGAAGAGGCCAGATTGTAGAACTAAGAAATCGTGGCCCCCGTCCCCTGATGTGTTTGGTGACCTTGGGCCGGTTTCTTGACTTCTTTCTGTCGTGACTTCAGGAAAAAGAGAAATCCTTTTCAATGCTTGCTTTGAGGTTATGGTGAGAATGTGTAGAGAAGAGTGCTTTGAGGGTTCTGATAAGCAGTTTAAATTTAAACAATAGTTCTGTGTATAATAGCAAACAGGAAACTGCCATCTTGACAGACGCTTAGACTTAGACTTAGACGTTTTCCCCGATGAAAATGAGTTTAAAGGTGTGCAGATTTACTCTGAAAGAAAAATGGAAGCCGTCTGGGGAAAAAAAAAATTAAGCTTGTGACTATTGGTAAAACCAGCCGTTGGTTTTTTAGGGCTCAACTTTTTCAAATTTTGAAACTTTATTTCTGAAGCTTCCTAATAGGTGCTGGTTTGCTTCATAAAACCGGTCCCTTGCCGAGAAGTGTCATTTCCATGGAAACTCTAAGGATGCCAGCCGTATTCATGAGCAGAGAGAGATCTCTAGAAACGGAATGGAAAATACATAAATTTAAATGCACCACACAGATATTTAGTATTTACAAAATCACTGGAGTTCCTGACCTGCATATTCATGTGTGATAGTGTTTCAGTCTTTTATGTTGCTCTCGTCCAGGTATGATTACCGGTTGTGCAGAACACTTTATATCTTTACGGTTGTCTTTTCTGTTGTAGCAGCAGTGCTGTACCCTGATTCTATTTTTCATCGAATGAGTTTGCAAATTTTCATCATCTGTATCCATTACTTCATATAATTTTATATGTGCTTATCTCAGCCTGTTCTCCCAATTCAGAGGAGAGTATAAAAAATGAGGAATCGGAAAAGGCCAAAACTTAGCTTTGAGGTTTTCAGGATTCTTTGAAAAAGGTAATTATACATGACTTTTAAAATGTATTTTTGCCCATTTTTGCCCTTTTTTTTAAAGAAAGCAAAAAGCTTTTCGTAATCGGGGGTGTACGTCAGTTTCTAGAGACTTATTCAATAGTTAGGTTTTGATTAATACAAATTCAGAAAAATTGCCAATTAAAACTTGGCAAAACTTCTGGAATACACAGAAAGTAAAACACTTGCACTGGTCACTGGGCTCATGAAAACTCTTTCGATTGTCTTCAGCGGCACACCTGTGATGGCACCAAAAAACTTACTTTGGGGAATGGAAGGATCAGGGATAGGGTAGGGATCCACCTATTGAAATCAGGCCGTTCAAGTGACCCTTAAAATATAAATGTCGTGGTGATTTGGAGCACACTTCCTAAACTTTGACTGTTTGTTCCCAAAAGTCAGTTTTGTAGGGTTTTTTTTCCAGCTGTGCTATAAAAACTGAAGAGTACAAATACCGCCTTATTTTTACCATTATTTGACAATGGTAAACTTCATTTGGTGAAATCCTATTGAAGTAATTATTTCAAAGCTGTAGTGAGGAAAATACTGTCTTGAGATGAGATTTGGTCAAGTTCTTATATGCCAAAAGTTCAGAATGCAGCTTTCATTTTTCTTTGACGCTTGTAGAATCCAGAGTGGTCATGTTCATTATTTTTGCCTCCAGTACTTGCATCCAAAACTGTGAATAAAGGTTTCAAACTCATCCATATTTTTTTTTCCCTTGAGGGGGAATAAAAAAGATCTTTGTTTTCTGAAGGATGAGGTTGTATAGGATAGCTGAAAGGAAACCTTGATAATGGCTTCAGCTGAAGATTTCATCCAGAAATATTTATTGTGTGGGGAATTAAATTGATTACATTAGCTAAAAGCAGAGCGATTTTTTTAAATGTGACATTTTTATCAGAGAGCATATCAAACTGTAGAGACCTATTTTTTTTACTTGTTAAGCACAAAATCCAATTCTAAATAATGTAGGCTGATTTCACTGAATAAGCCCCTGCATCTGCTGATGTCATATTAATCATATTAATCTCTTTTTTTTTTAACATTCATCATCCATGTCTTTTATTTCTAATTGTTGTTTTGCCCAGTAGGTCTCTTTTTTCCCAGAAATGTTCATCCTCAGATTTTGAATTGTTTTCTTAGTGGCATAATAAAATGTTAGGCACAATTTCCAAAGTGGCCTTAAACTTCACTCAATGATTCAAATCCTTTTGGTTTAAGATATATTTTTGGTTGGCAGTAAAATATAGAACAAATTATGATTTCCTTCAACTTCACTAGGAGTGAGTAAAATTTTGTAGAGAAAGTGAGTAATGGAAAATTCAGGCCAAGTAAGTGATATAGTGTTCCTCTGACCATCTAAACCATATTTCCTATTAGATCATACTACATTTTTTTTACCGGATTAATCAATGAACAGTGCTTTAACTTTGCTAACAATAGATTCTGAAACTACATGTATTTTAACTGTCATTAAAATCTAGTCCTATATAAAAAAATAAGGGGCTTAAACCTTGGAATTACTTAATTTCACCAAGATTGGGTGTTGGAAGATTTAAAATGTTACCAAGATTTTGGTAAATAGAAAAAGTTGACTCTGTGTATGCTCACATATATACTTAAAGAAGTTGCAGCTAATGGCGAAGTTCAGTTTTGGGTGTATGTGTTTGTATGTGTGGGTGTGTTTCTGAAAAGGCTAGTGCACAGTCTTGCCGCATCGTTTGCACACAGTCAATCAGTGGTATTTATTGAGCGCTTACTCTGTGCAATGCCTTGTACTGATCCCTTGAGAGGATATAGAACAAATTTGGTGGATACTATAAAGCACTTGTAGTAGGGGAGCCAGACAGTAAAATAAATTATAGATAGGGGAAATGACAGAGTATAAGGGTATGCTCATGGGAGCTGGGGTGAGATGAGTATCAAATTGAGCACTTACTGTATGCAGAGCACAGTGTAAAGCACTTGATATTAAGGTCCAAAGGAAGATGTGTGGGACTGGGGAGAGAACCAAATGCTTACAGGGTACCGACGGTGAGGGGTTAGTCAAGGAAGGCCTCTTGGAGGAGATGTGATTTTAGCTAGGCTTTGAAGGTCGGGAGAGGAGTGGTTTATCGGGTATGAAGGAGGAGGGAGTTTCAGGCTAGAGGGAGGACGTGAGCAAAGGGACGTTGGTGAGGCAGTCGAGGTGGAGCTTACACTGAGCAATGTGGTGTCAGAGGAGCCAGTGTGCTGGCTGGACTGCTGTGGGAGATTAGCAAGGGTAGGTAGGAAGAGGAGAACTGATTGAGTTTCTTGAAGCCAATAGTAAGGAGTTAGATGTGAAGTTGGATAGGCAGCCTTTGGACCAATAGGGAGGCATGGACTGAGTGGTTTTGTTTTGTTTTTTGTTTTAAAGAAAAATTATCCAGGCAGCAGAGTGAAATGTGGATTAGAGTGTGCAGAGACTGTAGTCGGGAGATCAGTGAGGAGGCTGATGCAGTAGTCAAGATGGGCTATGATAAGTGCTTGGGACAGCGTGGGAGTGGTTTGGATGAAGAGGAAGGGGCGAATTTTAAGAGATGTCTTGACCGAAGAACTGATGGGATTTGGTGACAATGAATATGCAGGTTGAATGAAAGATGAGTTGAGGTTGATGTCAAGGTGATGGGGAAGATGGTGGTGCCACCTACAGTGATGGGAAGGTTGTTGGGAGGAAAGGGTGTAGGTGGGAAAATGAGTCCTGTTTGGGACTTGTTAAGTTTGAGGTGTCAGTAAGTCATCCGAGGAAGCGGCAGGAGAAAATGTAGGGCTTGCAAACAAGGAGAGGTCAAGGTTGGAAGAGATCTGTGAGTCATCCGTGTAGTTGAAGCTGTGGGAGCAAAGGAACTCTCAAAGGGAATGGGCATAGATGGAGATTAGGAAGGGCACCCAGAACTGAGCCTTGAGGGACTCCCACTGTCCCACTGTGAGCGTGTGGGAGGCAGAGGAAAAGCCTTGCAAAAAAATGAGTGGCCAGAGAGATAGGTGAAGAACCGGTGTCAACGATGCCAGTGTTAGATAGGGAATCCAGGAGAAGGGGGTGGTCCACAGTATTGAGGGCAGCTGAGAGGTCGAGGGGGATTAGAATGGTGTAGAGGCTGTTTAATTTGGCAAGACCTTAGAGGGGCCAATTTCTGTGGAATGGAAGAGGTGGAAGCCAGATTGCAGGGAATCAGGGAGAGAATTGGAGAAGAGGCAGTGAATGTAAGTAATGTACTTTAGGAGTTTGGAGAAGAATGGTAGGTGGGAGGGTTTTTTCTTTTTAAAGAATAATATATTGGGCATATTTGAAAGCTGTTGGGATGGAACCATTGGAGAGTGAGCATTTGAAGATGGCAGCCTGGGAGGGAAGAAGGGCAAGTATTTTAATAAGTTGAGAAGGGTTGGGGTCCAAGGTGCAAGTGGAGGGGATAGATTTTAAGAGAAGACAGGAGATCTTATCTTGAGATACCACTCGGAAGGATAAAAGTGGTAGGTGGAGGGGAGATTTTGGGAGATTGTGACTGGTTTCAATTGTGAAATAGGTGGCAAGGTCATTAGGGGCAAGAGATGGGGAGAGGTAATAGAGTTTGAGAGTTAAAAGTTTGAAACAACTGGTTTAGGCAGTGGTCAGAGCTGATAAGGGTGAAGTACCGAGGGATGGGGTTAAGGGAGTTCAGCTCAAAAGAGAAGGTGGAGTTGAAGCTGTTGGTTTGTGCAGGGAGAGAAGGTAAATTGGGTAAGTTGGAGACCAAATGGGGCACGATGGCTTGGGATAATCAGAAGGGGTCAAGAGATCGGACGTTTCTGTTGGGGATCAGGACAGTTTTACAGGGAAGGAGTGTTTGGGAGAGAAGGAAGGAGAGGAGATTGTGATCAGAGAGAGAAATTTCAGAGTTGGTAGGTGAGCGTGTGTCCGAGTTGGTGATGGGTGAGGTGGGATGGAGCAGGAGTTTGAAAGAGTTGAGTGAGAGAAAGGGGACAGCAGGAAAGTTGTCAGGAGCATCCCCGTGGATGTTTGTCCCTGAGGATCAGTGCAGGGAAAGAGAAGGCGAGAAGGAATGAGAAAAAGGATCAAAATGGTTCAGAAATTTGGGGGCGGGGCCTGGTGGATGATAGTAAATAAAGGTGACCAGAAATTGGAGTGGGTGGTAGAGATGATAGCATAGGCTGCAAAGGAAGGGAAAGAGAGGGATGGGAGGAGAATGGGAACTATGAAAGGAGCATTGGAAAGTGAAGAAGACCAACTTCTCTCTCTTTACCTCAGTTTTGGGGAGTGGAAGAGGATGAGACCCAGTAGGGAGAGAGTGAGAGAGGATACAATATTATCTGGAGAGATCCAGGTTGCAGCGATAAGATCATTAATTGTGGAATTTAAGCACTTACTATGTGCCAAGCACTGTACAAAGCGCTTGGGTAAGATAACCAGGTCCCACATGAGGCTCACAGAGTATAAGTAGGAGGGAGGACAGCTATTGAATCCCTATTTTGCAGATGGGGGAACTGAGTCCCAGGCTCATTTAAGGCCACACAGCAGATAAATTGTGGAGACAGATTAGAAGCCAGGTCCTCTGACTCCCAGGCTTGTGCTCTTTCCACTAGGCCATGTTGCTTCCCTGAGATGGGGAGGAGGAGCAATGATTGGGTCAGAAGAGGTCAAGGAGAAATAATTTTGCCTATAATGGAGTGGGGGTTCCACAGGCCACACTTGGCTGTGATGATGGCATTGGAGGAGGAAGGATGGGACAGCAGGAGGGATGGGGAGGGTTGAATGGAGGTGAGCGGATGGCAGACCATATTTGCGGGGTTACGGGGAGGATGGCAGTGAGAAAAAGACCTTCTAGACTGTGAGCCCCTTCTAGACTGTGAACCCGTTGTTGGGTAGGGATTTTCTCTGTTGCCGAATTGTACTTTCCAAGTGCTTAGTACAGTGCTTTGCACACAGTAAGCGCTCAATAAATACGATTGAAAAGACAGGGATGGCATGTTTAGAGGGAGGGGTCTGATGGGACATGGTGAGGTCAGAAGGATTTAAGGCTTACAAGAGAGAATGTTTGGAGCAGTAACCTCTTAATCTGGTGTTTCTGGCTATTAATTGCAGGACTGAATTCAAGTTTTTAAAGTGAGTGGGAAAGAACACACACAAAAATGGATCCCTGTTGTGTTAATTGTATTTATTGATTGCTTACTGTGTGTGGACCACTGTACTAAGCGCTTGGGAGAGTACAATATAACAGATACATTCCCTGCCCACAGTGAGCTTACAGTTTAGAGGGGGAGACAGACATTGTTACAGTACACAAGTACTGTGGGGCTGTAGGGGGGAGTGGTGAATAAAGGGAGCGATTCAGGGTGACGTAGAAGAGAGTGGGAGAAAAGGGAAGGAGGGCTATAAAGGAAGGCCTCTTGGAGGAGTTATGCCTTCGATAAGGTTTTGAAGGTGGGGAGAGTAATTGTCTGACGTGTATGAAGGGGGTGGCGGCGGGGGGGGGGGTGGAGGGCGGGGACGGGCATTCCAGGCCAGAGACAGGATGTGTATGAGAGGTCGATGGCGACATAAAGATCGAGGTACATTGAGTAGGTTGACTTTAGAGGAGCAAAGTGTGCGGACTGGGTTGTAGCAATGATGTGTTGTTTGCAGCATTTGACACTGTTTTCCCTCTTGCCTCCTTGTCTCCTTCTTTTGGAAGTTTTTGCTTAAAAAGAGCCGCTCCTTTCATGACAGCAGTATGCCATGCCGGTCTGTCATGGCAGTCGATCGTAGTTTTCAGCTTCGATGCAGCATGGTCTGAGATTTGGTTTTACTGTATCCTCTGTCCTTGCTTCTGGTTTCCCAGTTTCAGGTCTCTATCTGGGAGTTGTTTGGGAATCCTGCAGTAGGTCCGTGTCATCACATGGCCCACTCTGTGCGACTGTTGAAGTGAGCGTAGCTTCACTGCCGGAAGACTGACTTAATACCCAAACTTCATTGTTTACGATTCTGCCTTGCCACTTGATGTTGTCTCTCACCCTCGAGTGATGCTGATGGAGCTGCTCAAGGAGTTGGGTATGTCACTTATGTGGGGGTCCAGATCTCTCAGCGGTAGAAGATGTCAGGCAGGATTACAGCTCTGTAGTCAGTCAGAAGGGTTTAAAGGTTACAAGAGAGAAAAGAAAAGGTTAGCCACTCTGAATTAGCTATTGGAGCATGGCAAGACTTCAAATACATTAAAGCTCTTGGGAGACTACCCGATAACACATTCCCTGCCCACAACAAACTTACAGTCTAGATTCTTCTAGAGCCTGATACCATGCTGCTGCCACCATTCCCTGTTTGAGAGCCTACCAAAGGATGGGCTGGTTATCTGGCTTTAATTTTTAAATGGTGTTTAAGTGCTTACTCTGTGGCAGGCACTGTACTAAACACCGGGGTTGGTACAAGTAAATCAGGTTGGACTCAGTCCCGGTTCCACAGAGGGCTCACAGTATCAGTCCCCATTTTGCAGGTGTGGTAACCGAGGTGTAGAGAAGTGAAGCGACATGGCCAAGGTCACATAGCAGCCAAGTGGTAGAGCTGGGATTAGAACCCAGTTCTTTCTGACTTCAAGGCCCAATCCCCTAGGTCATGCTGCTTTTCTACTAAATTGTCTGAGGTCGCATCATTGGCTAATATGCTGCCTAAAATGCAGACTTCTGTGAAAGTGTTTACCTCTATATTGCCAATATAATTTTTTAGTTATTTGGATGACTTCTCTGGTGCCGCACACTTTGTTTTTTTGTCAGTTCATAAGGCCTGGCCGATTTGGTGAACTGGTTTACAATCCTTTGGTTATCTTCTTGGATGTGGGCCTCTAAGACACAGTCATCTACATGCAGTAATTCTTGAATGACTTTTCTAAGATTTGATGCCTGAGAAAACAAATAAAGTAATTAGGTGGTAACACTACACAACTTGGAGAATTTGGCATTCCAAAAGCGTCAAACAAAATAGAAATATTTCACATTTTCTAAATTTTCACCCAAAATTTTACTTTATGATTTTGAAATTCTGGCTGCATTCTTATATGAATCAGTAGTGATATATTCAGAATCTGAAAATATTTGCCATACCAAGAAGCATTAAATTTAATCACACAGGGTCTAGGCCAGGATAAAATAAAAAAATAAAAAAACAAAAAGTGGCCTGCAGTCTGGATCTGTTTTGAAAATCATTTTAATCTGGGCCCAAGGGCCAAATCCTGCTTGGCTGCAAACCAGCAGCATCCAGCCATGGGCGACTTCTACCTGTGTCTGAGCCAGCTGTGGATGCAGCTACCAAAGAAATCATGCCCTCTTGCCCGGTGTGGGTACACTACAACCTCGAGAACAGCAGCGTGTGCCGGGGTTTACTGACTTGTGTCCGTGGTTGGCTGGGAGCTGCACCTGCGTCATCAGAAGTGCATGGCCTACAACAGCCTCACCGATTTGATCAATTCACCAATGAGTGGTATTTATCGAGTGTTTTTACAGTCTGCAGAGCACTGAAATAACTGCATGGGAGAGTACAGCATACGTTCCCTGCCCAGTCTAGAGGCCTTTGGCTGAAATAACTCTCTATGCATTACCATTATCATGAGAAGCAGCATGGCGTATTGAATAGAGCACAGACCTGGGAATCAGAAGATTGTGGGTGTGACCGCTGCCAAATGTCTGCTCTGTGACCTTGGCCAAGTCACTTCACTTCTCTGGGCCTCAGTTCCTCTTCTGTAAAATGAGGATTGAGACTCAGCCCCACGTGGGACAGGAACCATGTACAACCCGATCTGCTTGTGTCCACCTCAGTGCTTAGTACAGTGCCTGGCACATAGTAAGCACTTACCAAGTACCACAATTATTATTATTACCAAGTGCTTGGGGTAATGCAGCCAGAGACTTTCCTGATGCTCTAGGTGGGACCTCCATGTTATTGCCTACTACTGGTGGCTTGTTGTGGGCAGGGAATGTGTCTGTTTATTGTTTCATTATACTCTCTCAAGCACTTAGTACTGTGCTTTTGCACACAGTAAGCACTCTAAATACAGTTGAATGAATGAATGAATGAATGGTGTGGTGGTAGGAGATAAGCAGTGCAGCATTATAATAATAATAATGTTGGTATTTGTTAAGCGCTTACTATGTGCAGAGCACTGTTCTAAGCGCTGGGGTAGATACAGGGTAATCAGGTTGTCCCATATGAGGCTCACAGTTAATTCCCATTTTTCAGATGAGGTAACTGAGACACAGAGAAGTTAAGTGACTTGCCCACAGTCACACAGCTGACAGGTGGCAGAGCTGAGATTCGAACCCATGACCTCTGACTCCCAAACCTGGGCTCTTTCCACTGAGCCAAGAAGCAGAGCTTCTGAAAATGGGTTCAGCGAAACACACCCTCTGGCACTGTGAATGATAATAATAATTATGGTATTTGTTAAATGCTTCCCTATGTGCCAGGCACTGTACTAAGTGCCAGTGTGAATACAGACTGATGGGGTTGGACACAGTCCTTGTCCCACCTGGGGCTCACAATCTCAATCCCCATTTTGCAGATGAGCTAACCGAGGCACAGAGAGTGAAGTGACTTGCCCAGGGTCACACGACAAGCAAGTGGCAGGGGCTGGATTAGAACCCATGACCTTCTGACTCCCAGGCATGTTCTGTATCCACCGAAGCCATGCTGCTTCTCAGAAGCCATCATTAGCCATGGTGGCTGGGTAGATTTTTTTTTCCTCTTACATTTAATTTTCATGGAAAACTAAGCTAGTTTAATTCTAAATGTAGTGATAATCATGTTTACAAAACTATTTGGGGGAAAAAAACTTAAATGTAACACCTGTGTAGTTTGAGTTGTTCTCATAATGATGGGGTTTATAAGCTATAAACCATGTAATTTTTCAAAAGGCATGTTTTTAGTAATATGGTTTAAATTACAGAAATATGTTTTTAAACTTTAATACTGAACTGGAAGAGATGCTTGAGGAGATTGGGTGGATGGGCTTACTAATTAGCTTACATTTCTAAGCAAGTGTGTTGCTTCTTTATTGGACTAAGAATGAAAGTCACGCTTTTTATTTTAGCAAAAATGCCTGGGAAAAAATTGAATGAAATTCAGTTGAGCTGATTTACTATACAGTCAGTTCTATTTACATGTTTTCAATTATTAATAGTAATATTAATAACAACAACAATTATGGCATTTAAGTGCTTACTGTGTGCCAGGCTCTGTACTAATCACTGGGGTGGATTACAAGCAAATCGAATTGGACACAGTCCACGTCCTGCACAGGGCTCACATTCTTAGTCCCCATTTTATAAACGAGGTAATTGAGGCACAGAGAAGTGAAGTGATTTGCCTAAGGTCACACAGCAGACAGGTGGCGGAGCCAGGATTAGGACTGGCTAGAATTAGAATTTTAATTAGAATTAAAATTCAGTCAGAGCACTGAGCCAAGCGCTTGGGAGAGGAGAAGAGAATTAGTAGAAACCCCTGTCCTCAAGGAGTTTGTAGTCCAGTGAGAGAGTTAGACACTAAAATAAATTACAGTTCCGGGGGAGTAAAAGAGTGTAAAGATTCTGTACCTAGGTGCAACGGGAAGGATATGAATGCCCAAGTGGTTAGGTGACAAGGAGGGAATTAGGTGGGGTTGTAAGAGACTATTCAGGGAAGAGCTCCTGGGAGAGATATTAAACCTGTTGAGGAATTAGGCAGCATTCTTTCCACAATGCACCTTTGTCAGGTGAGGGAACAGCGTGCATAGTACAGTGCCTTGCAGGGCTCAATAAATACAGCTGAATGAATGATTGAATGAATGGGATGTTGGAAGAGAGTTTTGTGCATGAGCACCATGTTGGTCTGGACAAGACTGGTACTTTTTGGTAAATGTAGTTTCCTTCAGGAACTCAGCTGCTGCATTACAGAAGAATTGGCTCTAGTTTGATTGAGTTCTTATGAAAAGTAGGTAAGGACTGGTTATTAGTACTATTTTATAATCTTTTACCACAAATACCCTGCTTCACACTCACCAGGTGTCTATATGACCACTATTATTCGTAATGAGGATAGAAGCTTAGAGCTGTGAAAGAGTTCAAGAAATCACCTTATCCAGACCCCTGTCTCCAGGAAGGACACACAGACTCAATTTCATCCCGTGTCTGAGTTCTGTAACTCTGGAAATTCCATTATTTCAATAACTTATATGATTTAATTACCTATATGGTTAGGAAGCCCTCCCTTAAATGTCAGTCAGTGGTATTTACTGAGCACTTACTATGTACAGAGCACTGGTCTAAGCTCTTGGGAGAGTACAATGCAAAAGAATTAGCAGAAATGTACCCTGCCCATAATGAGCTTAAATCTAACCAAAGTCTTTCTTGCTACAATTTAAGCCATATTTGACAGAACTGTTCCCTGGAGAGAACAACCACCTAATTATAACAACACCCTGATTATAAACAATGTTTTTTTAATTTCAAAATAGTTTTCACATTACTAAAGTATTTTTTATCCTCACAACATCCCTGTGTGGTAGGGAAAGTCAGTCACCCTTCTATAATCTCCTTTCTGAACTCAGCGAAAATGTTAGTTGGTTGTCAGAAGCTTCTGTATATGTGTCATCTAACCAATTAATAGCTGATCTTTTCCGAGGAGCTGCTAAGGGCTTGGGAAAACTTTGATGAGGAGAGGGAAAATGGGTCTTTTCTTGGCCCATCTACTTCTCCCAACTCCTCCAACAAGCCATCCCCAATTCTCTCTCCACACCCCAAGCCATGTCAACTCATGATCCACCATGATCCACTTAGATATTCATTTTTATCCTCCATTTGTGTGTGCGTGGTCAATTGAACAGTCAGTTTAATCGAATTACCCCATCTGAAAATAGTTTTAGGTCTGTCTCCCCCATTAGAATGTAAGCTTCTTGTGGATAGGGAGCATCTTACTTAGGGATTCATTCATCGATTCAGTTGTATTTATTGAGTGCTTATTGTGTGCAGAGCACTGAGCACTTGGAAAATACAATTCAGCAACAGAGACAGTCCCTGCCCACAATGGGCTCACAGTCTAGAATGGGGGAGACAGGCATCAAAACAAGTAAACAGGCATCAGTAGCATTATGGATATGTACATATCATTAATATAAATAGAAGTGTAAATGTGTACATTTATACACAAGTGTTGTCTGCAGGGGGAGGGAGATAGAGCAAAGGGAGCGAGTCAGGGCTATGGGGAGAGGGAGCAGAGGAAAAGGGCTTATTCTGGGAAGGCCTCCTGGAGGAGGTGAGCCTGGCTTCTACCAGCTCTATTGCATTGTATCTGCCAAGTGCTTAGTACAACACTGTGCACACAATAAGGGCTCAGCAAATATTCACTGACAAGTCTGCAATCTTGGCATTTTTATCCTGAACTCCTTTCTCTCATTCAACTCTCATATTCAGTCTGTCCCCAAATCCTGTTGGTTCTACCTTTACACCGCTGAAATCCGCCCTTTCCTCTCCATCCAAACTGCTTTCACTTTGATCCAAGCACTTATGTCCCGCCATAACTATTGCAGAAGCCTCCTTGCTGACTCCCTGCCTCCTGTCTCTTCCCACTTCAGGCCATATTTCATTCTGCCTCCCGGATCATTTTCCTGGAAAACTGTTCTGTCCATGTTTCCTTACTCCTAAAGAGCCACCAGTGGTTGCCCCTACACTTCTGCATCAAACTGAAACTTCTTACTATTGGCTTTAAAGCACTCAAATCACCTTGCCTCCTCCTATCTTATTTTACTGTGTTTTTTTCCTACTCCACCCAGCTTGTTCACTTTGGGTCCTCTAATACCAATCTCCTCACACCAGTCTCACCTATCTTACCGCCAAACGTTTCACCTTTGTTTTGCCCCGGCCTGGAGCTCCCTCCCTCTTCATCAGTCAGTCATGTTTATTGAGCACTTTTACTGTGTGCAGGGCACTGTACTAAGCGATTGAGAGACTACAGCAAACAATATAACAGATATTTGACAATCACTCTCCTCAGCCTTCAAAGCCTTATTAAAATCACATCTCCAAGAGGCCTTCCCCAACTAACCCCTCATTCGCCCAACTCTCTCTCCCTTCTGCATCACTGTAGCATTTAGATTTGTACCTTTATTCATTCCACCATCACCCACCCCCCCCAGCACTAGATACATATCTGTAATTTATTTATTGTCTGACTCTTCCCCTAGACTAGAAACTCCTTGTGAGCAGGGGACATGACTAAAGACTGTTATATTGTACTCACCCAAGTGCTTAGTATGGTGTTCTGCATACAGTAAGCTTTCAGTAAGTGTGATTCTTTTTTTTTACCTTCCCAAACACTTGGTGCTTTCAGCCCAATGGGAGCTGAAATACCGTTTGCTACCAGTAATAATGGTAATATTTATTAAGCATTTATGTCCCTGACCCACAGAGGACTTACAAGAGGTAGGGAGAACATATTTTATTCCCACTGTACAGATGAGTAAACTGAGGCTGCGAGAGGTGAAGTCATTTGCCCCAGGATCCCATGACAAACAAGTGGTTGATAAGGGACTATAACTCGGATTTCCTGAATTCCTGTCCTGTACTTTTCCCTTCAGGCTAGATTTACTGTTAACTTTATGACTTCTCTTCCCTCAATGTTCTGGACTATCTCAATTTGGCCACTTTTTATGCCTCCCCACCTTGGTCCTTGTTACTGCTTTTATGTCTTAAAATGGTAATTTCTTTGCAAAATCAAGACACATTAGCTATATCCTTCTGAGAGCTCACCTCCTCCAGGCGGCCTTCCCAGATTGAGCCGTCCCTTTCCCTCTGTTCCTCCCCCCCTCCCCATTCCCCCTACTCTCTCCCTCTCCTCTTCCCCCTTCCCATCCCCACAGCATTTGTGCATATTTGTATATATTACCCTATTTTGTTAATGATGTGTATATATCTATGATTCTATTTATCTTGATGATATTGAGGCCAGACTACTTGTTTTGTTTTGTTGCCTGTCTCCCCCGTTTAGACTTTGAGCCCGTTGTTGGGCAGGGATTGCCCCTATTTCTTGCCAAATTGTACATTCCAAGTGCTTAGAACAGTGCTCTGCACATAGTAAACACTCAATAAATACGATTGACTGAATGAATGAATACCCTCCCCCCCTTTTGATAGATACTAAGTAACCCTTAAATCATAAAATCTTATCTCTTAGGTTCTATTTTCATGGTTTTCTCTGGACTCACCACTTCTCCACATCTCTTTTCAAAAATTGAAGTCACATTTGGATGTCGTACACTAAATAAGAGCTAGCTAACATCAGTTATATTAGAAAAATTACTTCCTGACTTTTGAATACCGTACTCTGGCTGATATGTAATAATAATGTTGGTATTTGTTAAGCGCTTACTATTTGCAGAGCACTGTTCTAAGCGCTGGGGTAGATACAGGCTAATCAGGTTGTCCCACGTGAGGCTCACAGTCTTAATCCCCATTTTTACAGATGAGGTAACTGAGGCAGAGAGAAGTTGTGACTTGCCCACAGTCACACAACTGACAAGTGGCAGAGTCAGGATTTGAACCCATGACCTCTGACTCTCAAGCCCAGGCTCTTTCCACTGAGCCATGCTGCTTCTCATCCTAATATTGTTTACTTTAAAAAAAAAAAACCCCACTCTATCTCTTAAGCAGCGTTGATTGTTTTAAAGAAAATTTCATAGTACCATCAAGTACCAAGAATAGTATGCTGTGAATGTGAATAGCAGATTGTTCTTTTATTGTGATTTAATCCTTTATTTTTTTCAAAGGCTATTTTATGTTTATATCTTAAGCACAAGGGATAAATTAAATAGGGTAATACCTGATTTGTTTCCCTGGACTTCACATGTGACAGCAAGATTTAGCAAATTGCTTATAAACTTTGAATAATTAATTTATTTAATTGATCACTGAAAAAAGTGTAAAGAC
The DNA here is from genome assembly GCF_004115215.2 of Ornithorhynchus anatinus. Taxonomy (NCBI): domain Eukaryota; kingdom Metazoa; phylum Chordata; class Mammalia; order Monotremata; family Ornithorhynchidae; genus Ornithorhynchus; species Ornithorhynchus anatinus. Next base: position 61,890,659 of record NC_041728.1, read on the forward strand.
AGACTTCAAAAAAAAAGTCTTGAGACACCATCCCTCCTTTTCTCCTCTGGATGTAGATTAGGTACTAGCATGGAAATTTCATGGGCACATTCAGTTCTGCCACAAAGCATATTTTAATATGTTTTGGTTAGAGCGTGATGGCAGAATTAGTGAATATTGTTTTGGCAGTGTGCAACTACCCGAATGTAGAGTGACAGTGTCAGAAAAAATGGTTCTGTGTGCACACAGACATACACACATCATGTAGGACATAGCGAGTACTAGAATGCTATAATATGAGTTTTCCATAATACGGGCTTCTGCAAGAATATAATTCTGCATTTATAGAACTGTATCTAAAAGCAACTTGGGGTCAAGTAAGATGACCTTACCAGAGTGTATCAGTTAAAGATGGCATGGCGTTTTCAGATTCACAGAAAATGTGGTGCTTTTATTACATATTAACTTCGTGAAATTAAAAGGCATTCAGTTTGTTTCGCATTTTATAAACTATAGTGTGAGGTTTGGTGGGATAGAAGGTACATTTTGGGTTTAGAGGCCGCATAGTCAGGAATATTCAGATAGGAGTCGGGATATGAGTTCTAATCTTGATTCTTTTTTTAACTTCTGTATTTCATTTTTCCTGTTGATAAAATGGAGATAGCAGTTGCCCCAATTCAAGGTTTTTATGAGAACACACTTTAGGGAAAAAAATGCTGTGTAAAGTCTTGTGATCTGTAGATTTCATTGACCTATATTTTCTTTGAATCCCATTGCTTGGAAAATGTAGAGACGATTGTGAATCTAATCTGAATAATTTATTTTTTTCATTGATCATTTCGGATATGAGGACGGAGATATATTTAAGGATTTAATTGATTCAGCTTATATTTTGTGTTCTAATTGCTCAATTTCTGAAAAGCCATTGCCAGTGTCCTGAATTTGTCAATTTGGTTCAGAGGTGATGCTGCTGACAATGAGAGTCACTTTCTGAGCCAGATTCCATGCATTTTGTCCATGAAGACACAGTAGTGTCCTTTTTCTGGTTCTGTATCATTAGGGTGAATATTGTGATTGTGAGGGTAAAGATATATCTTGCTGAGTTGTTTATGCAGTACTCGTGGTTTGCATTGAGCTGTCCACACGCTCTTGCATAGCATCTCCCTGTCCCCTGTGACATGCACTGGGATGATTGGCAGAGAGAACAAATGGGTGTAGTCTGTGGTTAAGGACCACAACAGCAACAGAGCAAACGTCATCCTGTCCTCACTCGTTAGTTGTGGCAATGGTATTCATTAAGTGCTTGCTGTGTGCAAGGTACTGTACTAAGCAGTGGGAACAAATACACAAGCCCTGGGCCCTTAGGCCCACAATCTAAGAATAAGGAGAGGCGGGGCTAGAAATGAACATAGGATAAAAGAAAACAATACAAAGAAAGTTAATGTGAAAGACAAAGACAGAAATAAAAAATAAAGCTGCAGGGTTTTGTGGCTAGAAAGGTAGTTCCGTGGTTCTTGAGTCTGAGTCCAACTGTCTTAACCACAGTAATCGGCACAGGTGCAGCCTTTCCAGTATTATACTCTCTGTATGATGTACGCTGAAGACGGCCTGCTGTCTCAGCCTCTGTCCCTCCCAGGGAGATGGAACGGGGCAAGTCTGGAAGGAGACCCTTGAATGACATGGTGGGTATGATACACAAGTATGCTACTTAGTGTAGCGGCTTATGGTAGGGGGTAGGAGAGAAATTTTCTTTCCCTCCTGTTGCCTTACTGTAGATCGGGGACCAGGGAGGGATCCTTTTCTCTGTTATATCCAAGCCCCACCCCTCATTCCCCCATTGATAAAGCCAGTAAGAATACAGGCAGCCTGTAACCCAGGAGACATGAGAACAGGGGAACCTCATTTCCTCAGAAGCCACCCTCCCCTTGGCCTTTCGTAGGCTAAACCCTTGAAAAGATTTGGAGGTCAAAAGAAATGGAAAAGACGTAGAGAGGGTGCAGACACTGCTTGTTGCCTTCCCGCTGCCTTATCCTGAGTTGGACAGAAACAACTCGTAAGGACACTAGTTAATTTTTTTAAAAGAGAGGTTAACATCTGTAAAATATGCCTTATATTCACTTGCACACTCAGTTATTTTGATTACCCTATCAATCAGTGGTATGGAGTGCTTGCTGTGAGCAGAGCACTCTACTAAGCACGAGGGAGAATACAGAAGAATTACTAAACAAGATCCCTGTCCTCAAAGAGTTTACACTCTAGCAGTGAGATATTAAATAAGTTACAGATAGGGAAGCAGCAGTATAAAGATATGCACATAAGTGCTGTGGGAATTGGTTGAGTATTTGTAAATACTTTTATGTGCGTCTCAGGGAATAGGCCACTTGGCTTGTTTATGCTTCCCAAGTGCCCTAATATAGTGCATTTCACCCTGGGGAACTCGGCGACTACTATTAAAGCTACTACTAGGTCAAACCCTAGGAAAAGGGATATCCAGTAAGTTTACTGTATTATATATGTTATATATATAAATTTGTTATATACGTATAACAATACATATACAAATACATATAACAAATTTATATTTGTATATGTCATTACTGCATCATCCTCTTCCCTGATATCCCTGCCTCCGGATTTTTCTCTCCCTAGTCGTTGTTGTACTGCCCAGATCATTTATCTAAAATGTCAATCTCCCATGTCTTCCCATTCCTTACCATTAATAGTGACACTCATGGCAGTTCTCTTTCCCCCTGTGTATCCATGGTTTTCTCTTGCTACACTTTGCCCCTTCCCCCATACTATAAACTTGTTGTAGGCAGGGAAAGTGTCTGTTTTACAGGGCTCTCCCAGGCTCTTAGTACAGTGTTCTCCACACAGTAAGTGCTCAATAAATACTATGGACTGACTGACTTTGCATGCCTCATTTCTTTCAAGCCAATCTGTTCACTGTGCCCCCTTTATTCATACATTCAGTCGTATTTATTGAAAACTTACTGTGTGCAAAACACTCTACTTAACGCTTGGAAGAGTACAATAAAACAATAAATAGACCCCATTCCCAGCCCTTTATCTTCCTGCAGGGGACCTCTTGCTCATGTTTCGCCCTCCCTTCTTCCTGGAATTCCCTCCCCCTTCACACTAGGCAGACCTCTGTTTTCTTCATCTTCAAAGCCCTTCTGAATGTATATTTCCTCCAGGGGAGCCCTTCCCTGATTAATCTATCTCCCCACTTGATATCCCAACTGCCACTTCTATTCATGCACCTAGCTTTATACTCTATTGCTTCTTCCTGCCTTTAATTTATTTTTGTATTTATCTTCCCTGCTAGACTGTAAACTCCTTGGTGCAGGAATCGTCTATTAATTCTGTTACACCCAAGCACTTAGTACAGTACTCTGCACACAGTTTATTATTATTATTATTATTATTATTATTATTAAGTGCCGTCGAGTCATTTCTGATTCATAGCAACTCCATGGATATACTTTATCCAGAATGCCCTGTCCTCTGCCACAATCCACAACCTTTCTAATAGTTCTTCCGTTATCGTTGTTATGGTCTCTATCCATCTAGCTGCTGGTCTGCCTCTTCCGTGTTTTCCCTGGGCTTTTCCTAGCATTAGTGTCTTTTCTATAGAATCAGTCCTCCTGATTGTGTCCAAAATATGCTAATCTAAGTCGAGTCATTTGGCCTTCCAAAGACCACTTTGGTTTAATTTGTTCTAACATCCATTTGTTTGTTTTTTGGGCAGTCCACGGTATTCGCAAAAGCCTTCTCCAAGACCGCATTTCAAAATAATGATGTTCTTTCTATCCTGTTTCTTCACTGTCCAGCTTTTAGATCCATACATTGTCACTGGAAAGTAGGGGCTCAATAAATACTCCTGATTTGAGGTAGTAGTGCCTATATGAGAAGACAGCTATCTCACGTGAACCGAGAGAGTCCTTCAAGTCCACACTTTAACTATCCCAGTCCTTTGGAAACTCTACTAAAATCTTGAGAATGCTAGTCTTGTCTATTAGCATTTACTGAACTTATATTAATTTTGTTCTTAGGCAGTGAAATTCACAAAGAATTTCTACCATTTATTTTTGCCCAAAGGAAGAGGGAGAAGTTATTAGAATCCAGCAAAATTTTTTTTCCCTCAGATCAAATATGGGGGCCACTTTCATGTATACCCATAAACAGGACCGATATCAGCCATGTTGTATTTAAGACCACAGATGGAAGATATGGAATTCAAAACTGCCTCGAAGACCCAATTGAAATTTCTGTACAGACCTCAGTGGCCATTTCTAAACCTAACTTCCACACCAGACAAGATCAAAAGCGTGATTTAATTAATAACATAAAGGAAAGATCTCCACAGAGAATACTAGAGAACAGGGTTGCAAGAGAATATTTTCAGCCCCTCAGGGCTAAACTGAAAGTCTGACTACTAGGCCCCGTGCTGTCTCAGAACTCTGCTTGGGGCAAAGCTGAGAAATAGAGCTTGCACTTAAAATCATCCACAGCTTTAAACTCGTGACCAAATTAGCCCATGCTAACTTCCCCTTCACCCTAGGTGCAGCTTGCAGAGGGAGAAATACATTACCCCATGCATTTCCGTCTACTGGATCTACAGGGGCAGGAATCATAGTGGTCAGCACAATTTACAGCCAAATTTAAACGGAGGCACTTACTTTACTCAGCCAGTAGAACTCAGATCATCCTCCAGCAGGTAGGGTGGCTTTTAACCCCATTGGCTAGTCCCCTCCCAGAATATCCCACTGACCCCTGCCGCTGAGAAGCAGCGTGGCTCAGTGGAAAGAGCATGGGCTTTGGAGTCAGGGCTCATGAGTTCGAATCCCAGCTCTGCCACTTGTCGGCTGTGTGACTGTGGGCGAGTCACTTAACTTCTCTGTGCCTCAGTTCCCTCATCTGTAAAATGGGGATTAAGACTGTGAGCCCCACGTGGGACAACCTGATTCCCCTATGTCTACCCCAGCGCTTAGAACAGTGCTCGGCACATAGTAAGAGCTTAACAAATACCAACATTATTATTATTACCCCGGTGGCACAGGTGGCGGAGGGTTGACAGACCTGAGCAGACTTGCGACCGTTTTCTCTAACGGTTGGTTTAGTATTGAGTATTTGCTCTCATCTGCCAGTCTTCTGCCCTTCCCCCCCAGTGTCGCTGTAAGACTGCAGGTGGGTTGCTCTCAATCATTTGTATGGTTGTCTTTTCTGAGGTCTTTATATTGTGTACATGCACTAAATACACATTTCAGTGGACTAATATAGATTAGTATCAATAAGTAATACTCAAATACCATTCATTGATTGCATTGGTTTTTAAAGTTTGAGTATTATTGAGTTTTCTACACAGTGCAACAGGGATTATTATTATTTTTTTATTCAGAATGTTCCACCAAATCATTTCATGATTTGCTTGCTTGGATTTTTTTAAAAAAATATGATTAGGTATATACCAAGTTCCAGTTTCTCATTCTATCAGATTGCTAACCTTCTCATTGTGCTTCGATCTCTTTTTTCTCGCTCACATCCTGCCCTTGGCCTGGAGCTCTCTCCCTCCTCAAATCCGAGAGACAATTACTCTCCCCTCTTCAGTTTTTTCCATGAGGCCTTCCCTGACTGAGCCCCCCCTTTCCTCTTCTCCCACTCTCTTCTGCATCATCCTGATTTGCTCCCTTTGTTCATCCTACCTCCCAGCCCCACAGTATTTATGTCTATATCTGTAATTTATTTATATTGATGTCTGTCTCCACCCCAGACTGTAAACTCATGGTATGTCTTTATTGTTCTATTGTACTCTCCTAAGTGCTTAGAACAGTACTCTGCACGTAGTAAAGCACTCAATAAATGCGATTGAATGATACTCTGTATGACGCTAAGTAAATTTAACCATTATTCACCTGTAGATTAGGAATAAGTACTCTTTTTAAATTACTATAATGCCTCTTAAATAGTATATGATGTATTATAAAATAGAACTAAAAGCATGTTCCTTATTTCAAAGGGCTCCTAATCTAGGTTCAGAAATCCTCACTAGGAGGAAAGGTGAAGAGGAAAATGTAAAGTTTAAGACATCTCCCCCCTCAAAAAAAACAAAAAACCAAAACCCAACAACTTAAAGGGTGATTTATCCTTGCATCATTTGTAGGTGTGAGCCAGTGTAAGAGTTCTAATTGGCGATTCTGTTTCTCATTTAACTCCTGGTTCTTTTTAATATGTAAGTATTCAGGATGCAGTTATAATATTGTAACATTTGAAAAACAGAATTCTACTTCCATTCCCAAAACATTGAAGCACTTTCAAGGGCAGGATCATGTGGTTTACTTCTTGTATGTTTCTAAGCATTCAGGTTGGATGCTCTGCACACAGTTTTCACTCCAAAATATTGCTGCTTATGACACTTCCCCTGCAAATTAGAGACTTTATGTATGTTTGATTTTTTAATTTTGGGGGGGGAATCATCATGTGAATTGAGTTTTTTTGGCTTGGAGTGGGAGAGGAGTGAGGATATGTAGTGGGGATAGAGCTGTTTGAGTCCCTTAAAGCCCAGTTGTGAGAAGTTTGGGTTTGATGCTGAGCTGGATGGGCAGCCATTGTTTTTTTGAGGACAAGGGAAATGAGCTCAGAACGATATATTAGAAAAATGACCTGGGCAGCAAGGTGGAGTATGGACTGGAGAGTGGCGAGACTGGAGGCAAGGAGACTGATGCAGTGCTCAAGATGGGGTATGACCAGGGCTTGGGCCAGCATGGTGGTGGTGTGAATGGATGTTATGAAGAGAAAATTAACAGGATTTGGTGACTTGACTGAATATGGGGATAGGAGAGAGGAAAAAGAGTCAAAGATAATGCTGTGATTGTGAGTCTGAGAGACAAGGAGGAAAGTTATATTGTCAACAGTGATAGGAAGGTTAGAGAGAGGATAGAGTTTTGTAGGTTAGAAAAGGAGTTCACTGTTAGCCAAAGATAGAAATTTTCCCACAGGAAGCTCAGCACCACCCCTAAGAGGGTCCAAGTGCTAACTTGTCTTCAGGCCCCATAGAAGAATTACACATACAGTTAGAAGCAACATGGCTCAGTGGAAAGAGCACGGGCTTAGGAGCCAGAAGTCAGGGGTTCTAATTCCGGCTCTGCCACCTGTCAGCTGTGTGACTTTGGACAAATCACTTAACTTCTCTGGGCGTCAGTTACCTCATCTGTAGAATGGGGATTAAGACTGTGAGCCCCACATGGGACAACCTGATTACCTTACATCCCCCCCCAGCACTTAGAGCAGTGCTTGGCACATAGTAAGCTCTTAACAAATGCCATTATTATTATTATTGTTATATTTGAAGATCACGCCACTGATGATGAAATTCACCTTGGAGTGTGTGTGTGGCTTGGAAAGGTCAATGTGGGACCCGTAGTCCTGGTCACACATTGTGCTCACAAAAAGACTGTCCCTTGTTCTGTTGCGTTTGATGTTAGCAGTGCTTTCTCACAATTTTCTCTTCTACCTCCTTGTCTCTAGATCCATAGGGAGCTTTAGCTCAAGAAGAACCACAGCTCTTTTGACAGCACACACCATACTGATGTGTATTCAGTAAATGGCTCTCAGTTTTCAGCTGGTATAGAACATTGTCTGAGGCTTTTGTGTCATTTGGTTAAAACATTTCATGTGTCCTTTCTTTGTCCCCCAGTTTCAGCTCCGTGCAGCAGGCTTTTTTTTTTTTTGAGGCAGCGGGTGGTGGTGGTATCCTTTTGTTGGTCTTTCTCCTCTCATGTTAATAATTGTGGTATTTGTTAAGCACTTAATATGTGCTAACCATTGGGGTAGACACAATATACGCAGGTTGGACACACACCCTGTCCCAGAGAGCATAGCTGTGTTGAGGTTATCCTAGCTTTGTTGCTAGGAGACAGAGGATGTTCTAGTACTTAATGTTTGGGATCTTGTCTTGCAAGTTGACATTGACTGTGGCCCATAAATGACACTGAAACTGCTCAAGGAGCCAGAAATGGTGCTTGTGTGTGTTGGACAGCATTCCAGCTCTGTAGACCTTTATTTGATCTAAAACTGATACTGTGCTGTTTGAGAGTTTCTTAAAGATGCCCTGGCCTCCTCAAAGTGTCTTTCTACTTTGTCTCTCTGCATCATTGGAAAGCGTGCTGCCGGGCTAATAGAATTCTCTGGCAGCGTCTAGCTCTGTATTGCCAAATATACATTTTTGGCCATGTTGTATACTTGGAGAAAGCAGGAAGTAAAGACATATCAATGGATTTATTGAGTGCTTACTATGTGCAGCATGACGTAGTGGGAAGCAGCATGGCATAGCAGAGCCATGGGCCTGGGATTCAGAAGGTCATGGGTTCTAATCCCAGCTCCGCCTCTTGTCTGCTCTGTGACCGTAGGCAAATTGCTTCACTTCTTTGGGTCTCAGTTACCTCATCTGTAAAATGGGGATTGAGACTGTGAGCCCCACACGAGGCAGGAACTGCCTCCAACCCAATTTGCTTTTATCCATCCAGCACTTAGTTCAGTGCCTGGCACATAGTAAGCGCTTAACAAGTACTACTATTATTCTGTGCACTGTACTAAGCACTTGGGAGAGTACACTACAGCAGAATTAGCAAATCATCCCTGCTCATCAGCTAAATTACTCCTTCTTTTACTTAACAAAAGACTTCACCAAGGGCCAACTCTACCTTCCTCCCTTCATTTTTTTTTTGCATGTGCGTGTACCTACCTACGTACCACATATGTGCATATGCACACATTTGCAGAAAGGAAGCCCCCAAGCTTTTTCTTTGGCCCAGGTGTGCAAACTCATAAATCTACTCCTTAGATTCCCCGCCCTCTTCATTAAGATTAACAGAAATAGGGGAGGACTCATTTTCTCTAGTTGTGAAAAAGAGCAATTTACTGATCATTTTCTTTAAGGATTGAAAAAGAGCATGTGGTCTATACCTGCAGATTGAGAAATTCCTTGTGGGACCCATGAATTTCCCATTGAATGGGTTTCTAAGAAATTTTGTGACTCCATCCCTCTAAGGTAGAATCACTAATCAATGAATAACTGACAAGATGATATGACTGACTAGCATTTTATATAATTTAATCATCATTTTTGCACACAGGATATTGATCAAAATTTAAATAGCTATCAGGATTTTTAGGGATCTTGCTTTATACTGAATTCTGGCCCCTGTCTGGTACTGATATGGTACTGGACACCTTTCTGACTGGTATGTATATTTTTAAGCACCCATCACCCGTATAAGTTCACTGAATTTTCACAAAGAATCTTTGCATGTATATCCATATGCATTCCTTTATGTAATGTAGTAAACCTTACGTTATATCTGTTGCTTGTTCTGTGATTTTTGCAAAAGCAAGAAGCAGCATTACCTAGTGGATAGAACATGGACCTGGGAGTCAGAAGGACCTGGGTTCTACTCCCAGCTCCACCACTTGCCTGCAGTGTGATCTTGGGCAAATCACTTAACTTCTTTGTGTTTTAGTTACCTCATCTGTAAAATGGGGATTAAAACTTTGAGCTCCAGGTGGGAAGTGGACTGTGTTGTCCAAACTGATTAACTTGTGTATTTCCAAGTGCTTAGTACAGTGCCTGGCACATAATAAATGCTTAACAAATACCATAAAAAGTAGTTGTCCAAACAAAAAGTTGTTAGTCTCACCAGGAACAGGCAAAAGTGCAAACATTAGTTATTTCCACATAATAAATGGGGACTAGTTTTTATTTATAATATTTTAATAGCCATTATTAAATTTAAAATATCAAGGGGTGTCCAGAATTCTTTAGTGCCATTAGTGATCACTCTAGAAGTGTATCCATGCTCAAAAATGCCTCCTGAGTAGTTGTGATGGCCTCTTTGGGAAAGTGGAGAGATTTTAATGATAGTATTTTTATGAACTTGAATTTAATTGGTCATTTTTACTACACTGATGTTTTTCTAGGAGATAATAATCACCTTCTTAGGGTTTTTTTCCTAGCATACTAATTATAGACCTCATATTTAATTTCAATACAATGTGAGCTCTAAAGCGTTTATCAAGAAGTTTAAGGGCAAATTTGGTTTAGCAATTCTGCTATATTTTAAAGATATTAGGGTGCAGTGCAGATAAGCTTGCTATAGTGAGCCAATGATATTTTGATTTTTTTACTAGCTGAATGTTTTTGGTATTTACTACTGTGTAGTTTTTGCACTTCTACAGAATTACCAGGAAGGAAGAAATAACTAGCACCAGTTGCTTAAAATAAGGAAATTCCCGTAACATTACAGTATCAACTATGCTGGTGGAACTGATGCCTTAATAGGGTTCGCTTAGAGATAGAAGTTTTTCTGGAGGACTCAGGGGAGACCCATGATGTTGTCTGTCTTTTGGGAAAAGGAAACTTGAAGCAAGTTCAGAACAGGAAGAGAGGGAATTCTGTACACTCTGGGCCCAGGGAAAGGGACAAGACCCCCCTCCCACTCCATCTCCCCTTTTGCCCCTCACCTTTGAGTCTATATATGGCTGAGAATCATGAAGCAATGTGGGCTAGTGGATAGAGCATGGGCCTGGGTGTCAGAAGGACCTGAGTTCTAATCCCAACTCTGCCACTTGTCTGCTGTCTGTCCTTGGTCAAGTCACTTCACTTCTCTGTGCCTCAGTTCCCTCATCTGTAAAATGGGGATTAAGACTGTGAACCCCATGTGGGACGAGGACTTTGTTTAATCAGGTATCTACTCCAGTGCTTAGAGCAGTGCCTGGCACATAGTAAGTGCTTAACAAATGCCATTTAGAAAAAAAAAATCATGGCGACCCCAAGAGTTAGAGAGACTCTTAGGGTTGTGCAGTTTGTGACTGACATTATCAAGCCCTAGGTGCCTTAAGTGGGTGTCCTTATTAGATGGCCTTACTATACATCCAGTGGAAAGAACGTAGTTCTTGGAAACAGGAGATTGGTTTGTAGTCTCTGCTCTGCTGAGCTGTACCATCAAGCCTGAAGGTTTCTGACCATAAAACTCCTAGAGCATTCTCTAAAGTGATTAGGCCCAGCAAGCCCATTGGCTTTAAAGCCCTCAATCATCTTGCCCTCTCCTACCTCACCTCGCTACTTTCCCACAACCACCCGGTCCGCACACTTCCCTCCTCTAATGCCAACCTACTCATTATACCTTGATCTCGTTGAATTCCCTGCTGACCTCTTGCCCATGTCCTGCCTCTGGCCTGGAACACTCCCTCTTCCTATCTGACACGGTTACTCTCCATCCCCCTTCAAAGCCTTATCAAAGGCACATTTCCTCCAAGAGGCCTTCCCTGACTAAGCCCTCTTTTCCTTTCCCTTCTGTGTCGCCCTGACTCACTCCCCAAATTTATCCGCCCCCCTCAATCCCACAGCACTATCTGTAATTTATTTATCTTAACTCCATCTTCCCCTCTAGACTGTAAGCTCATTGTGGGCAGGGGATGTGTCTATTATGTTGTTGTAACCCCCCCAAGTGTCTGTGCTCAGTAAATACGATCGACTGACTGACTTGGGGGAAGAAAAGAGGTTGGCTAGTGTGAGCTGAGGAGACCATAGCAGCTACTAAGGGCTTCTGGGGTACAAATGCAACAACCCCATGCTGTAGTCATTGGGTCCTATATGTACAAGTCCAGTGTTTGTGTGTGTGTGTGTGTGTATGTGTGTTGCACAGTGCACTGCACGCCTGGTGCCTACTAGCTTGTCCCTTTGTCCCAGTGTGAAAATGATTAGCAGGGATGAGAGTGAGTGACACTGTGCCAGTCACCCTCACTGCACAGTCACCCATTCTTTTATACAGGTTCTCACGAGGTTCGTTCCTCACTGGCTCCACCACACGTCTGCTCTGTGACCGTGGACAAGTAACTTTCTTCTCTGGGCCTCAGTTACCTCATCTGTAAAGTTGGGATTAAGAGTATGAGCCCCATGTGGCACAGGTACTTCGTCCAACCTGATTAATTTGTATCTATCTCAGTGCTTAGCACATAGTAAGTGCTTAAGTATCATAATTATTATTATTATCATTAGCCTGGGTTAAGCACTAAGAGAAATACAAGATGAACAAGTCAGACATGGTCCCTGCCCACCACGAGACTTCACCTTCCCACCCGAACCCTGTCCTCACCCCTCACTTTCTAAGCACTGTAGACATCACCACCACCTTGCTGTCTCACAAGCCTGTAACCTTGGCATTATACACGAGTCTTCTCTCTCATTCCACCCACATATTCAGTCTGTCACCAAATCCTGTCAGTTATTTCATGACATCTCTATAAACTTTCCTTTCTTCTCCATTCAAGTTGTTAGCACACAGATTCAAGCACTTATATTCCACCTTGACTGCTTCATCAGCCTCCTTGTTGTTGTCCTTGCTGTCTTTCTCCCGCACCCCAGTACATACTTCATTCTGTTATCCAGATCATTTTCCTTAAAAAAAAAAAAAAAAAAAAAAAGTCAGCCCCTGTCTTTTTCTTCAAAAATTTCCAATGGTTGCCCATTGTCCTCCACATCAAACGGTAACTTCTTGCCATTGTCTTTAAGGTGCTTAACCAGCCCAGCTCTCTCCTTCCTATGTTACCTTACTGATCCTACCACAATCAGCCTGCAGAGTTTATTCCTAATGCCAACCTTCTCACTGACCCTCAGTTTCATATGCAACGTAGCTCAGTGGAAAGAGCACGGGCTTGGGAGTCAGAGGTCATGAGTTCGAATCCCGGCTCTGCCACTTGTCAGCTGTGTGACTGTGGGCAAGTCACTTAACTTCTCTGTGCTTCAGTTACCTCATCTGTAAAATGGGGATTAACTCTGAGCCTCACGTGGGACAACCTGATTACCCTGTATCTACCCCAGCACTTAGAACAGTGCTTGGCACGTAGTAAGCGCTTAACAAGTACCAACATTATTATTATTATTATATATCTCACCACTGACCCCTTACCCATGGCCTTCCTCTCTCCTGGAACCTCCCTCCTCCTTCACGTCAAGCAGATCACCACTCTCCCACTTTCAAAGTCATTCTAAAACCACATCTCCAAGACCTCATTTCCCCTACGTGCAATCCTTTCTGCATCACCCATGTCCTTGGATCTGTTCCCTTAAAGCACTTGATATTCACCTCATCCTCAGCTCCAATGCACTTATGTACATAACCTTATGCCCTGCCATTTCCTCAAACTGTGTTTATTTCTCTACCTGTCTCTCCTATCCTGTAAGATCCTTTTGGGCAGGGATTGTATCTACCAACTCTTTTGTAGTAATAATAATAAGGTTGGTATTTGTTAAGTGCTTACTGTGTGCCGAGCACTGTTCTAAGTGCTGGGGTAGATACAGGATAATCAGGTTGTCCCACGTGAGGCTCACAGTTAATCCCCATTTTACAGATGAAGTAACTGAGGCACAGAGAAGTTAAGTGACTTGCCCACAGTCACACAGCTGACAAGTGGCAGAGCCGGGATTTGAACCCATGACCTCTGACTCCCAAGCCTGAGCTTCTTCCACTGAGCCATGCTGCTTTGCACTCTTCCTGAGTCCTTAGCTCAGTCCTCTGCTCAGAAAATTCCATTTATTGATTGAGGCTTACAATCTAGGTGAGGCAGGAAATACCCAGGATTCCATGAATGAAATCCAAGAGCCTGAAAAAGAAGAGAACGGAAATCTTGTGGCTGTACAGGTTGGTAGGGAGAAGAAAGCCAAGAGACTGGAAGGAAAGGGAGTTACTGCTGCTCACCTAAGAATGCAAGGAGTGGAACCCACGCTTAGCACAGTGCCAGGCACGTAGTAAGTGCTTAACAAATACCACAAGCCCCACGCCACCTAAACCCAAGATTCCTGGCCCTCAGTTTTAAAAGATTTCTGGGAGAAAGACTTCCCTGTGGGACAGGATGGAGAGGAGACTACCTGGGACTGATGGATAGTGTTTCCCAGCTCTGGGGAAGACTCAGGTAAAAATGGGGGAGTCTGAGCAGCAAAATGGTGGAGAGAGGGGCAGTCTGGCACCCATATAGGCCTGGGGGAGGTGACACTGACTTCCACATGCAACTAGGAGTGGGGCAACCCCAGTGCCTGTTCGGGGCTGGGAGAGGGAGAACCCCCAGTTTGGATTTGGGGTTTGGGGGAGAGGAGCCAGGGAAACTCACTCTTGTTCTTATTTTCCACTCCGGTTCATTTTCTCTCTCTCTTTCTAGTGTGCTTGTGTGCGCTAGACACACATACACACAAACTCTCACACACACGCACATGCACGCGCTCTCTCCCCCCACCCCCAACAGCCTCGCATTAAGGGAAGTGCAGGCTGAATTTCAGGACTGATTGACATTTTCATTCAAGAAGCCATGAAGCTGGGTTGAATCTCCCTCCCCCACCCCGCCCTTCCTTGCCATCACCGTTTCATCCCGGGATGCTTTGGTATCCACACTTTATTCCACAGATACTAGAGCAGAGCCTGCTATTTTAGAACAGTGGGGGTATCCATAGTAAAAATATATCATGTCCGTTGAGGAACCCGATTGAAGTCAATGGAGGGTATCACCACAACAAGATTAATGCCCTACATGAACGTGCTAAAAGTGAATTCCAATGTCGATCATTTTTTTTTGATCAGTAATTAACTTGTACCTTTCCTTTAGCTATACAAGAGGGCATTCTAATCTATGGGAGAGCTGGTCTTGGAGTCAGGGACCTAAGTTCTAGTTTTGTTCCTTTCACCGAGAGCTCTGTGAACTGGGCCAGATAACATAGTTTACCTTTACCTGTGAGATGTTAAACTATATTCCTACTTGAAAATGGGGACTTACCTTTCCTAATTCACAAATGAGGCAGTATGCTTAAAGGTCATGTAGACCAGAGATTTCTGACTGGTGGGATTTGGCATGTTTTCAGGTGTGCCCTGAAATATCTGTCTGCCAGTTCAGGAGCATTTCCAAGCTTCAGTGAAGAGGAAAAAGGATGCTAGTAAGGAAAATAGGCAGTGTGTCTAAAACTTGGGGCCTTGCTGTTTTTTGTCACTTCTTTTCAATGCAGGATGAATGGTCTGTGACTGCAGCCCCTCAAACTCTTCCCCATTTCTTCTGGGTGGAGCAAGGAGTCTTTGTTGAATGGAAATGGACTGCTTCCCAGAAAATGTTTGGCCAAGTGGACCCAATCAATCAATCTATGGTGTTTATTGAATGCTTACTGTGTGCAGAAGACTCTAATGAATGCTTGGGAAATTACAATTAACTAGAGTTGGTAGACACAATACTTGCCCACAAGGAGTTTACAGCCCCCAGCACTGTTGCACACATCCGTAATTTATTTTATGTATTTAATAATAATATTATTAATAATAATAATGTTGGTTTTTAAGCGCTTAGTATGTGCCAAGCATTCTAAGCGCTGGAGTAGATACAGGATAATCAGGTTGTCCCACATGAGGCTCACAGTCTTAATCCCCATTTTACAGATGAGGTAACTGAGGCATCGAGAAATTAAGTGACTTGCCCTAAGTCACACAGCTGACAGGTGATGGAGCCGGGATTTGAACCCATGACCTCTGACTCCTAAACCTGTGCTCTTTCCACTGAGCCATGCTGCTTCTCTCATTTATTTATGTAAATGTGTGACCTTACCTCATGACTGTAAGATTGTTATGGGCAGGAAAACATGTCTAATAGCTCTGTTATATTGTACTTTCCCAAGCACTTAGTATAGTGCTCTGCACGCAGTAAGTGCTCAAATGTGATTCATCTACAGGGGGATACAGGTGTTACATTACAGACAGGAGAAATAATAGATTATAAGGGTATATTCCTAAATGCTGTGGAGCTGGGATGAGGATCAAAGTACTAAAGGAGTACATAACCAAGTGCATAGTCGACAGTGGGGGTCGGGGAGTGGTGAGGGAAATAAGGCCTTAGGAAGGCTTCTTGGAGGAGATGTGATTTTAGGAGGGTTTGAAGGTGGGAGAGTTGTGGCCTGACAGATACGAAGGGGAAGAAAGTTCCAGCCCTGAAAGAGGACATTGACAAGGGGTCATTGGTGAGACAGAAGAAATCGAGGTATAGAGTAGATTGGCATTACAGGAGTGGAGTATGCAGGTTGGGAGCTGGGAATAGGTCTACTCAATGTGTTCTATTTATACTCTCCCAAGCACTTAGTACAGTGCCCTGCACACAAAATGCGCTTAATATGTACGATCGATTGGGTTGTAGTAACAAATCACTGAGGTAAGGTAGAAGGGAGAGAGAGCTGATTGAGTGCCTTAAGGGAAGGAGCACAGAACTGCAAGTCAGGAGACCTGGATCCTATCTTGACCACCACTTTTCTGCTGCGTGAACTTGGGCAAGTCACTTAATTTCTCTATGCCTGTTTTCTCATCTTTGAAATGACTATAAAATACCCATTCTCCCTCCTTTTTAGACTATGCCATTTATTTATTTTAAATAGCATTTAAGTACTTACTACATGGCAGGCAGTATACTAATCTCTGGGGCAGATGCAAGATAATCGGGATGGACATAGTCCTTTTCCCACATGGGGCTCATAGTCTAACCCCCCCGTTTTACAGATGAGGTAACTGAGGCCCAGAGAAGTGAAAGAACTTGCCCAAGGTCACACGGATAAGTGGCGCAGTCTGGATTGGAACCGTCTGACTCCCAAGCCTGTACTCCTACTCACTAGTTTGTGCTGCTTCTCTGATCTGATTGCATTGTATTTACCCAAGCACTTAACTAGTATTAAAATATCCACATGCTTCTCTGTAGAGGCCTTTAATTTGAGGGTTGCCTTTTGAAGGTGAAAGGCAGCATATGCCCCAGTAGCTTCAGAATGAGCAAATGCCTTTATTCATTGTTATTCATTCAATCGTGTTTATTTAGTGCTTACTGTGTGCAGACGACTGTAAGCACTCCGAGGGGTACCATACAACAATAAACAGACACGTTCTCCGCCCCCAATGAGGGTGGGAAGGCTTTCAAATCTCTCATCGTCATCCAAATTTAATTCTTTAATCTTTGTAAGTCCAGTGCGGGCAGGAATCGTCTCTCTCTAATGCTGAAGTGTACTTTCCAAGTGCTTAGTACAGTTCTCTGCACACAGGAAGCAATAAATACGATTGAGTGAATGAATTTGCTCTTGCCTATTCGTTAGTAGGATAACTTTGGTTTTCAGTAGAGAAACCGGGCAAGGTTGAGCCACCGAAGGTCCGGCCCTGCCTCGGCTCCTTACGAGCCGCCTGAGGTGTCTTTGCTCACAAAAAGCCCCCCCCCCCCTTTTAATTGCTGTTGCTGTTGCCAAAATTTTACTACTACGTTGCTTGAAGCTGGGCTTTCATCTGTCCCTGGACTTTCTCTACCCCCACCCGCCCGCATCTCCCTTCCCGGCTTCCTTCTGAACCATAGCGGGGAGTAGAGTTCAACACCGGCAGCAGCTTGTCAGCAGAGTTGTAGCAACAGAGCTATTCCACTATTGTACTGTAAAAGTTTGGAGAAAATAGAGCTAGTCGGTCATCTACTTATCTCTCTCATCATTCCAGTGAAATATAACAAATGCAACAACCAGATTCTTAATTCGATTTATATGAATCGACAGAG
Organism: Ornithorhynchus anatinus; assembly: GCF_004115215.2. Classification (NCBI taxonomy): domain Eukaryota; kingdom Metazoa; phylum Chordata; class Mammalia; order Monotremata; family Ornithorhynchidae; genus Ornithorhynchus; species Ornithorhynchus anatinus. The sequence continues at coordinate 61,908,233 of NC_041728.1, forward strand.
TTGTTAATTATATCACTAACATCAATCATCTTAAATATGAACAAGTTTTAACTAACATGTAGTAATATTCTTATCTGCCATTACGGTGATCCAGTTTTCAAGAGGATCATTCATTGTCTTGGTGACTTAACCTACTAAGGAAATTTAAAGAAATGACTACAGAATTATGAAGGGGATATCATTGGAAAATACATCAGATTTTTAGCAGAAGCTATTTTCAGATGATTTCAGATATTTAATCGGTTAATCAGTAGTATTTATTGAGCTTTGTACTGAGCATTCGGGGGAGCACAATGGAGTCAATATACTTAATACCAATCCTCAAGAAATGTACAGTCTAATGGGGGACACAAATACTAAAATGAATTACAACTAAGGGGTTGCAGCAGAGCTAAAAGGTGTTAGGAGTGGGGAGAGTGAAGACCCAAATGCTTAGTTGATGCTGAAATGTTGAAGTGACAGTGTGGTGGGGAGATGTATTACTAGGAAACTGTGTTGAACTTAAAGCAAATTATTTTCCTTCAAAGATAAACTTGTAGAATGCCAGCAGAACACTCTGGGACACATTGTGTATATTCATGTCTGTCTTGCCCCTGTAGGCTATATGCTCCTTATGGGCAGGGAACATGTCTGTTAACTCTTTTGAATTGTACTCTCCCAAATGCTGAATACAGTGCTCTGCCCATAGTAAGCACTCGAAAAATACCATTTATTGATTGCCCCAATCTTTGATTTTTAAATTTCTGTTGAAATTAAAGTAACAGTTGATTATAGACAAGAAGTAGGGTAGGTTAGGAGAATCATGGGCAGCCACCGTTCATTCAGTTGTATTTATTAAGCGCTTACTATGTGCAAAGCACTGTACTAAGCACTTAAGAGAGTACATTATAAAGATAGACACATTCCCTGCCCTCAACAAGCTTTCAGTTTAGAGGCAGTTGATGTGCTGGTAAACCATGGAATAAAGTAAACAAGGATCTGCCCATTCTTAGCTAGAGTAGGAGACCTTGTTCTCATTCCCCTTCCTTGTAAGCAGCAGAAATCACTGGTCTCTGCTATAGTTTTTTGCACCTTTGATGGGTAGAGGCAGAACTTCACTTTAATTCCAGCCCATATGTTTCGCCTTCCCTCTTGTGTTTATTCCCCTGACTCTTCTCTCCTCTCTAGCCCTCTTCCCCATCAGTTCCAAAGAGGCAGTTCTTTGACTTTTTTTTAATAATAATAATGTTGGTATTTAAGCGCTTACTATGTGCAGAGCACTGTTCTAGGCACTGGGGTAGACACAGGGGAATCAGGTTGTCCCATGTGGGGCTCACAGTCTTAATCCCCATTTTACAGATGAGGTAACTGAGGCACAGAGAAGTTAAGTTACTTGCCCACAGTCACACAGCTGAGAAGTGGCAGAGCTGGGATTCGAACTCATGACCTCGAACTCCAAAGCCCGTGCTCTTTCCACTGAGCCACGCTGCTTCTCTAATTTTATTTGCAAGGTTTCGTTAGATAGTGGCCCAGTTGTAATATACTGTAATTTGTTGTGCTCTGCAACTTTTCACTTCTAGAACTGTTTTCAGGATGAATTTATGACCATGGATGAATATATATCTATATATGGTATTTGTTAAGCACTTACTATGTGTCAGGCAGTGTACTCAGCAATTGGGAAGGTACAAGATCATCAGATTGGACACAGTTCATGACCCTCTAGACTCTAAATTCGTCTCTAGACAGTAAGCTCACCATGGGCAGGGAATGTGTCTGTTTATTGCAACCAGTAAGCACTCAGTAAATATGAGTGAATGAATAAATCACATGAGGGACTCATAGTCTTAATCCCCATTTTGTTGTTGTTGTCTTACACTGTCGAGTCGTATCCGACCCACAGCGACACAGACGTATCTCTCCCAGAAGGCCCCACCTCCATCTGCAATCATTCTGTTAGTGGATCCTTAGAATTTTCTTGGTAAAAATCCAGAAGCGGTTTGCCATTGCCTCCTTCTGTCCAGTCAACCTGAGTCTCTGCCCTCGACTCTCTTCCATGCCACTGCTGCCCAGCACAGGTGAGTTTTGACTTGTAGCAGAATGCCTTCCACATACTAGCCACTGGCCAAGCTAGAAATGGAATGGATATGCCTCTGCTTGACTCTCCCTCCCATAGTCAAGACTGGTAAAGTACTGGAAACTCTCCAGGTGTAACCATGAAGGTGAATCCCCATTTTACAGATGAGATAACTGAGGCCCAGAGAAATGAAGTGACTTCCCCAAGGTCACACATGGCAGAACTGGGTTTAGACCCGGAGTCCTCTGATTCCCAGGCTTGCGCTCTTTCCACCAGACCATGCTGCTTTTCATGTAAGCATAATTATGAAGTCGTTTAATAACGAATACCTTCATGAACATATTCCTATGTTAGGTGCTCAGTAGGGAACAGACTTAGGAGTTTTCTGACTGGAATGATTATTACACATTTATTCAGTCATATGTGAGTGCCTACTATGTGCAGAGCACTAGCCTTTGCAATCTTTGGTTATGATATAAATTTTGGGCCTCTTCTCCGAAGGTAGGTGCCCCATGAATCAGTCAATAGAATTGAGCCTCTACGACATGCAGAACACTGTTCAAGGGTCTTTGAATCTAGAAATGGGAGACAGAACCTGAAGGAGTTTACAGTCAGGAGGTAGAAGAAAGGAATATGGATATTAGTTAATGTTTAGGTAGCAGGGTGTGTGCAGTATAAGTACACAAGTACTTCAAGAAATTGCCTCATTTGCTGCCATGTTTAGCAGCTCTGTATGTGCAGCCACATATAGCGGCTGTGTATGAGACATCATGTTTACAAGGCAGCCTTTTTTTTAAGATCATAAATATCTTCAATAAACTATAAAAGTTATGACGAATGGCACTTAAGATGTTTCGAAGTTCACACCTTGTGTCACCCTTACATCACAATACTAAGCTCCTGTAGGCCTCCACCTCTGGAGGCACAGGCGGAAAAGCACACCCAGGAACAGTCAGGGAACAGGGCAACAATTTTAAAAACTGCATGGGAGGAGAAGTTTAAAGATGAGGGGTAGGTAGGATGTATGGAATGGGAGAGGACAGACGAGCTAGGAGGGTGCTTACCTTTTTTTAAAATGGTATTTAAGTACTTACTATATGTTAGGTGCTGGGGTAGATACAAGTTACCCTATGATCCAGTCTAAGTGGAAGGGAGAACAGGTATTTCTTCCCAATCTTACAGATGAGGCAGCAGAGGCACAGGGAAGTTGTGATTTGCCCAGAGTCACCCAGCAGACATTTGGCAGAGCTGGAATTAGAACCCAGGTCCTCTGACTCCCAGGCCTGGGCTCCTGCAAGAGGACCATGAAGTTTTTCATGGGCTTTTCAAAACCTACCATGAGGTTTTGCTTCTCAGCAAAATTGCTTAGGAAGGTAGATTAGTCAATTGGTACAGCACTGTACTAAGCACTTGGGAGAGTACAGTATAACAGAGTTGGTAGACATGTTCCCTGTCTACAATGAGCTTATAGTCTAGAGGGGGAGACAGATATTAATAATAAATTACAGATATGTACATAAGTGAAGCGGGCCTGAGGGAGGGGTGAATATAGGGTGCAAACCCAATTTCAAGGGCAATGTAGAAGGGAGTGGGAGAAGCAGAAATGAGGGTCTCGTCTGGCAAAGCCACTGGAAGATGTGCCTTCAATAAGGTTTTGAAGATGGGGTGAGTAATAGTCTGTTAAATATGAAGAGGGAAGGCGTTTGAGGCCAGAGGCAGGACATGGGCAAGAGGTCGGTGGCGAGATAGATGAGATCGAGCTACAGTGAGTAGTTTGGCATTAGAGGAGTGAAGTATCCAGGCTGGATTGTAGTAGGAGAGTAGTGAGTAAGGAGTTTTTATTTGTTTTGGAGGTGGAGGGGCAATACTGAAGGTTCTTGAGGAGTGGGAAAGCACAGACTGAATATTTTTGTAGAAAAATGACTAGGCAGCGGAGTGAAATATGGACTGGAGTGGGGAGAAACAGGAGGCAGGGAGATCATTGAAGAGGCTGATATGGAAATCGAGGAGGGATAGGATCAGTACTTGGATTAATGTGGTAGCGGTTTGGTTGGAGAGGAAAGGGTGGGTTGTAGCGATGTTACGAAGGTTGAACCAACAGGATTTTGTTGACAGATTGAGTATGTGGGATGAATGAGAAAGATGAGTTGAGGATAACACCAAGGTTACAGACTTGTGAGGCAGGGAGGATGGTGGTGCTGTTTACAGTGACAGAAAAGTCAGGGGGAGGACAGGGTTTGGGTGGGAAGATAAGGAATTCTGTTTTGGCTTTGTTTGGGGTGTCAGTTGGACATCCCAGTAGAGATGTCTCTTCAGGAGGAAATGTCAGACTGCAGAGAAGGAGAGATGAGGGCTGAAAATGTAGATTTTGGAATCATCTGCATCGAGGTGGTAGTTGAAGCCATGGGAGCGAATGAGTTCTCCAAGAGAGTGGGTGTAGATGGAGAACAGGACCCAGAACTGAACCATGAGGGACTGCCACACTAAGCGGGTGGAAGACAGAGGAGAAGCCCACAAAAGAGAATGAGTGGCCGTAGAGATAGGAAGAGAATGAGGAGAGGACAGTGTCAGTGAAGCTGATGTTGGATAATGTTTCCAGGGGAAGGGGGTGGTCCATGGTATCAAAGGCAGCTGAGAGGTTGAGGAGGATTTAGATGGAGGAGAGGCCATTGAATTTGTCAAAAAGGAGATCACTGGTGACTTTGAGTGGGTGGTTTCTGTGGGGTGGAAGGGCCAGAAGCCAGATTGGAGAGGGTCAAGGAGAGAATTGGAGGAGAGGAACCTGAGAGAGCGGGTGTAAATTCACTCAGGGAGTTTGGAGGGGAGTGGTCGAGGGTGGAGGGACGATGACTGGAGGGAGCCGTTGGCCAAGGAAGGGTTTTTTTTAGGATCGTATTAGACTTTACTGAGGCTTTTTCTCCGGAGGTTGGAAGTGGGGCCGCACTGCTGTGTGACACCGAACTAAGCCTAAAATTACTGACCACCTAAGAGCTGTACTATTCAAGGCAGATATGGGATTAACACCCCCCCCCCCCCCCACCAGGATGCAGCTGAGAGTTGTGTGGGCCTCAGAAAACATGACTGAATTAGACTCCCAAACAACAACATTCATAGTTGGGATTTAGCTAGTAACACAAATGGGAAAAGGTCACAGTGGAAAATGCCAGAGTTTAGGGTTGCAAGGTAACATCTCATAGTGAAGCAGCATGGCTCAGTGGAAAGAGCCTGGGTTTGGGAATCAGAGGTCATGAGTTCTAATCCTGGCTCTGCCATTTGTCAGCTGTGTGACTTTGGGCAAGTCACTTTAACTTCTCTGTGCCTCAGTTACCTCATCTGTAAAATGGAAATTAAGTCTGTGAGCCCCACGTGGGACAACCTAATCAGCTTGTATCCCCCCAGCACTTAGAACAGTGCTTTGCATATACTAAGCGCTTGACAAATACCATCATTATTGTTATTATTATTACTGGAGAAGTTTGACTGGTCTAATGGAAACAGCATGGGCCTGGGAGTCAGAGGATCTGGATTCTAATCCTGACTCCACCACTTACCTGTCCTGTGACCTTGGGCAAATCACTTAACTTCTTCTTGCCTCAGTTCCCTCATCTGCACAATGGAAATTAAATTTCTGTGCTGCTCTTTCCTACTTAGACTGTGAGCCTCCTGTGGGACCTAATTATCTTGTATCTACCCCAGCAGTTAGTATGTGCTATATAAGCACATAGTAAAGGCTTAAATACCACAAGTATTAATATTGTTATTGTCATTATTGTTGTTTTTGTGACTGTTAGGCCCAAGATGAGAGGATCTAATGAAGATGTGTGCCATATACTCACATCTCACTCACATCATACTCAGAGAAAAGGCTGGAAAACAGGAGTTAATTTTAAATAATTCCTAAATTAACATAATGAAAATCCCATTCTAGCTTCCTTTTTACTCCAGGTATTAACAGGTTGAGAGAAATAAATTGGGTGCTTGAAGATCTCTTCTATCCAGGCCTCACAGAGAGCAGACAGGCAGGAGGGACATCCACATCCATCAGGAAGCTCCCAATTTTGTGTCTTTCCTTCTCTCTGCCCTCAGAACGTGGCTTCAGTCCCGTGTGGAAGGAGCTTTGCTACTATTAACAGAGGAGCCAGCTTCCTCCCAGAATGTTCCATGCAATTCTGATGGAGGAGATGAACTCTCTACCACCTATTTGTGTATTCAGCTTTTCAAACTCTTGCTATCAATGTCATACTTATATTGAGCACTTTCTGTGTGCAGAGCACTGTACTAAGTGCTTGGGAGAGTACACCATAACGATATAACAAACACATTTCCCACCCACAAGGAGTTTACAGTCTAGAGAAGGGCGGACAGACATTAGTATAAATAAATTATGGATATGCACGTAAGTGCTGGGGGGTGGGGGGGGCAGATGAATGAAGTAAATCAGAGCGCTGCATCTTTGTTTTTCCTTCTTCCACTCTTTGTAAATAATCTGTGCTCTCCCAACTCTCAGTAAGCCTAGAGTTGGCCTACAGTAAACATAATACTGGTATTGATGTGTGGATAGAAACTGTGCCATGCTGGGACCTGTATCATGCAGTTTACAAGGCATTCACAATCTCTGTCGGGGAGCACAGACATTTAGAAAAGAGAAATAAGTTATAGGCAAGATATAGGAATGAGAAAACAAGAATCATAAAGCAAGGGGGGATAGGGAGATAAGAAACCTGGAAGGGGTACTCCTGATGATTTTTCTGCTGCAGCTTTCCCCAAATCCAAACACTTCCTAGGGCTCTGGGATCACAAGTCCCCACGGATCTGACTTTTGGTTCCCTCTGGGCCAGGGTTTCTCTGGTAAGATTTATGGCATTCCTTCAAACTTGGGAAAATTCTGGGAAGAGGAAGGTTTGAATCCTAGAGAAGCAGCGTGGCTCAGTGGAAAGAGCATGGGCTTGGGAGTCAGAGGTCATGGGTTTGAATCCCGGCTCTGCCACTTATCAGCTGTGTGACGGTGGGCAAGTCACTTAACTTCTCTGTGCCTGTTACCTCATCTGTAAAATGGGGGTGAAGACTGTGAGCCTCACGTGGGACAACCTGATTACCCTGTATCTAACCCAGCACTTAGAACAGTGCTCTGCACATAGTAAGCGCTTAACAAATACCAACATTATTATTATTATTAATAATATGGCTCATCTCCAAGAGGCCTTCCCAGACTAAGCCCCACTTTTCCTCATCTCCCACTCCCTTCTCCGTCACCCTGACTTGCTCCCTTTGCTGTCCCTCCTCCCAGCTCCAAAGCAATTATGTACATATCTAATTTTATTTATCCCTTTGCTCCCCCTCCCCAGTCCCGAAGCACTTATGTACGTTTCTGTAACTGTATTTACTTGTATTGATGTCTGTCCCCCCCACTCTAGACTGTGAACTCGATGTCGGTAAGGAATGTCCCTGTTTATTGTGATGCTTTCCCAAGACCTTAGTACAGTGCTCTGCATACAGTGCTCAATAAATACAGTTGAATGAATGCCTTTTCATTTTGGCTTCTTCCAAGACTTTTCCCATCTGTTTCCTTCCTCTCAATTTCAGAGGCCCCACCAGAGTTGATGAAACCTGGATAAACTTAACTTCTGTTACAGCTATTAGTAAATGAGTTGATGTGAGATGCCGTCCCGATAAAGCCAGTCAATGTACATTATATTCTGTCTGTGTCCCTTGCTGTGACCTTGTTCAGCAGTGGTATTTTTGGTGAATTTTAAGGGTTGGCAAACCCCTAATCAACCCTCTACATACAGCCCATGATAAAAAGGCAGTCCTAAAGATGACTTGTTCTCATATTTACCAATAATATGTGTTCAGTATTACTAATGTAGGTTAAATCTTAATATGAAGTCACCTAAAGAACACTTTTTAGTACTCTCCTATCTGTAATTTATTCTAATGTCTGTCTCCCAATGTAGACTCTGAGGTCCTTGTGGGCAGGGATCGTGTCTGCCAACTCTGTTACGTTGTACTCTCCCAAGGCCGTAGTGCAGTGCTTGGCACTCAGTAAGCACTCAGTAAGTACCACCGATTGAGTACTTCTAATAGTCTGAAAAATCCCTGTTAAATCCAGCACTTGCTACAATGAATCCAGTCCGGGATAGCCAGTGAACACACATGATTGCCCACACAAGAATGATATATCAGCCAATGGTCTTGAGCACTTACTGTGTGTAAAGCACTGTACTGAGCACTTCGGAGAGTACATTACAGTAGAGTTGGTAGACACTTTGCCTGCCCACAAGCATATTCACTTGTGTCTTCAGGTGTTGAAAAATGAGGTTTAGTGGTTGCATTTCCCGTGCCCCCTTGTTTTCTGGGTTTTTTTTTCCTTGATTTGAAAGCACATGAAATTCGTGGACCAAAATGGCTTTGAAACCAAGAATAAAATGTCAAGTTCGTGAAACTTGATGGATGTAACATAAAGTAGAATAACGCCAGATATCCTACACTTAAGGCAGGCACTGTTCCATAGAGCACCATATGTTTCCATTCAAATGGATCTAAAGGGAATTTAATAGACCCAACTGGGTTTAAAAGTAAATAATCTTTATTCTGAAACAATTCCGAAGTGCTGTACCCAACATAATGGAGTTATTATAAATGTCAGAGAAGCAATTTTATTGTTGCTGAAGTAATGTATGAAGGACCGTTGGCTGATAATGAACTACAATTTACAAATGTGGGTCAGCACATTTCAAAGCATGAAGGGATTTTTATTATTATTCATGGGAGGATTTTATTCTGGACATTATTTAAGCTACTTACTGTCTTTGATAAGGAAGAAAACATCTTGCTCTTCCCTTTAGGATTTTCAGTTATTCCTTTTGGAATAGGGTTGCATATTTATCCATATTTAACAGAAGAATTTAATAAAAATAGGGCATTTGAATTTTGTAGCTTGTTAATGTGATGAGATCTGCTGTGAGAATGGGGGTGCAAATCTAATTTGGCTAATGTTTATTCATAGACTTTTTTTAATGAAGACATCAGCATTTCCTGATAACTAAACCAGAAGCAGCAGCAGTAATCATTAACAGTAGATTACAATTCACATTATTGTGAAATGGATAGCCAAGTGAGGCAGAAGAAATTGTATTTTGGAGGATAGTAAGTTTAATTTTCTTTGGTTGATTAGTGAGGAAGAAAGTAGGTTTTGTCTAACACCTAAAAGTTCTATGAAAGATGGTTTAAAAAAATAGACACATAACCAACAGGTTTCAGAGCTTCTGTGGATTTTATTAAACAGAATTTTCGCCTGGGACCCAAAAGGGTACAACATGGCTTTTCAGAATGCAAAGGGGATATGTAGCCTCATTCCATTTTCTCAGGCTGTGGTGTTTTCTTCTTATGGTATTTTTAAGCGCTTACTATGTGCCAGGCAGTCAGATTGGACACAATCCATGTCCCACATGCAGCTCACAGTCTTAATCTCCATTTGACAAATGAGGTAACAGGCACCGGGAAGTGTAGCGACTCGCCGAAGGTCACTAAGCAGACAAGTGGTGGAGCAGGGATTAAAACCCAGGTCCTTCTTCTGACTCCCAGGCCCGTGCTCCTTCAAAGAGGCCACATTGCTTCTCGTGGTTTAAAATTTTGTTAGGCTGCAGTCAAGCACTCATGGGGAGCTCCTTTCAGGCCACACCCAACAAGCCCTAGCCCTGCCAGCCTTCCATGGACAATAACTGTGGCCCAAGGAAAAACTCTTAGTGACCTAGAAAGGCCAGAAAGCTCATTCAGGAGAATTCAACTTGGTTTAACTGGGGAACACCCCCCCCCTCCGCCCCCATCCATGAATAATTCTCCAGAGCAGTTGGCCCCTGCTAAGCCATATGTCTGTTTAACAGTTTTCCCTGTCATCTTTTCCACTTTCCGAAGCTTATTTAAGGGAGAGCAGATGGTTCCAAGGGCTTTACTGTGGGGCATACTTCGGAGAGTAAAATTTGAAGTCAGCAACTTTCATCCTTCAAAGCCATTGTGCAGGACACTAGAATTGTTGAGTCTACCGTATACCTCATTGGCTTTATTCATTCATTCAGTCGTATTTATTGAGTGCTTATTGTGTGCAGAGCACTGTACTAAGTGCTTGGAATGTACAATTCAGCAACGGATAGAGACAATCCCTGCCCAACAACGGGCTCACTGTCTTTACCTTGGAATGGTGTCTTGAAAGGCCAGGTTCTTAAATGTGAATGTTTGAACCTGTAGAACCTTTGATTTTGGTTTCTCTATAGAGGATTAACACCCACTCCTTTATTCCCACAGTGCTTATGTACATATCTGAAATGTATTTATTTGTATTAATGTCCATCTCCCACTCTAGATTGTAAGCTTGTTAGGGGCAGGGAATGCATCTGTTATATTGTACTTTCCAAAGCGCTTAAAACAGTGCTCTTTTATTCATTCGGTTTTATTTATTGAGCACTTACTGTGTGCAAAGCACTGTACTAAGTAAGTGCTTGGGAGAGTACAATACAACAGCAGACAGACACATTCCTTGCCCACACTGAGCTCACAGTCCAGAGGGAGAGACAGACATGAATATACATAAATAAATAAATGAATGAATAAATAAATTACAATTATATACACATGTGCTGTGGGACTGAAGGAGAATGAATGGAGCAAATCAAGGTGCCACAGAAAGGAGTCAGGGAAGGCTACTTGGAGGAGATGTGCCTTCAATAAGACTTTGAAGTGGGATAGAGCAATTATCTATCTGATATGAGGAGGGAGGGTGTTCCAGGACTGAGGTGGGATGTGAGCAAGAGGTCGACCGTGAGATAGATGAGATCGAGCTACAGTGAGAAGGTTAGCATTAGAGGAATGAAATGTGAGGGCCATGTTGTAATAGGAGAGTAGCGAGTAGCAGCGAAGTGAGATAGTACACACAGGGCACACAGTAAGAGCTCAGGAAATACAATTGATTGGTAATAGTGTTAAGCTTTTACTGTGTGCTGAATACCATGCTGAGAAAGAATACATGGTCAGGAATTAGACACAGACCCTGGCCTTCAACCAATTCCCAGTCTGAGAGGGAAAGGGGGAACTGGTGAGGGAAAGGGGGAACTGGTGAAGATTGAAAGCTCCTCAAGACCCTATCTTCTATT